>NC_079189.1:68049518-68367018 GCF_029499605.1 Hyla sarda
TTTTTCAGCTGTCTGACATTACACTCTGAATTTCCCTTACATGATCTTCAGTGAACTTTTTATAATGTTTTTTTACTGTTTGTTCTTCAATCTGCTTTGTGTTATTAAAAATTAAAGGGGTACTTATCAGCTGTTGTATACTACAGAGGTAGTTGTATAGTTCTTTTCAGTCTGACCACACTGCTCTCTGCTGACACCTCTGTCTGTGTCAGGAACTGTCCAAAGCAGGAGAGGTTTGCTATGGGGATTTGCTTCTGTTCCAGACAGTTGCTTAAAATACTGATCAAAATGCTCAGTCAAGCCCAAAAGTTGAAGGGGTACTCCAGAAGAAAAACTTTTTTCTTAAATCAACTGGTGCCAGAAAATTATACACATTTGTAAATAACGTCTATTTAAAAATATTAATCCATACAGTACTTTTCAGTTGCTGTATGCTACAGAGGAAGTTGTGTAGATCTTTCCAGTCTAACCACAGTGCTCTCTGCTGCCACCTCTGTCCATGTCAGGAACTGTCTGGAACAGAAGGAAATCCCCATAGCAAACCTTCTCCTGCTCTGGACAGTTCCTGACGTGGACAGAGGTGTCAACAGAGAGCACTGTGGTCAGACTGGAAAGAACTCCACAATTCCTCTTGAGCATACAGTAGCTGATATGCACTGGAGTGCTAAGATTTTTAAATAGAAGTAATATGCAAATTTTAAGCCTCTTACTCGCAAAGCCCCACCCCTTATTGGACATTGTGAAGAAAGTGTCTAGACACATGTAAATGTTCCCACACCATGTGCATCCATTTTTTTTTTTCAATGTGCCATACCTAGTGCAGAGTCTAAGGGGCAGTGCACAGCTTTATTTGGTATTCGTTGAACCTTTGAGTCACACACCTTCACACACCAGGTATGGCACAATTCACAGTCTAAGAATGCTCCAGATTATTAACAGTGACTCCTGCTGGCTTATAAGACTTAGAAGTTTGCACCTTTTATTAGTGTGATTTGACTATGTTCAAACACTGTATTTTTATGCGTATTTTATTTTTTAGAATGCGCCATAAAATCGCTGTAAATTTACATCTGTATTTGCAAAACGAATGTGCTCTATGTAAGTCTATGGGAAGTGATTGTGCACACGGTATATAAAGAAAGTCGTATACATAAAAAGTCATATTTTTCCCATCTGCCTAAACAAGTGGCATGTCACAGTAAAAATACGACTGGTTTATGCACCTCTGTATTGTTTCAAAGTCAGAATTCTGAAGAAGCTCTTTCTGCCCAATAATATGTGATGGCTTAAAGCATTGCCATCAGATCATGATTAATAGAAATATATAAAGATGCAGCAGAGCTAAGTTGGTCAATAAACATGGTCATGTGTGAAATTTCGATTTATCCTCTGTGGTTGTTTTTTTTTTTTTTTAAAGACTGAATTTAATATTTTCATACATAAAAAAAAAAAGTTTAATCACACATTCAGCTCTGCTGCATCGCTATACATAAACTGGTCATTTTAATACTATTCTTTACCTGCAGCCAAGATTCACAAGGTATTTCAAACCTGAGTCATCTCTGTATAGTATAGAAAAGTGGTCTGTATGAGTTCTATGGGACACAATGAGAGTTGTAGTTTTATAATACCGGAGAGGCCATGAGGAGCGCTTCACCTCGGTTGTGGATTTCAGCCATTCAGATCAGTGTACTGTGTGTTATTTCAGATATCCTAGACTCACCCCAGTCATTCAGATAAGTGTACTGTGTGTTATTCCAGATATCCTTGACTCACCCCAGTCATTGTACGCAGGCCCCATGCCTCAGTGCTACTAAATGATGCACCCTCTGACCTCTAGCCCTGCCGGTTGCAGCTGCTATGCTGCCACTAATAGAATTTCTCTCACATATTCCTCAACATAAAATGTAGGAGCTGAAGTGGCGTTTTTTCAGGTTAATTGAACCAGTAAATTCCTAATGGCTCCTTTTCATTTAGTTAATGTAATGCACTTTAAGGCAATCAGATGAGAGTGAGCCGTAAAGTGCTTCAGTAATCACCCTGACCATACACGTCTCACTGCCACACACTCCGCCAACCCATATTTAGCTAATTTCAGAAAAAAAACAGATGTCATAACTCAGTTGGGGCATTTATGGGTGATCACCAGGGGATAGGGAGGACAAAATCAATTTATTTCTCCCTATTGGGTCCATGTTTGGCCAATTCTTCTGCAAGTCCTGTCATCAACTATCTTTCTTAAGGTGCCCATACACCTTTAATAGCTGTTGGACAAACATTTGACAGCCCTCTCATATGGATGTTCATGTGTTGTGAATAAGGAATAGAGTGGAAAGTCGCTGCCATACTCCTTTTAAAAAACAAAAGGCTCAGGCGCTTGAATTCTAAAATGGCCAACCCATTTCTCCCCTGACATCATCTGTCATCATCTGGCTTCCTTACACATTAGAGCAGTGTTTTCCAGGCAATGTGCCTCCAGCTGTTGCAAAACTACAACTCCCATCATGCCCGGACAACTGAAGCCTGTGTGGGCATGCTGGGAGTAGAGATGAGTGAACATAACCGGTAGAACCCATGTTCGTTTAGAACTTTGCTAAATGTTTGATTCAGCTAGAACTTAAACTTCATGCGGTTCAGTTCAGCAAAACCTGCTAAAATAACATTAGCCACATGGCAGAAAGGAGAATGAGGAAGGATCACATGACCTCAGGGAATTCCATAATGCTTTTCAAACAGTTATCCCAACTAATGAGAAGGCAGTATAGGGGTGATGGCAAAGCCACTATAAAAGCCTACGTACATAGCTTAGGCAGCCATTTTAGAGACAGCAGGTGTTAGATGAAGATCTCTGTGAGGGACACTAAGCAGTGAACAATACAGACAGGAGTAGGATCACAGATATATTAAAATTATAGTAAAGTGTAGTGTTCTGCATATGTTCTGTCAGTGCAAAATATGTTTAAATTGAAAATGAAGTGTGCCAGTTTTGGATGGATATTTCATAGTGTAAACATATATGGATATTCTTCATAACTAGGCTCATTTGTCAATAACAACTTTGGGAAAGCTTTGTGACAACCCGTCTTGGAGCTGTATATGCTCATGAATGATACACTACCATTTTATCGGTCCTTGTCGGTTGTTGGCCCCCGATTTCCATACAAAGATATACAGAAAAAAAAAAAAGGTTGTGACACTATTGGATGGCATATGGAGGTCATTTGATTGTGAGCTCTAATATGGACAAGCTTTGCCCTGTGTCCTCTTGACAAAGCTACATCCGTAACGAAACATGTCAAGGGGGCTGAGAGATGATGTTTTTTTAATATAGTGCTTTCTCCTAATTGCCATCCCGGTGTACACTGCAGGTACACATGGCAAGGTGTCGCATTGATCACTAAGGAGATTGATCAGATCCATTGTGAATTGCAATTGCTGCATTTGGAGAAGCTAGCACTTGACTTTTAACCTTTTTTTGTGGTTTTTCAATAAAGATATAAACAAGGGATATATTGGAAATAAAGGGTTTTAGTGGATCACCTTTTGGTGGTCTATAAGTAGAATTGAGAATAATACCCTCCATATATTGTTCTCAAACTGATTGGCTAATATGGACATGGACTGATGTGAGCAGTGATAAATTTCTGTACAACACTATGGAATATATCAGTACTATATAAAAACTTCTTAGGGAGAATACCTCAATAAGTTGGTGCCAACAAGGCACTATAGAGAGGCATTATATGGCAGCACATGAATTACCTGACAATCCATAACAGAAAACTACACTAACTCCATGCACATGGCTCTGCAAGGACTAAATTAGTGATCGTATTGTCACCCAGCTTTCCCAAAAACAGATACAGTATTGATTTTACTTTCTTTTAGGTTGTGTTCTTGAACAATGAAAATTTTCATAACTCTAAAATGACCCCCGTTTCTTACTCTGCCTTTGTCCTTTCATTGAGGTCCACGTTCTTTTATTCTCTTTCTTTCTAACTTGTTAATAGTTTCCGGAGATAAAACCCATCTGAAAATGAGCAATAAGGCAAGACTATCTGAGATTAGCCGAGTTAAACGCTGCTAAGCACTTCATCCTCCAGTGGTATCTTGTAAAAACCAA
This sequence comes from Hyla sarda, assembly GCF_029499605.1. NCBI lineage: Eukaryota > Metazoa > Chordata > Amphibia > Anura > Hylidae > Hyla > Hyla sarda. Next base: position 68,053,642 of record NC_079189.1, read on the forward strand.
AGAGAGATGATTGTCCTCAATGATTTCTCCTCTCCGGGATGATTTACAAGATGCTGTGTCAGCAATGATTTATCTATTGACAGCTAAGGATAATAAGATACGGGCATACATGCAGCTCGCCCTTTTTCAAATTAACCTACAGACTGCATTAGGCAAATTTGATGGCATAAAAGGATTTTGCCAATTTGTCTGGAAGCAATTCCTCTTTGGTGCCGTACTTAGAGAAACACTTCATGCCACCGAGCAATTTAAACGACTTTGATAGATAGTCCGGGAGGTGAAAGTATTGTACTGTACATCTATATTATCACTCCAATAAAAAGTCAATTCCCTTAATTGCTGGCTAGAATTAATCTGCAGAACGCGAGAAGTGCGGGTGCAGGAGGGAAGTGTCCTCAGTGCTCTTGTGTCATCCGGACTCAACGCCTTATAATTTACTATTAGATCCATTCAGGATTTATTCTGTACTATATATATGTTTGCAGAAGCGTCTATCTATATTCATTTATCACCTATCTCATATCTATCTATCTGTATTTAAGTCTATCGATTTACCTATCTATGTTATATCTTTCTGTCTATCTATATGTCTATCCAATATCTATCAATCTATCTATCTATCTATCTGTCTATCTATCATATATCTATATGTCATCTATCTATCTATCTACAGTATCTATCTATCTAGATCCATTTAGTATTCATTTTGTGCTATATAGTTGATTACAAAAGCATCTATCATCTATGTATCTTTATGTCTTTCTATCTATCTATCGATCTATCTATTTATTTATCTATCTATCTATCTATCACATATCTATCCATCCCTCTGTCTCATATCTATCATTCTGTCTATCTGTATGTCTGTCTATCTATCTATCTATCTACAGTATATATCTACAGTATGTATCTATCTTTCTACATTATTTATCTATCATATCTATATATTTATGTATCTATCCATATGTCTGTTTATATATCAATATCCATCCATCTATCTATCTCATATCTATCTATCTTTGTCTGTATTTTTTCAATCTATATGTAATACTTATCTATATTATCTATCTATATCTTTATGTTTAAATAGCAGATATATCTATCACATTAAAAGTTCCACGTAATATGTTCTCAATAAAAATTGGATAAAACTGAATCACTTTATGTAAGTGAAACATTATCTCTATCTATCTTTCCTCTATCTATTTCAATTTTAATCCATCAGATTTTATTGTTGAACATGAAAACGGGTCCAGTGTTTTTTTACTGATTCTCAATTATTAGAACCAGGGCTGCCATCAGAAATTTTGGGGGCCCTTACACTGCTCACTTTCCTTTTCTTCTCTGTCTTGCTCAGACCATCATGAAGTCTTCCTACCATGATGCATCTTCGTATAATCTGAAAGAGAACAAACATATTAGCTTTCACACTTTTTCAGCACATTCCCCACCTCTTCCCCATTCTCAGTGCCCTAAATAATTCCCCTCTTGGGGTGTATTAGGTAATGCCCCCAGTAGGTATGTAGGGTATGCCCTCTATATGGTAAAAGCCCCCAGTAGGTCAGTAATACCCCCAGTAGGTAGGTAGGTAATGCCTCCAGTAATGTCCTTGGTAGGCGATGCCCCCAGGAGCTAGGCAGTAGGTGATGCGCCCAGTAGGTAGTAGGCAATGCCCCTAGGTAGTTCATAGGAAATGCTCCCAGGTAGGTCATAGGTAACACCCCCAATAGGTAGGTAGTACCCCCAATAGGTAGGTAGTAGGTAATGCCCCCAGTGAGTAGTGCCCCCCCAGGTAAGTAATGACCCCAGTAGGTAGTGCACCCCAGGTAGATAATGACCCTAGAAGATAGTGCCACCAGGTAGCTCATGCCCGCTCATGCCCCCAGGAGATAGTGTCCCAAAGATTGTCATTCCCCTGGGTAGGTTGTGCCACTACTACATAGTGTCCCTAATTGATAGTGCCACTAGTAATAATGCTCCCAGGTAGGTTGTTGGTAGATAGTGCCCCTAATAGATAGTGCCCCCAGTAATAGTGCTCCCAGGTAGGAGATGCCCCTCAGCAGGTAGTGTTCCCAGTAGATAGGGCCTCCAATAACAGTGCTCCCAGGTAGGAGATGCCCCCAGCAGGTAGTGCCCCCCAGCCAGGTAGGAGATGCCCCCAGAAGGTAGTAGCCCCCTGCCAGGTAGGAGGTGCCCCCAGCAGGTAGTGCTCGCCAGCTAGCTAGGAGATGCCCCCAGCAGGTAGTGCCCCAGAGCCAGGTAGGAGATGCCCCCAGCAGGTAGTGCCCCCAGCCAGGTAGGAGATGCCACCAGCAGGGAGTGCTCCCCACCCAGGTAGGAGATGCCCCCAGCAGGTAGTGCCCCCCAGCCAGGTAGGAGATGCCCCCAGCAGGTAGTACCCTCCAGCCAGGTAGGAGATGCCCCCAGCAAGTAGTGCCCCCCAGCCAAGTAGGAGATGCCCCAGTAGTTGGTGCCCCCCAGGTATGTCGTTACTGCAGTAATAGTGCCCCCCCCAGGTAGGAGATGTCCTCAGAAGGTTAAGCCTCAATGTAGATAGGGCCCCCACTACAAAATGCCCCCAGATAGGTTCTCTTAGAAATAAAATAAAAGATCCCACTCACCTTTCCGCATGGCTGCTGGGGTCCCTGGATCCTCCGGAGCGGAACAGGATGCACTGGCAGACCGCTTGATGAAATGATGTCATCACGCAGCCTGCATTACTTTATCCTGTACGTACATTACATGCACAATTTGCGTAATGTGTTTACAGAAGCAGGAAACTGCTGTTTAAACAGAGCTCTTCTGCTTTTGTGCTGGGACTGCCGCAGAGGGGTGCAGCTGGGGCCCGGGCCAGTTACTGGGGTACTGGCTGTACCCTTCTGATGGCTGCCCTGATTAGAACCAGAGATCGGCCAATAAATTAAGTAATGAATGGCAATAATACATATGATGTGAATGCAGTGACTTCCATGTTAGGATCACTATATATGTCTCAGTCATGGTTAGTGATCAGTTCACCTTTGCAATGATTCCAGTTGATCATTTGTCTGGCAGGTGTGTAGGTAAGTCTTATTATTACAATAGGTCCTTATTGATTCTATTATATACCATACTGTTCTATCTCTGGACTCTGATCATTGTATACAATTGTTTCCTTACTAAATGGATTTAGAAGAATCAGAATACAGTGGTCCCTCAACATATGATATTAATTGGTTCCAGGAGAACCATCATATGTTGAAACCATCATATGTCTATGTAAAAATGGTAATTGGTTCTGGGGCCTCGGAACCATTGTATGTTGAATACATATCTCTATGGGAAACTGCTAATTGGTTCTGGGATGACCATTGTATGTGGAGTGTATGGGGAGTGTTTAACAAACCAGGGTGCCTCCAGCTGTTGCACAACTACAACTCCCAGCATGCATGTACAGCCATTGACTGTCTGGGCATGCTGGGAGTTATAGTTTTGCAACAGCTGGAGGCACACTGATAGGGAAACAATGATGTATGGGGTGTATAGTGTGTATATGTATTGTATGTGATGTGTGACATTGCATACAGTACTGTACAGTTCTTTAAATACCTTCAGGGGGGACAGAATGTCCTCCATTACGATCCTGCCGACTACAGCTCTATAGGAAAGGAAGGGGAGGGCAGCCAGCAGCTCATTGGATGCCTGCAGCAAGATGCTGCAGGCTATTGGCTATAGCTGCACTGGGGGGCGGGGCTTACACGGAGCTCACAGTGGAAGCCTGCGTGAGTTAGCAGGACAGAATGTGAGTAACAGGAGGCAGAACGGGACACATTAAACAACTGTCAGTTGCTGAAGTTGTCAGCGTTGTCAGATAGCAGTTTATGCGATGGCCCCGACACACAGCAGCATCATATGTCGATGCTACCTTCAACATACGATGGGCTCTGAGAGGCCATCATATGTTGAAATGATCATATGTCGGGGCCATCATAAGTCGAGGGGTCACTGTAATGTCAGCTGAGATAGGGATGATCTGGCTACTCCGGTGGAAAACTTTTTTTTTTTTAAATTAACTGGTGCCAGAAAGTTAAACAGATTTGTAAATTACTTCTATTAAAAAAATCATAATCCTTCCAGTACTTATTAGCTACTGAATACTACAGAGGAAATTCTTTTCTTTTTGGAACATAGAGCTCTCTGCTGAATCACGAGCACAGTGCTCTCTGCTGACATCTCTGTCCATTTTAAGAACTGTCCAGAGTAGGATAAAATCCCCATAGCAAACATATACTGCTCTGTACAGTTCCTAAAATGGACAGAGTTGTCAGCAGAGAGCATTGTGTTCATGATGTCAGCAGACAGTTCTGTGTTCCAAAAAGAAAATAATTTCCTCTGTAGTATTCAGCAGCTAATAAGTACTGGAAGGATTAAGATTTTTTAAAAGAAGTAATTTACAAATCTGTTTAACTTTCTGACAACAGTTGATTAAAAAAAAAAAAAGTTTCCCACCGGAGTACCCCTTTAAATGCTGCTCAAACTGCTTTTCCCTTTCTCAGATGTCACTATAGTGCTGATTCCTCCTTATTCGCGACAGACTGGTCGCTATGGGTAGCCTAAGGGTGCATGCACACCACATTTTTGGAATACAGTTCCCGTATCAGGTTTTTGATGATAAACGGATTCCTCAAAAATGGGCTAAACTGTATCAAAACGTGTGTACAAATTTCAACCTGTATAAGGTTAAAAACCGTATATGGTTTGAAAAATGATTTCACTCCATTTTGAATAAAGTTTCACTAGTTTGATTGAAATTCCAAGAAAAAAAACTGAGCAAAGTCAAAAACCGTATGGTGCAAACCGGATGGAACCGTATGCACATATGGTTCTGTACGGTTCCCATTGACACCCATGTTGAAAAAAAAATTTATAAGGTTTAATACAGTTTTTCACCCGGACCAAAAAACATGGTAGACTACGGTTTTGGGTAAGGGTAAAAAACTGGACAAAACCCTGTAAGACACAAAACGGACTAAACCGGATGATGTGTTTGACATACGGTTTAAAATGTTAAGTCAATGCATACAGTTTTCTATACAGTTCCGTACGGTTTTTAACTTGAAACCGTATAAGGGAACTGTATAGCAAAAACGGGGTGTGCATGCACCCCTAACAACTACAACCAGACCTTCTCAGATTACTCATTAGCTTAGTGTATTCATATCTATCTATCTATCTATCTATCCATGTCATATCGATCTATCTATCTACAGTATCTATCTATCTATCTATCTATCTCAAATGTATCTATCTATCTCATATCTATCTCATATCTATCTATCTATCTATCTCATATCAATCTATCTATCTACAGTATCTATCTATCTCATATCTATCTATCTATCTATCATCTATCTATCTATAATGAGAGACCGCAGCAGTCCAATATCGGGGGAAAAAAGTATCTTTCTAACTATCTATCTATCATCTATCTATCTATCTACAGTATCTATCTATCTATCTATCTATCATCTATCTACCTATAGCACTCCAATGTCAGTGGAAAAAATATACGAGTGGCTTTATTCAACCAAACATCAAGGATTGCAACGTTTCAGCCGTCTCACACGGCCATTGTCAAGCTTGACAATGGCCGTGTGAGACTAATGAAATGTCGCTATCCTTGATGTTTGGTTGAATAAAGCCACTCGTATATTTTTTCCACTGACATTGGAGTGCTGCTGTCTCTCTTTATGGAATTTATTGGACTTTTGACCAAGTCATCCAGCGTGCACCACTAATATGACTTGTTTGTGCTTCCCATTTTCTACAATCTATGTATCTATTATCTATCTATCTATCTATCTATTTATCTATCTCCTATCTATCTATCTCATATCTATCTATCTCCTATCTATCTATCTACCTATCTCCTATCTATCTATCTATCGATCTATCTACAGTATCTATCTATCTATAGGATGCTTGGAAATGGTCGCCGTGGGCGATCAAAACTTTGGACTTTGGATGGAATAAACACCTATTCTTTTTCACCATAATACTTCATTTGGAGTGCTGCAATTCTTTTGTTCTTTTGAATCTATCTATCTATCATCTATTTAGCTATCTATCTATCTCATATCTATCAGTCTCATATACCGTATATCTATCTATCTAATATCTATCTATCTCATATCTATCTATCTCATATCTATCTATCTATCTATCTAATATCTATCTATCTCACATCTATCTATCTATCTACAGTATCAGCCAAAGACTGGGAGTTTCAACAGCTGGAGGCACACTGGCTGGGAAACACTGTATTTGCTCAAGGCAGAATTGGTATAATTGCAAAGTGATCTAATACACTGTTCTCCATCTCTTATTGCTAAAGTAATCACATAATGTGATGTGCATTATACATTCAGTGGTATACAAGAGTACCCATAGTATGAGAACTTGCGGTGGAATTGTCAGAAATTAAAGGGTCATTCTATCCATCAGCACCCATTATATATATAGCATGACTTGTCTGGGCATGCTGAGAGTTGTAGTTTTGCAACAGCTGGAGGCACCCTGGTTGGGAAACACTGGATTTGCTCAAGGCAGATTTGGTATAATTACAAAATGGTCTTATACACCTCTTCATCTCTTGTATTGCTAAAGCAATCACATTTTTCGTAAAAAATAATAAAAATTGCATAAGCTTTTTAAGGATAAGTAAGGACGCACAACAAGGCCTAATTTTCACGGTATTGTTCTAATATGTCTTTTAAAATAAATAAATAAAATAAATATACCACTCATGTGATTCCAATACCGCAAAGTAATTAAGAAGAATTTGCAAAGAAACCACCACATAAATGTTTTATTAATTCTGTGTTAAATGCCAAACATATAAAAAAAATTAAATAAAAAAAAAGAACAGTTTTAATAAAACACCACCTGCTGTGTTGGGGGTGGTCTTCTCTATTTTATGTTCCACTTCCAGGATGTTCTGATGCTGCAGGTCTCCTGAGATCCTACAACATTAAACTATTAAACCGAGCACAGTTACAGTCACCAACTCGGATGGGAAATGTTTTAAAGCTACAATTTGTTTCCTAAAGCATTTATAGCATCTTTTTTTTTTTTTTTTTCATGGTTTAAACATTAAAGTAACCGGGGGGAGCATTGTACATATAAAGACCAGCTGTGTGATGTGCATTATACATTCAGTGGTAAACAAGCATAGCCATAGTATGAAAACTGGTGGTGGAATTGCCGGGTATCAAAGGGGCCATTCTACCCATCAGCACCCATGAACTACATAGCAGACTCATCCTAGATGGGATGTTAGGACTTGGTGCCCTCTTATTGTTGTGGACGGTCAACGAAGACACGTAAGGTGTCCTTAAAGGGCACTGTTGCCAAAAAACTCTTCTATTTCAGCATAGTTGTTTCAAGCATTTATTTTTGTCTACTTTTGCACCATTTTTGGTGCATTTTGGTGCTTATTATAGCTGTTGACCGAATACTGTTTGGCTGACTCGCCCAATCTTTTCATAAACATTAATGCTTGGCTAAGCAAGTATTTTCAATAGAGAGAGGCAGGGTAAGCCGCTGACAAACTTGTGGTTTTTCGTCTCGTGGCAATTCATCTCTTCAAGAACAAAAGGATCAGGCAGTTGAAACCCAACATGTCAGCCATTCTCTCTTTCCCAACATAGTTTGTAAAGAATTAGTCGGAGGTTTGACCGAAACTTGTCTAATGTGTATGAGTTGGACTGTACAAGGTAACTACCTCAAATGAGTAGCTATAGAAAGACAGCTTTCTTCTTATTGGATAAGAGCTAATTTGCATACCATTTTTAACCCAGGGAGCCTTACCTGGCCTATAAGCCTTCCTACGATAGCTGATGGTCTCCATAAGGAAAAACAATACTTACTTATAAATATTAATAAGTCAAATATTAATAAGTCAAATGCTTGGTTGTCCAAAAGCTATCTCCCCAGTCTACCAACAATTCTGATTTGAAGCCTTCAGGTGAGTGGCTGCCAACATCTTTTGCCAGTAACTTATCTTCAATCACCAAAAAAGGTTGGCCATGATGAATTCCAACATACCCTATACTTGTATCTTCACCATCTTCCAAAGTTAGTGGTATCTTCTAACATGTATCTAATGCATATGGACATCTTTAGGAGTTAATTTTATCAGTGCTGGATAAGCCATTATTACATAAAAACACTGACACAATAAGGGCATAGGGGACCAATAACAAACTAAGCTCCGCTAAATTTGCATATATAAAGATGACACCCTATTTATAAAACTTATAGAATCACTTTAAACATGACTTAAATAACTATTAGTATCCATTTTCACCAGATTTTTTGCTCAATCTTATTGCATCTGATCAACGACGCCTGCAAATAACTGCGACAATATACAGTATCTTTATCTTTCAAGATGTGAAGTCACTGGTGGATATTCTGTTAAGATGAATTATGAAAAAAAGATTAAAGAGACCTCATTCTAACCCAGAGAGCTATATTCATATTGTGACCTTAAATGTACCCGCCATTCCTTATATTGGATATTGGACTAAAAATACTTCCCAGACAGCTGGACTGAACTTGTCCTACACAAAGGAAACAGCACTGGGGCTTAAAGCAAGAAAGAAGCAATATGAAACAAGAATAGCATCTTCCCCTTTCTCGCCAAAGACAGTAAAATTAACATGCAGCTGGTTCCTCTGATAAATGGATTCGGTTAGGTCACCGAGGGGATGCATGTGACACTAAGTGATTTACAGTCCCTTTACCTTAATGAAATTGTTTCAGCGAGATGACGCTGAGAGCTTTTAATGGATGGCTTTACTTGATGTAATGAAATTGCATTCCTTTGGCATTTAATATAAGGTGCAGTTATTATTTACTAGAGCTTTTCCAGGGCTACTGTTGCTATCTGGAGCAGCACTAGCAGCAGCAGCAGCAGAAGAAGCAGCGGCAGGGCTGTAGCACAGTGCATGGTGAAGATGGGGACAGAATAGCAGCTAGTTAGGGAGGCCTAACTGTGTGCATCACATACCATTGCTTCAGTCCTAAGTAGATCCTCCTCATCTCTTCACAGGCAACTGGATTTTAACCAGATCAGCTGCATAGAAGATGGATCATTCCGAGCTCTGCGCGACCTCGAAGTGCTGTGAGTACATCTTATTTTATGTCTTGGGATCAGTAGAAGAAGCAGCCTCTGTGTACAAGCGTATATGTATTATACTGCAATGTCCGGGAAGTCATTGCATTAAGTATCTAGTCATCACTAACTTTTTCCTTTAAAGAAACATTGCCTGTTTTAGCCTACAATGTGAACATGATGTCATTATATAATAATGAAAATATACTAGGGGCGGTCATGTATTATCATTGTCTTTCAAATGACATGCGGCATTGCAGACATACAGAAGTCTCAAACTTGTAGGTTTATGTAAAAAGTAATGGGTTCATATAGATGTCACCATACTATGTTCTTCTGGCCACGCCTGACAGACAGAACTGTTGACGATTGGAAGAGCAAACGCCGCAGTGGCGTAGACTGCAGACGTTGCATATGCGCCATTTTTGATAATGCATAGATTTATGTGTGATCCCTATTGTATGTATTGCCTTTTTCTCTAGGTCTGTATATGCTCTCAGATTTAATTACATAATATGTTTCTATAGCCTCTTTTATACTTTTTTTTAAGTTAATATATATATATTTTTTTTTAAAGTGTCTGAGGTGGGACATGTCATGATTTTTTTCCCTATAGAATGAGACGTACTCTACTTGTGCCATGTCCATATAAGAAGGTTATGAGATTTTGTTAAAGACTTTTTAGGAAATGTCAGTCATTGTGGAGACATTGTCAGTGTAAGTCTAATAGTTGAGATAGATCTGAGTTGAGTGGGTCCACATTTGAGAATGACTAAATATTTTTTATGTATGACTACCAAAAATGGAAAGAAACCCTTTATATTCACAGAAGAGGTGTCCCGCTCACCAGTGCAAAGTCACATGTTCTTCCCTGCTCATATGTACTTTAACATGTAATACCCCTAAGAGTTGGCTTTGTCACACCCCAAGTCCCCTGGTGCAAGTTACCTGTACAAGGACATAGCTTGTAGAGACTGGGTCCAATGCAATCCTAGTGGGCCCAACCATCGCATGTACTGCACTGCCCATTTATAGCAATGATTTCCTCTAGTGGGCTTCCTGCAGGTTTCAGGGCCCACTTGCAGTTGTAACATCTGCATGCCCTATGCATACATGCCAATCATTAGGTTGGATAAGAAGAGAAGAACAATATTTTTAAATAGCTTGGGCCATTGTATTTATTATATATGTATTATTTATAATTTTTTTTGAAAAAATTATGGTAAACCTACGCACCTATGAGAGTTACAGTATCATAGAGCACAAATCGTTTCTGATATCATTTAGATGCCCAGAGGGCCCAATCCTCTGAGGGTTGGCCATGCATCCCTTTATGAGTATATTTTTTAAACTTTTTCAGAATATAGAATGAATGTTCAATTTTTTGACTGAAAATTATATCTGAAAATTGTCCTTTTGTGTAACAAACTTTGCTATAGAACCACTTCTACAATTATTTAATAAAATACACATACAGCCTTTTATGTTATAAAAAAAAAAATGCTTCAAGGCTCTGTTAAATTAAACCAGCACAAAGAGGTTTCCAAAGCTCACATAAAACAATCACAAGTTATGACTTATGAGATTTATTTGCATGTTTCATAGTCCTGTATGTTTCATATTGTATCGCAGATTGCCGAAGACCTGGTTTCTTTTACATTGCACATACAATCTATTTATGCAATTCTCTTGAGTAAAATCCCTCTATGACCTTGTCAAAATTTCTTTTTATTTTTTTAGAGTGTAGGAAAAATAGATTCTCAGTAAATACTGAATTCATTTAGATAACAAAAACCATCGGAAAAAAATTATATAAATTAAACTTAAAAGAAAAGTACCGTAATACAAAATACTTCTACTTCTAAATACAGTCTCACAACTGTCCAATCAATGTTTTTTTTCTGCCTCTTATTGAACAAGTTAACTTTGCCTAAAATTTCCAGGATTTGTACTGTTCAGTTTATCATGTCTTTAACTTTGAAGGTCAGGAAAAGGGTACTGATATAATGAAAAAGATGCCTGCTGGGTGTGGCCAATATGGCATTTGGAAGTTTCTACACTTCTGCACTTCTATTAAAAAAATGTATACGTAAGAAAATAAATAAAAGTATATTTTCTAGAATTTATTATATTATTTTTCTCTAAAACAAATTGTGTTTTTGGTATCCACTAGCACAGTGTTCCATAGCCAGTGGTTTAGGAGTCACGTGTGGCTCTTAAATCCCCAATATGTGATAAGCACATCCGCAATGCCATAGCATTTTATGAAAACCATGCCACTAGCAGTAATATAATTTAGGCAAATTATGTAGTTATACCATTAAAAAGATGTAAGAATTTTTTATTACTTTTTATTATAAAATGTGGCTTCTGACCACCTGGTGTAGCAGGATGTAGCTCAAAACTTACAAAGGGTGGGGACCTCTGCACTTGCATATATTTTAGTTTCCCAGATTTCTATGAGCTACTAGTCCTTATTTAAAATATTAGCATTGAGCATTGCAGACAGCATTGTGACCCAATGACTAGTACTGGTTTGTCCTAGGATTGATCGAGGATAACATCTGCACAGAGTTTGTATGTTCTCTCCATGGCTTTGTAGATTTTCTGCAGACTCTACGGTTTTATCTTACGCTCCAAAAAACATACAGATATATTAATTTGATTTTTCAAAAATTGGCCGTAGTATGTGTGTGAGATAGGAAATATAGAAGTGGGCCCCATTAGTGACTGGGACTGCTGTGAGTGATGACAGTCTCTGTACAGTGCTAGGAAATTTATTGGCCCTATGTAAGAACAGGAAAAATAAAATTACTGTGATTAAGCACTAAATACACGTGCATGTTTCTTAGCAAGAAAAGAAGATATTAAGTATTTCTCATGTATATTACAGTGCAGAGGTAAAAAATATTTAGAATGTAAAGTTATTACTAAATTACACAATGGATATTGGGGACAAAAAGTCTACTTGTTGGACCAATGGTGAATGTATGAATTTCAAAATGCACTTATTGGTTTTTCCAACTTTCATATGACCTTACTCAAATTATCCTAAAGTTCTGTTCAGAATAGTAATATTATACTGACAGAATATGCTATTATGGTAAAATGGTTGCCATGTGGTTCATATGGAGTAAAAAGTTCAAAGAAGAAATTAATTAATACAAATTTTAGCTAAATTTTGTAGTGTAGATATATAAAATCTGGTTAAAAAGTTAACATGTCAAAATGTTTTATGCATTTGTCACGCTTCGACCTAAAAAAAAAAAATCTGCAGTATTTAGTGGTTGGATTTACGGTGCCCGCATACATGCCCACTGCGACTAATAAAAATCTGCTGACGTTAGTGGGAGGGACACCTATAAGGAGTGGAGGATTGAAATAGTCTAGAAATTTGGAAGGGCGAGTCCAACCTTGATAAGCGGAAGACACACTCCTACTCCTCCTGCACAATGCGCCTTTCTGCTTGTGTAGCCAGGTCCTCCACTGAAGCCCCTTTATACCTACACAGAAGCGGAAATATGATTACTCAATTTAAAGGCAAGTCTGTGTGGATACATGAAATGTAAAATTATTTATTTTTTCTTAATTTTATGTTTTCTATTTTTTATCACTTAGGTTTTAATACATAAATTAGCACTTTAATTCTGTAAATTTTGATTGACATTGTTCTACTTAACAGAATAACTCTGCATATAATTTTTGTGACTTTGGGATATTAATACCATTTAGGATGTTATAGACACCACAAAGTAGAAATTCATGTTAATTTGAATTAGTAGAGTTTTTGTTAATTACTGTATGATGTGTTGATGAAGCAGACATAGATAGAGCTCATTTATTACAAATAGTAAAACATTTAAATTACATTTTTATTCTAGTACTTTGTTTAAATTACTAATTTAAAATAAAGTCTAGATTTCTAATTAATATAAGTTTCCCCAACCATCTGCAATAAGTCTGTAAATTGTATGTTTATAATTTAGTAACAGAAAATGTGTTTTAGAAAGTGTTAGCAAATTGGAAAATGTCTGTACTGTCCGCAAAAAATTCTAAATGAATTAAACATTTCCAGTTAATATTAGTTTTTATCCTTACTACTTGTGATTTCCCCTTTAATTAGAACATCACAATTTGGCATCCAACAGATAGGAAGTCAATTTCGTATTAGAAGTTTCCATAATATTTCATGACCCAGCTTTGACTTACTCTTTCCACAATGCATCTCATTCTAGAGTATTTGGTACTCTAGCACTGTTTTAATTGGACTGTTTAACTATAGTTTTCATTAGCAGCACATTAAATAACTTGAAAATGCCTTTGGGAAATGCACTAAAGACTTAAAGTTGTTTTAGGTTAATCTAACGATACATTTTGATGGGTTTCGCTACAATTAATATGGTTGTTGTGCACACATCTATAATGTTAAAGGAGTACTCCGGCCCTAATACATCTTATCCCCTATCCAAAGGATAGGGGATAAGATGTCTGATCGCAGGGGTCCCGCCGCTGGGGACCCTCACAATCTGTCATTCAGCACCCACCTTTGGGAGCTCTCCGCAGCGAAGGAGGCTCCAAGAGTGAGGACCACGGGGCCGGAGTATCGTGACATCAGCACTCCGCCCTTGTGTGACGCCGTGTGAATGACAGATTGCGGGACCCCAGCGATCAGACATCTTATCCCCTATCCTTTGGATAGGGGATATGATGCATTAGGGCCAGTGTACCCCTTTAAAGTAACATATTGAATAGATTTTTCGAGCGATAAACTTTAAGCTGTCAAAAGCTAAAACACACAAATCTATTACAAGTTCTTTCCGTTCTTAATCTAACTTAGTTTCTTTTGTGTTTCACAGCACGCTCAACAATAACAACATCTCTCGACTTTCGGTGGCAAGCTTCAACCATATGCCAAAACTTCGAATTTTGTAAGTAGATTGTTATGAAAGGATCTCTAGAGTGTGCTGTCTATTGTTTTGAAACTCAGCAAATTCATCAAGCTGTTTAAAGTAGGTTGAATTTCAGTAGGTAATTTTTTTTAGCATTGCTGTATTTTTCAATTTTCAATCTGATGGCTAAAATTATAATTTTTTTTTACTATATTTATTTATACTAAAGTATAATTTTTTTATGTATTTATTTTCTTAGATTGCCATTTCTCACTGTGTATGTTTGATAAGCTATAACACACCCAAAAAAATAAGTACATAAAATAAATTATAAAAAAAAGGTAAAATTTAAATGATTAAATTAAATAATTTTAAATTAAAAATAAAAACTGCTAAATCCTACCCATAATCTGTTCGCCTTTAATATTTGGCTTGATATCCAATAGACTGAGCACATCTTTAAAAAATTGTCTCAGCTTTTTTGTTCCATTTGAAAAAATGTTGTTAGCCCCACTTGTCCTGTCTAGTGAAATCTCTTAAGAAATGTATTTTCCAGTTAAATAAGTAAAGAGTGCCTTGATATATTAGACAGGTCACATTTCATTTAAGAACATAGACTTTGATTGGCTGTCAAATATAATAAATTGGAAATCCTTAGTCTTTTATTACTGTACTGCAGCCAGACTTAATTGAAGTGAAAGGACTTCAATACATGAAATTAACTAAAGAGAAGGACTTGTGCCATTTAATGTTCATTACTGGTTTTTAGTTAAGTCTAAGTGTGTTTTCTAAATGCTTCTAGAAAATACAGGATTGATAATGAATTGTCAGGGTGATTCACCACTTTGTAAATGTTGAGATCTTTGGCTTTTTATTTTCTTGATATTTGCATCATTAAAAGACGAGAAATCAAATCAAGAGACCAAAAATGTAAAAATTGAAACTAAGAATTATCGAAGAATATTTAAGAAAAAAAACATATAATCTACAGCTATAAAACTTCACCTAAAAAACTTGAATTATTTTTAATTATTTTTTATTCTTAGTCTGTACATGTAACCATTCCTTTGGAATTCGGCCATGATCTTGCGCCTGTCTTGAAGTAGCAAAAGTCTTTGTGTCACCACTTACATCCTTTAATTTCTACCGCCGTATTGAGCATGGGTCCCGATGGGCTAAAAGCAACTAATCCCCTTTTCTTTGATTACACAAAAAGAGAGGAAATCAGAAAAAGGATACAAGGGGATGTTTTATATTGAATTATTTTTCGTCCTTGTTCAGTAGAAAATGAATGTGACCTGCTAAAAGGATTTTGCAGGCAGTTTCTATAGAGACTAATAAAGCAAGACTTAGTGATATTTCTAATTGGGAGCCAAATCTTTTCTGGGTCTTTTTTCACTCTTGCTGTCAGGACGCTGCCCCTATAGAGCAATTTACTTGAGACTTGTTTTGTCTTTTTTTTCTAACCCTGCTTTTGTTCAGCTATTTAGCTACAAAATTCCGCAACTATTTTCAAGCCTTTGTAGGCTTTCTTTACCAACTGTACAGAAACGATGACAGAACTGGAGAGATTGCATTTTTAATGTTGGCAAACATGGCCACTTTTCTGCACCATTACTTTTCAAGAGATTTGGTACGGATAATTTACTGAAGTAAACTAACAAAAAGAAAACTCATATTTAGTTTAATTTAATGTTTTTGTTCTGGAACATTGTCAGAAGTTTTGTTATATATTTTTTTTAATTGTAATCTTTTTTCTTTCGCACAGCCGGCTTCACTCCAACAACCTATATTGTGATTGTAACCTGGCCTGGTTATCTGACTGGTTGCGACAGAGACCCCGCGTTGGCTTGTACACTCAATGCATGGGACCCAGTCACCTGAGAGGACACAACATTGCTGAAGTTCAAAAGCGAGAATTCATATGCAGTGGTAAGGATAGAATGAGTTGTCAAGTGTTAAACAATTGTCACAAATATTTTACATTTGCAGAGTCGTATGGCTACAGTTGTCCTATGTACAACCTTTACTTTATAAACTAGACCTCAAAATCATATCTGTATTATACTTTACAAAAATATCATTCATTTAAACACTATGGCCATGGTAAAATGATAAAATGTGAAATTTTGCAAATTCATGAATCATTCATTTGTAACACTGAATTGGAAAAATTGTTGGAAAATTAATTAAAGACTACTATTGTTTGGCTATCATTATATACTAGCCCCATAAAAATAACTGCACAATGGAAACAATAAAAAACAGGAATGTTGGGTTTGTAGCTCTGCAAATATGATCTACTAAAGAATTCCACCTAGTATTCATAAAATGGAGTCTAAGAAAACATAATTGACTGTGTTTTCTCTGTTTATTTTCCTTGTACATAACTTTCAGATGAGGATGAAGGCAAGTTTATTTTTCTTACTTAAATCCTCTTTCACCTTCCACTTCCATAGCAAGGGTGCCCTTGGCTTAACATGAATGCAAATGCACTTTTTTTGGCTTCATACATATAAGCCCTGATAATCCACAGCATAACCAAAATAATTTCTTGTATGGTTGTTCTATAATAATGTGAATTCTCAATTTGTCTTGCAGGCCAGCAGTCATTCATGATCTCCTCCTGTAGTGTCCTACACTGTCCAGCTGCTTGTACCTGCAGTAATAATGTTGTGGACTGTCGAGGAAAAGGATTAACTGAGATCCCGACCAATCTTCCTGAGACAATAACAGAAATGTAAGTCTTTAACGTATATGCCTTTTATATATTTGTTTGGTCAACTTTTATTGAGGTGTATGACTTCTCTAAGCAAGACTTCTCTAAGCATATACCATAACATGTCTCCTTTCGGTAAACCCCCAGTTTAAACTCTTAAACAGAATAAAGCAATAGAACCAGGGCAGCTCATATCCAATAAGATTGGTGGGTACTCATTGATCTCAATGGCTGCTATGTCATATTTCATGTGAGGTTGAGTATATAACTGTTTAGTCAATCATAGGTGTTATAGAAGCAAGATTAATTTGCAATCAGCTTGCCACTAGGGGACCTACTCAGTTAAAATGACCCTGAAGAGATGGGGCCAATTTTTGGTTGGTCTTATCTTCAGCTGATTGGATGGTTACAATTTGTAGATTTATAAAGTCTCCCCTATAGATGCACTATTCACAATTGAGAAAGTGGAAAATATACTTGACTCCTGAAACTGGGATGAGGGCACCAAAGTGGGTGTAGTGACATTAAAGGGGTACTCTGGTGGAAAACTTTTTTTTTCCATCAACTGGTGCCAGAAAGTTAAACAGATTTGTAAATTAATTCTATTAAAAAATCTTAATCCTTCCAGTACTTATTAGCTGCTGAGTATTATAGAGGAAATTATTTTCTTTTCTTTTTGAAACAGAGCTCTCTGCTGACATCATGACCACAGTGCTCTCTGCTGACATCTCTGTCGATTTTAAGAACTGTCCAGAGTAGGAGAAAATCCCCATTGCAAACACATGCGGCAGTTCCTAAAATGGACAGATATGTCAGCAGAGAGCACTGTGGTCATGATATCAGCAGAGAGCACTGTGTTCCAAAAAGAAAATCATTTCCTATGTAGTATTCAGCAGCTAATTAGTACTGGAAGGATTAAGATTTTCTAATAGAAGTAATTTACAAATCTGTTTAACTTTCTTGCACCAGTTGATTAAAAAAAAAAGTTTTCCACCAGAGTACCCCTTTAACCCCTTAAGGACTTAGCCCTTTTTCACCTTAAGGACTCGGACGTTTTTTGCAATTCTGACCACTGTCAATTTAAACATTAATAACTCTGGAATGCTTTTACTTATCATTTTGATTCCGAGATTTTTTTTTCGGGACATATTCTACTTTAACATAGGGGTAAATTTTTGTGGGAAATTGCATCCTTTCTTGGTGAAAAATCTCAAAATTTGATGAAAAAAATTAAAATTTAGCATTTTTCTAACTTTGAAGCTCTCTGCTTGTAAGGAAAATGGATGTTCAAAATAAAAAAAATTGGGGTTCACATACAATATGTCTACTTTATGTTTGCATAATAAAATGTATGAGTTTTTACTTTTGGAAGACACCAGAGGGCTTCAAAGTTTAGCAGCAATTTTCAAATTTTTCACAAAATTTTCAAACTCCCTATTTTTCATGGACCAGTTCAGTTTTGTACTGGATTTGAAGGGTCTTCATATTAGAAATACCCCACAAATGACCCCATTATAAAAACTACACCCCCCAAAGTATTCAAAATGACATTCAGTACGTGTTTTAACCCTTTAGGTGTTTCACAGGAATAGCAGCAAAGTGAAGGAGAAAATTAAAAATTTTCATTTTTTACACTCGCATGTTCTTGTAGACCCAATTTTTGAATTTTTACAAGGGGTAAAAAGGAGAAACTTTTTACTTGTATTTGTAGCCCAACTTCTTTCGAGTAAGGACATATCTCATATGTCTATGTTAATTGTTCAGCGGGCGCAGTAGAGGGCTCAGAAGGGAAGGAGCGACAAATGGTTTTGGGGGGCATGTCAATTTTAGGAAGCCCCTATGGTGCCAGAACAGCAAAAAAAAACACATGGCATACCATTTTGGAAACTAGACCGCTCGGGGAACGTAACAAGGGGTAATATGAACCTTAATACCCCACAGGTGATTCACGACTTTGCATATGTAAAAAAAAAAATTACCTAAAATGCTTGGTTTCCCAAAAATTTTACATTTTTAAAAAGGGTAATATTTGAAGCCCAATTTCTCCCGATGCAGAAAACACCCCATATGGGGGTGAAAAGTGCTCTGCTGGCGCACTACAGGTCTCAGAAGAGAAGGAGTTACATTTGGCTTTTTGAAAGGAAATTTTGCTCTGGGGGCATGCCACATTTAGGAAGCCCCTATGGTGCCAGAACAGCAAAAAAAAAAAAAAAAAAAAAAAAACATGGCATACTGTTTTGGAAACTAGACCCCTCGAGGAACGTAACAAGGGGTAAAGTGAACCTCAATACTCCACAGGTGTTTCACGACTTTTGCATATGTAAAAAAAAATTTTTTTTTCCTAAAATGCTTGTTTTCCCAAAAAATTTACATTTTTAAAAAGGGTAATAGCAGAAAATACCCCCCAACATTTGAAGCCCAATTTCTCCCGATTCAGAAAACACCCCACATGGGGGTGAAAAGTGCTCTGCTGGCACACTACAGGTCTCAGAAGAGAAGGAGTCACATTTGGCGCTTTTGAAGCAAATTTTGCTCTGGGGGCATGCTGCATTTAGGAAGCCCCTATGGTGCCAGAACAGCAAAAAAAAACATATGGCATAGCATTTTGGAAACTAGACCCCTCGTGGAACGTAACAAGGGGTAATGTGAACCTTAATACCCCACAGGTGTTTCACGACTTTTGCATATGTAAAAATATATTTATTTTTTTACCTAAAATGCTTGGTTTCCCAAAAATGTTATATTTTTAAAAAGGGTAATAGCAGAAAATACCCCCCAAAATTTCTAACACAATTTCTCCCGAGTACAGCGATACCCCATATGTGACCCTAAACTTTTGCCTTGAAATACGACAGGGCTCCAAAGTGAGAGCGCCATGCGCATTTGAGGCCTAAATTAGGGACTTGCATAGGGGTGGACATGGGGGTATTCTACGCCAGTGATTCCCAAACAGGGTGACTCCAGCTGTTGTTAAACTCCCAGCATGTTTAGACAGTCAGTGGCTGTCTGGCAATACTGGGAGTAGTTGTTTTGCAACAGCTGGAGGCTCCGTTTTGGAAACAGTGGCGTACCAGACGTTTGTCATTTTTATGGGGAGGGGAGGGGGGCTGTGTAGGGGTATGTGTATATGTAGTGTTTTTTACTTTTTATTTTATTTTGTGGTAGTGTAGTGTAGTATTTTTAGGGTACAGTCACACAGGTGGGGGTTTACAGCAGTTTCCCGCTGGCAGTTTGAGCTGCGGCAGAAAATTTGCCGCAGCTCAAACTTGCAGCCGGATACTTATTGTAAACCTCTGCCCATGTGAGTATACCCTGTACATTCACATTGGGGGGGGGGGGGGGGGGACATCCAGCTGATGCAAAACTACAACTCCCAGAATGTACTGTTGGTAACAAACTCAGTGTTTTGCAACCAGTGTGCCTTCAGCTGTTGAAAAACTACAACTCCCAGCATGCACTGATAGACCGTACATGCTGGGAGTTGTAGTTATGCAGCAGCTGGAGGCATACTACTTTGGCTGGGGATTGTAGTTATGCAACAGCTGGAGACACACTGGTTTGCGACTTAACTCAGTGTTTCACAACCAGTGTGCCTTCAGCGGTTGCAAAACTACAACTCTCAGCAGTCACCGACAGCCAACGGGCATGCTGGGAGTTGTAGTTATGCAACCAGCAAATGCACCAATACAACTCCCAGCATGCACTTTAGCTGATTGTGGAAGCTGGGAGTTGTAGTTATACAACAGCTGAAGGTACACTTTTCCATAGAAAAAATGTGCCTCCAGCTGTTGCAAAACTATACGTCCCAGCATGCCCATAAGGGAATGCTGGGAGTTGTAGTGGTCTGCCTCCTGCTGTTGCATAACTACAACTCCCAGCATGCCCATTTTGCATGCTGGGAACTGTTGCTAAGCAACAGCAGGAGGCTGTCACTCAGCTCCAACTGCTGCCGGCACACAGGTCAGTCCCTCGTCGCCGCCGCCGCTCCTGGGGCCCCGATCCCAACAGGGACGCCGGGGATCGAGGTCCCCAGCTGCTGGGGTCAACTTCCCGCACCCGCTCACGTCCTCTGGAAGGGGGGCGGAGCGAGTTGCGGGAGTGACACGCACAGCAGGTGCCCTGATTGGTCGGCCGGTAAACCGGCCGACGAATCAGGGCGATCGTGAGGTGGCACCAGTGCCACCTCACCCCTGCTGGCTATGACTGTTCGGAGCCATCAGAGACGGCCCCGATCAGCCAGTAATTCTGGGTCACCGGGTCACTGGAGACCCGATTGACCCGAAATCTGCCGCAGATCGCTGGGCTGAATTGTACAGCGATCTGCGGCCATCGCCGATATGGGGGGTCATCATGACCCCCCTGGGCGATATGCCCTGATGCCTGCTGAACGATTTCAGCAGGCATCGGGCACCAGCTCCGCTCCAGCTGGCTGCGGGGGGTCGGGAAAGCTCATGATGTTCTCATACGTCATGAGTCCTTGAGGACTCTGAAATGAAGATGTATGAGAACGCCTTGAGTCCTTAAGGGGTAAAACAGTTCTTAAAGGGGAACTCCAGTTGAATTTTTTTTTTTACAAATCAACTGGTGACAAGAAAGTTAAACAGATTTGTAAATTACTTCTATTAAAAAATCTTAATCCTTCTAGTACATATTAGCTGCTATATAAAACAGAGAAATTTGGGAATTTCTTTTCTGCCTGACAACAGTGCTCTCTGCTGACACCTCTGTCCGTGTTTTCTGTATATAGGGTGGAATGAGGGCTAATTTTTTGCGCTGTCATCTGTACTTTTTATCAATACCACATTTGCATATATAAAACTTATATATCATTTTTTATAATTTTTTTTGCAAAAAAGCTGCATTTTTTAACTTAAAAAAAAATTACGTTTTACATCAACATTATATTTTGATAGTTCGGATATTTACGCACTCGGCAATACCAAATATGTTTATTAAAAAAATACTCTTTTTGGGGGTAAAATGGGAAAAACTGACAATTTTCTTTTTTATTTAAATTTTTCAACTTTTTTACACTTTTTATGTCCCCATAGGAGACTATCTATAGCAATCATTTGATTTCTAATACTGTTCAGTGCTATGCATAGGACATAGCACTGATCAGTGTTATCAGCTATCTCCTGCTCTGGTCTGCTCGATCTCAAACCAGAGCAGGAGACGCTGGGAGACAGACAGAGGCAGGTGAAGGGACCTCCGACCGCCATTACAGATGCTCAGATCGCCGCGGCAGCACTGCAGGTGATCCGATCATCTATTTTATCATGCGCATTGCCTCAGATGCCGTGATCTGTACAGATCTGAGGGGTTAATGGTGGACATCTGCGCGATCGCGGATGTCGCCCATTACCGGCGGGTCCCCGGTAATACACAGGGCGTAAATGTATGCGGTCATGCACAGGATGTAAATGTACATCCTGGTGTGCGAAGTAACGCCAAACCAGGACGTACATTTATGTCCGTGGTCGTTAAGGGGTTAAAAGCAGCCTAATTTTTTTATATGCAATGTGGGTATTCTTGGCCTTTATGTGCACCAATGGTCAAAACATTAATTCACTTTGTAAATGAATACTATAATGGGAAAATCAGAAATAAATCAAAATTGCCCCCTTTTTTTTAAAAAAAAAGGTCCTTTGTTGATTCCTTTAGTAGATTTTAAGGGTATAGTTAGGAGTTTGTCATTGTAACTACTTATTTTGAGGCCTCTGTTTATTATTGGCTTTACACAGGCAGCTTACAGGTTAAAATGTGTTTGTTAAGCAGAAGCAACGAGAACGTAGATGTCAACCAAAGATCAGTGTTGGTTCAATTTCCTTTCCTGTTTTAAATTATGTTGCCCAGATGGTGCATCCTCTAGTTTCCAGCAAAGACTGTGAAGTGTTTTTTATTAAAGTGTCTTTGATTTACCTGCTTAGTAGTCAATTGAATTTATATGGACAAAGGAAAGCCCGGAGCACTGTGTCTGCAGAGAGATGGAACATCAGGAGTCACAAGTGGATGCGCTGAATTTTTAATAGAGTAGCCTTTGAGATCCACACAGCTCTGTATCTAAACCAATGCATCGCTTATCACTCATTATTTATTGATCAGCTTCATACTCTAAGAAGGGTGATACATTGGGAGTCCATGTCATTTTTAATGTGAATTATCAAGTCCTTTCTTTTATGTGTGTCTCTCTTTTGATTTTCCTTTTTTTATCCTGCCTTCTGCCCATTGCTTTTTACCGTCTTCATCATTGGCTTTTTCCCTTTTTATTTATCTTTTTGCTCATCTCCTCAAAGAGGTTGAGTACTTAGAAACAACCATTTTTTTAATACTTTTTTTTTAGGTCAAATTCTGTTTTTACAATTTTGGGGGCTCCCCTCTATTAGGGAAAGTGTTCCTAGAAGGGGGTTATTATTTAGCATAGTCACATTAAGGCACAGCTCTAGTCACGATTGTGCCATCTGTGGCCATATACATTGGCAAACTGTCGAAATGGCATGACAATATAGACAGGCTTGGGCATGTGCACTATTGACTACAATGACCCAAACATTGTCAGCTAGTGACTATGTTTGTGTCGTTTCATGCACGTATGTTTTATTAGATTTAAAAGGGGATTGTGCCATATGAATATATGTGCGGAAAATTACCCAAATGTAGTCTCTTGTTGACTACGTTCAGGTCATTTAACTTAATGGGAATTTCATTTTCACAGTTTGCCAACTTACAATTGTCACAATATAGCAAAATAGTGCCTACAACTTCATATTGCAGATTCGGCCCACAGCTCCGTGCCTTGTGCATGTAGCCTTAGGCAGAGTTTTCTTCCATGCAGATTCTGATTACTTTCTTTGTTGTTCCATAGCTGCAGTGTCCTCACACTTTGTTACTCCTTTCCCTTTCTTTTGCCATCTCACACTTGTTCTGTGGTGCTTTCTTTGTTACTTCATTTATGTCTCTTTTTTTTCCTTAATTTTTGTAGCATTGTTATACAGGAAATATAATTGCGCTTTCCCTGCATTAATTTTAGCTCTGTTCCACCGTTCCCTTGAATCAAGGAGGAAGAAATCCAGAATGATATGCCTTTCTTTTGTATGTATCTAATATTGGGGGCTTATGTTTATAGCAACTACTAAACTTAAGAATATAAAAAAAGCCATAAAAAAAATCCCATCCTAACATATTTCCTTATACACAGAAATTCGAGCTGGATTATATAGTATTATATATCTCTTCTTGCTCACCATGTAATCAACATATCCCAGCATTAGTAATACCTTGTCAGAATGATGATATATTACAACAAATAAAACTCTTTTCATATGGATTTTTATATTTAATTTTACATGGTGCACAATATGAATAGAATAACCCCTAGAATATAAAAACAGACATGCACAGATGTTTAATAATGTAAAAGAAACCAAACAACATTACAATAACCTATATATTACAGCTTAAAGATACACTGCTCAAAAAAATAGGGAACACTAAGATAACACATCCTAGATCTGAATGAATGAAACAATCGTATGAAATACTTTCGTCTTTACATAGTTGAATGTGCTGACAACAAAATCACACAAAAATTATCAATGGAAATCAAATTTATCAACCCATGGAGGTCTGGATATGGAGTCACACTCAAAATCAAAGTGGAAAACCACACTACAAGCTGATCCAACTTTGATGTAATGTCCTTAAAACATGTCAAAATGAGGCTCAGTAGTGTGTGTGGCCTCCACGGGACCGTATGACCTCCCTATAATGCCTGGACATGCTCCTGATGAGGTGGTGAATGGTCTCCTGAGGGATGTCCTCCCAGACCTGGACTAAAGCATCCACCAACTCCTGGACAGTCTGTGATGCAACGTGGCGTTGGTGGATGGAGTGAGACATGATGTCCCAGATCAGATTCAGGTCTGGGGAACGGGCAGGCCAGTCCATAGCATCAATGCCTTCCTCTTGCAGGAACTGCTGACACACTCCAGCCACATGAGGTCTAGCATTGTCTTGCATTAGGAGGAACCCAGGGCCAACCAAACCAGCATATGGTCTTACAAGGGGTCTGAGGATCTCATCTCAGTACCTAATGGCAGTCAGGCTACCTCTGGAAAGCACATAGAGGGCTGTGCGGCCCCCAAAGAAATGCCAGCCCACACCATTACTGACCCACTGCCAAACCGGTCATGCTGGAGAATGTTGCAAGCAGCAGAACGTTCTCCAAGGCATCTCCAGACTCTGTCATGTCTGTCACATGTGCTAAGTGTGAACCCGCTTTCATCTGTGAAGAGCACAGGGCGCCAGTGGTGAATTTGCCAATCTTGGTGTTCTCTGGCAAATGCCAAATGTCCTGCACGGTGTTGAGCTGTAAGTACAACCCCCACCTGTGGACGTCGGACCCTCATACCACCCTCATGAAGTCTTTTTCTGACAATTTGAGTGGACACATGCACATTTGTGGCCTGCTGGAGTGCTCCTCCTGCTCCTCCTTGCACAAAGGCGGAGGTAGCGGTCCTGCTGCTGGAGTGTTGCCCTCCTACGACCTCCTCCACATCTCCTGATGTACTGGCCTGTCTCTTGGTTGCGCCTCCATGCTCTGGACACTACGCTGACAGACACAGCAAACCTTGCCACAGCTCGCATTGATGTGCCATCCTGGATGAGCTGCACTACCTGAGTCACTTGTGTGGGTTGTAGAATCCGTCTCATGCTACCACTAGAGTGAGAACACCAGCATTCAAAAGTGACCAAAACATCAGCCAGGAAGCATAGGAACTGAGAAGTGATCTGTGGTCAGCACCCGCAGAACCACTCCTTTATTGGGGATGCCTTGCTAATTGCCTATAATTTCCACCTGTTGTCTGTTCCATTTGCACAACAGCATGTGAAATTGATTGTCAATCAGTGTTGCTTCCTGAGTGGACAGTGTGATTTCACAGATGTGTGATTGACTTGGAGTTACATTGTTTTGTTTGTGTTCCCTCTATTTTTTTGAGCAGTGTATATTCAACAAAAAATCGACTTAACAGCGGTGTCACAGAGACACTTATAGATGATCAAGAAAGCAAGGGAACCATCTCCCTCTTTAGCATTATAGGGGTACTCTGGTGGAAAACATTTTTTTTGAATACACTAGAGCCAGAAAGTTAAAAAGATTTGTAAATTACTTATATTTTAAAATCTAAATCCTTCCAGTACTTATCAGATGTGGTATGATCCACAGGAATCTTTTCTTTTTGAATTTCTTTTCTGTCTGACCACAGTGCTCTCTGCTGACACCTCTGTCTGAGTCAGGAACTGTCCAAAGCAGGAGCAAATCCTCTTAGAAAATGTATTCTGCTCTGGACAGTTCCTGACAAGACACAGGCGACAGCAGAGAGCACTGTGGCCAGACAGAAAATACATTCAAAAAGAAAATACCTTCCTATGGAGACAGCAGCTGATAAGTACAAATCTGTTTAACTTTTTGGTATCAGTAAAAAAAATGTTTCCACCAGAGTAATTCCGCATTAATTTCCATGTTGTATTTATTTTTCAAGGGACTGACTGAAAAAATGTTATATGTTGCTGAGGGTGGCCTGAAAAAAAGAGACAACCCCCCCCCCCCCCATACTTTGCAGCAGTTTTTTCCTGACTCAGTGACTGGTCATCACTGCATCAAAGAGCTAATCCCATAAGTAGCTTGAGCTGTGGAAGACTGGGTCGCACCACAGCTGGAGACCTGCGGCACCAATATAAGTGAAAATGTGTTTTATTTATTTATTTATTTTCAGGCTGCCCCCAGAAACATATGAAGTTGTTATAGCCTCTGAATAACCCCTTTAATTATTTTACAACTGCAAAATGCCATACATATAAATGTAACTGTGCCTGGTACTGAATATTTATCTTTAGGGTACTTCATTAGGATAATTCATGCATGACCTTAAACGTTATTAAAGGTTCTGACAGCTGCCGCTGTAATAGTCCAGGGGGCGGGCACTACTGGTCCCTTGGTCCCTCCTCTCAGCAAAGACTGATAGTTCTAGTGTCCAATGATAGAATCACCTAAAACCACTTACTGGTCTAAATAAACCTCTCAGATTCAACAGTACCATGTATCAGCACCTTCCTCCATTGTTTTTGCACATTTACTAGTAGAGATTTTTAGCTAAAGTATGCACTATTATTATAACATACAGTACAAAGTTAGGCAAAACTTGTGTTGGGCCTTGTAGTACCTTAAATATACAAAGCAGTCCGGCACTGCGAGGATGTTGGGGGGCAGCTGGTGGAGGTGGGTGTATTCTGCTGATGCGGGCGTGTGGTGGTGCTCTGGTTAACACAGTAATACAATCTTCTTAACCAAGCAAAGGTATAGAAAAAAACGTCGATTCACCAAATTCACGTCTTCTGACTTCTTTATTTAGAGAAATACTCACATGAATTCATAGGGAGGGGACATTTACAGGGGGGATCCCAACAGGCAACAAGCTCCGTTTTGCACCATTTGGCCGGATGACGCACTGATCAGTGCGAAACGGAGCTTGTCGCCTGTTGGTATCCCCCCTGTAAATGTCCCCTCCCTATGAATTCATGTGAGTATTTCTCTAAATAAAGAAGTCGGAAGACGGGAATTTGGTGAGTCGACGTTTTTTTCTATACCTTTCCTTGTAGTACCATACCGGCCATAAAGCAAACAGTTGAAGGAATTCTCAGATACTTAATCCATCTTATGAGAATAGCATTGACAGACAGAGAAATATCCTTCTGTTATTATTACCCCTTTTAACTTATTACCCAAAGCTCCATCCCATCCTATTTGTAAAAATCCATGTCCTTCTATTTGACAGCTTTTATTGTTTTGCATTATAAAAGCAAAGGCGGAATATAAAAAACGAGCTCTCCAATCCTGTAGCAACCTTGTACGTATTGGCCTCCAGAGTATTTCTGCTTTTAGACAGTTTTAGTTGAGTTCCCCTCAATGTGAAGCTTTCTGCTTTAGTGGATGATAAGTGTATTTATGTGGGGCCTGCGGTTTAATACCTAGTCATACCAAAGGGTACTTTACCTGAATTGTGCATTTTTGCCCTTGATAGTTTTAAGGTTAGGCCACACACAAGCTGTTTTTAATGCTTGGCTTCTTCTGAGAAATGTATATAAGATAAAAGGTGTCACTGGCAGCAGCCTTCAAGGATGATGAG
This sequence comes from Hyla sarda, assembly GCF_029499605.1. Lineage (NCBI taxonomy): Eukaryota > Metazoa > Chordata > Amphibia > Anura > Hylidae > Hyla > Hyla sarda. The sequence continues at coordinate 68,081,593 of NC_079189.1, forward strand.
CCTCGGCGCGGCTGCTATACGACCACTAATATAGTCATGTCATGATTATAGAGCTATATCCTTGAAAATAATAGTCATCATTCTCTCACTTTCTTCGTACTTTATTCTGCTCCACAGAGTTTGCAGCCTGAAGGTGTAACCTGCCTGACATTCACCGACGTGTTTTCTTGTTCTTACAGTGTCACTTCTAACACCTTCATTTTTTTATGTTTATTATATCACTTTGGACACATTTGTATCATTGGGAAACTTTAAATCATCAAAGTAACATTTAATTTATTTTACCCTCTCTAGGCTTTACACATTTATGGTCTATTTAAAATGCACTTTCGTTTTATCTTTTTTATATTGTTATTTTCTTAATATTTTTGTTGTTTTTAATCACATTCTAATTGGATTGCCATGAAAGTCTATCGCATTGATTTGTTCTTCATGTCATGTCTGGTGCCAACTGATGGTAACTCAATAGTGACCTAACAATTACCGTATTTTTCGCCATATAAGACGCTCCCAATTTTAAAGGGTTAAAATCTAGAAAAAAAAGATTCTGAACCTTCAACCTGCGGACCTCCAGATGTTGCAAAACTACAACTCCCAGCAAGCCCGGACAGCAGTTGGCTCTCCGGGTATGCCAGGAGTTGTAGTTTTGCAACATCTGGAGGTCCGCAGGTTGAAAACCACTGGAGGAGGTAATACTCACGTGTCCCCGCCGCTCCGGACCCATCATCGCTGCCCTGCATGTCGCCCTCCATCGCTGTCGCCACGTCCCCGGGGTGTCCCCGTCGCTCCGGAACGTCTCTGCTGCCGGGTATCCTCGCTCTCCGGCGCCGCCATCACATAGCTATGCATGCCGCTATGCACGCCGCTACACACGCCGCTCCTATTGGATGACGGGACGGCGTGCACGACGACGTGATGATGACGAAGAAGAGCGCCAGCCATGCAGGGGATCCCGGCACGGAGCAGACACCGAGGAGGCGGGTAAGGTTCTCGCGATGTCCTGTAAGCTGTTCGGGACACCACGATTTCACCGTGGCGGTTCCGAACAGCCCGACTGAGCAGCCGGGTTAGTGTCACTTTCACTTCAGACGCGTCGGTCAGCTTTGATCGCCGCGTCTGAAGGGTTAATACAGGGCATCACCGCGATCGGTGATGTCCTGTATTAGCCGCGGGTCCCGGCCGTTTATGGCCGCAGGGACCGCCGCGATTGGACAGGTTTTAATGTGTATTTGCCATATAAGTTGCACCAACTTTTCCCCCCCAGTTTTGATGAAGAAAAAGTGCATCTTATACGGCAAAAAATACGGTATGTGGTAGTGTAAATCCCTCTTTCCTCCCCAAAATGTAATGAATAAATATAGAGTTGCATACCTATATAAATAGAGTCAGGTTCCTGCTCACAGTGTTACTAGAATAATTGGATTCTAAATCGTGAAATCGCGGTATCCTGAACAGCTTGCAGGATGCGAGGAGGATCCGTACCTGCCTCCTGCTTGTCCGATCGCCAAATGACTGCTCCGCGCCTGAGATCCAGGCAGGAGCAGTCAAGCGGCAATAACAGCAATCAGTGTTATGCTATTGCATAACAGTGATCGATGTATTCAATCAGTGTGTGCAATGTTATAGCCCCCTATGGGAGGCATAACATTGCAAAAGAAAAGTGTAAAAAAATAGTTCATAAAGATCATTTAACTCTTCCCCTAATAAAAGTTTGAATCACCTTCATTTTCCCATTTAAAAAAAACTGTGTAAATTAAAAAAAAAACATATGTGGTATCGTCGCGTACGTTAATGTCTGAACTATAAAAATATATGGTTAATTAAACCACACGGTCAATGGTGTACATGTAAAAAATTCAAAAATAGCTTATTTTTGGTCACTTTTTATACCATAAAAATGAATAAAAAGTGATCAAAATGTCAGATCCAAACTTCAGATAGTGGTGCAAAAAATGAGCCCTCATACCGCCCCGTATACAGAAAAACAAAAAAGTTATAGGGGTCAGAAGAGGACATTTTTCAACATATTAATTTTGGTGCATGTAATTATAATTTTTTTTTTTGTAGTGAAATAAAATCAAACCTATATAAATTGGGTTTTCTTGCGACCGTATGGACCTAGAGAATAAATATTAGGTGCAATTTGTACCAAAAACTGCACTGCGTAGAAACGGAAGCCGCTAAAAATCACAAAATGGCTTTTTATTTTTCAATTTTGCCCCACAAATAATTTTTTTAATGGTTTCGCAGTAGATTTTGTGCTGAAATTATTAATGGTATTACAAAGTAAACTTTTTGGCACAAAAAACAAGCCCTCATATGGATTTTTAGGTGGAAAATTTAAAGTGTTATGATTTTTAGAAGGAGAGGAGGAAAAACACCAAAGTGTAAAAATGAAAAATCACTAATGTTACTTATATTATATTTGGGTACTTTTTTTTAAAGTATCCGGAGACAAAAAAAATAAGTAAAATCCTGAGTTGCAAAAAACAACAAAAAAAAAAACAAAAACCTTAAATAAATAGATTTTATTTGCTAGTAGAAAAAAGGGCATTTACACAGAGTTATATATTTGGTGTCTGCTGATCTACCTAGCATAATATATGCAGAGTATATCCCAAGATATTTATCACTTTCATTTCCCTGCTTGGCATTCCGAGAGATTTCATCAAGGAATGAACATGTTTTGAGACTACATTTCTGCAGATCATGCATACTAGCTATCAGGCCTTGATCAAGATATTCCCCACAAAACATTCCAGATAATGTTTACATCACAGGCTATGCATGTGTACATCAATTATATAGGATTAATACATCTCTTCCTTCAGCTGTTCAGATTAATACAAGGTTGGCAGATATCCAGTCCGGGACTCAGCACCTCACAAATCATCTTCAAGAACCACAGTTAATTTTTGTTTTTTGGAAACTGACCATGAAATGTGATCTGTTTCAGCCTCTTCATTCCCATGAATATTTAGAAACGGCACCTAGATGAAGACTGTATGAATATCCCGGGATACGATTTATGCAAAATGTACCTATATTTTTATCAATGGATTCTTAAACTAGAGTATCCAATGTATTTGAATTCTCCTAGGCTTCTTTTCCAGTCCATCATCCATTCCATTAGAGGAATAGAGGTCGTAGTCAACGGACAATAGTTATTTCATGCAAAAAAAAAAAAAATGCAGCAAATTTAAATCTCCTGAAATGGAATTGTTAGTTTTTAGCATTTTTCCCAACTATAATAATGACAGTATGTGAACATGAGGCACTAGGAGGAAAAAGGTGCATCAAAAAAACTATTTAAATGATTTAAAAAGTATTACCACACCCTCCAAGAAAAATTGTTTGTTGACAGATCACTCCGATGCCTACATCATTGTATAGGTTCATGTTGTTCCTTGATATTGCTGAATACTTTCCCAATCTTATCACCTTATCCCTCCTCTCCCAATTTAATGTGTTTTAGGAGCTTCTTAGACCCGTTTTTGTCAAATTAAAAAAAGTGCACGGCTTATCGGGAAAAGGTGTGGCTGTGGAAAAAGGGCTTGTGTCTTAGATAAAACAAAAATGTTAAATGAAAAATATGGTGTATTTAAAAACTGTCTAAGTGTGCTGTCTAAGAATTAAACAGTTTTGACTGTATGTAATCCCATGGACTAGATCTGGCACCCAATAGCAAAAATCAATGGGTCGCTCTGAAGAGTCTCATTGTTGCCCTTGCCTTATAGCTTGAACACAACAATACTGCTAGTTGAGCCTTCCAGTATGTTTAGTTACAGATGAGATTGTCCTGCAGTGCTTGTTTTATTGCTTGATTGTTGGAATTTAATATTCTTCACCAGTGTAAAAAGGCCAACGTGAGCGGGGGAAGTCAACACCCTGGAGGAGTTTCACGTATGAGCATAACTTGTTATCCTGTTTTACTCTGCCAACATTGGTGGAGTTGGAATGGTTATAGTCATAATAACCAGTAATAATGTTGAAGGTGTATTTAGATTATGCAAATGTGGTTTAGATATCATGTCTTATAGAAATGATGAAGAACATGGTCTTGTTAACACCATGTTAATGTTGTTTGGTGATAACTTAACAAATCCTTAGTTGGTAATGTAAGCTCCAACTTGTCAAAATCTCATATAAGTCCTTATCCCATGAGTATAAGACTTTTCTTAAAGTTTAGAAGAATTATTTTCTCAACATTATTTTCCTCCACAGGAGACTAGAACAAAACTCAATCAAGGTCATACCCCAGGGGGCGTTCTCACCATATAAAAAACTGAGGAGAATGTAAGTAATAACTCCAAGCAAAAACTTTAATGGTAGTCACACATATCCAAAAATATTCCCTGCAAGCTTTTCACAGATGGCTGATTAGCAAATATTATGGTTTGATGGTTTCGGACTTGGGTCTTCTTCTCCTGTTAATCATCTGGAACAATGTTTTATGGCTGTATAATACCTAGCTGTTATTTATTAAGCCTCTGACTATGCCTTGATGTGAATTAGTACTGCAATAAATGCAGCCACATAAGTTACTGTTAGGTGTAAATTGAGGTAATTTGTCAACATTCTGAGATGTGTAAAAGATCAATTTATATAGCAGTTCATAAAGTAATAGTGTATTGCTGCGGGATGTCCTCAGTAATAACCTGCACATAATGGTAAAATGTTCCATGTACGGAAATACAAGAGCCAATTTACAATAAAATATAAAATATTTGGCCATGGTGCTTATTGTTGGGAACTCATTTAAACTTCGAGCTGGGATTTTAGAGATAAATAAAGAAGGATAATGATCTCCTTTTTTTTTGCTGAACTAATTTTGGCTAAATGTTGGGGATTAAAAAAAAAATCTATAATATTGTCTCTACTCCAACATTTACTTCAACATTGTATGTAAAAGCTATGGACACCTTTGAAAAAAAACCTCTTTACTCTTGTTTTTCACTTATTTGGTACAAAAACAATTTTGCCATAGGTCTTTATTAAAAAGAAAATGTTTACTATGTGTTCTACAGCTTTTGTTTTCAGTAAAGTTCTGCAGAGATGTAATTCTGTGACAGACTTCTTATCAGCCTTTCTCTTCTCTCCAGTGCCAACTTTTAAGCTGACTTAAAGGGGTACTCCGCTGGAAAGCATTTTTATTTTAATCAACTGGCACCAGAAAAGTTAAACAGATTTGTAAATTACTTCTAATTAAAAATGTTAATCCTTCCAGTACTTTTCAGCTGCTGTATAATACAGAAGAAGTTCATTTCTTTTTTAATTTATTTTCTGTCTGTCCACAGTGCTCTCTGCTGACACCTTTGTCCATGTCAGGAACTGTTCAGAGCAGGAACAATTCCCCATAGCAAACCTATCCTGCTCTTCTCCTTTAAAGGAGTATTCTGCTGGAAAAAAATTGTTTAATCAACTTGTGCCAGAACGTTAAACATATTTGTAAATTACTTCTATTTAAAAATCTTAATCCTTACAGTACTTATCAGCTGCTGTATGCTCCACAGGAAGTCCTTTTCTTTTTGAATTTCCTTATCTGCTGACACCTCTGTCCATTTTAGGAACTGTCCAGAGTAGGAGCAGAGTAGGAGTAAATTCCCATAGCAAACCTATCCTGCTCTGGACGGTTCCTGACATGGACAGAGGTGTCAGACAGAAAGAAAATTGAAAAAGAAAATAACTTTCTCTGTAGCATACAGCAGCTGATAAGTACTGGAAGGATTAAGATTTTTAAATAGAAGTAATTTACAAATATGTTTAACTTTCTGGCACCAGTTGATTAAAAAAAAAAAAAAAAGGTTTTCCAGCGGAGTACCCCTTTAAGGTCAACTTTGACATGGTCATATGTCAGCTTAGAAGATCCTTCAGTAGAGTAAAGAAAAGGTTGATAATAAATCTCAGACAATTACTTCTCTGATGGACTTTACTGATAACGGCAGCTGTAGAACACAAACCACATTTGTTAAAAAAAAAAAAAGTGTGTTTATATACCCTATTTAGTACAAAGTAAGAATAAAGAAAATACTTCTCAAGAGGTGTCCTCAGCCTTAAACATGTTTTACATTTTTAAATGTCAAGTTACAGATGTGTGGTTTTTCTCTCTAACCTCCACACATTCTGATATGTCTAGTATGAGAATATCATCTTTTTACAAGAACATAATTTGGTGACACTCTGTCAGTAGATGTATATACTGAGTTTGTGTAAGTGTAGATACCCAAAGATTGTTATGTAAATGAAGCCTTTTGGGTGTTCTAACGCCATGTTGTGATATTGTGTTTAATGGGTTTCATGAGAAATAGGCATCCTTAAAGGGGTACTCCGGTGAAAAACTTTTTTCTTTTAAATCAACTGACTTCTATTAAAAAAATCTTAATTCTTCCAGCACTTATTAGCTGCTGAATGCTACAGAGGAAATTCCTTTCTTTTTGGAACACTGATGACATCACGAGCACAGTGCTCTCTGCTGACATCTCTGTCCATTTTAGCAACCATGCATAGCAGGTGCATAGCAGGTGTATGCTAAGGGCAGCATGGTGGCTAAGGGGTTAGCACTGCTGCCTTGCAGTGCTGGGGACTTGGGTTCAAATCCCACTAAGGACAACAATAAATAAAGCGTTATTATAATAACTTTAGCAGAGAGAACTGTGCTCGTGATGTCATCAGAGAGCATTCCAAAAAGAAATGAATTCCCTCTGTAGTATTCAGCAGCTAATAAGTACAGGAAGGATTAAGATTTTTTAATAGAAGTAATTTACAAATATGTTTAACTTTCTGCCACCAGTTGATTTAAAAGAAAAAAGGTTTTCACCGGAGTACCCCTTTAACTACAATAAAGGAAAGCATGGACACAATGGTACATTCTAAAAAGCACTTTAAGTCCCATGCAACTCTCTGTACTCTTGTTGACTGCGGCTACCACTTTTTAGTCAACTCTGTGTGCTGTTGTGGACTGCAGCTGCCACTTTATAGTCAACTCTGTGTGCTGTTGTGGACTGCAGCTGACACTTCATAGTGAGATACTGGAAAACCTTGCTACAAAAAGTCAGCATGTATCTTTAATAAGAATGTGATTTCACCATGTGATCAGTAAAAAGTATAGCTGTAATTTTTGCTATTAACTGAATTTTTCATAGAGCAATTATTCATCATTGCTGTCTCTGTATACATGCTGTTTTTCATTAAGATTCTTAATAAAATTCTTAAATTATTTTATGTCAGTGTGAATGTAGCCTAAACGCAAATTACTTTCTAATTGCAGTGATTTAAGCAACAACCAGATATCTGAAATAGCCACAGATGCTTTCCAAGGTCTCCGTTCTCTTAACTCTCTGTAAGTATAAATTACTCTTAGATAGGAATCAAAGTTTACCTCGACCATGTTTACCAATTTAAAAAATAACTTAGTGTTTAATGTATACAGTATATAATGAGACAATAATGAACCAGGGGAGCTCCAAGTGTTGCGTCTTTAACATGGGAGCAAAAGAGCCTCCGTTTTACGCTCCGCTAAAAGCAGCCTAAGAGAAACTGAAAGTGTGTCCTATGTCTGTCCTGAAACCGTCTGTTTGGCTCTGTGAACCGATAATGAATCCGATGCTGCGCCTTGTCATAATTCCACCATGCATTGATTTTTGTTCCCATGCGAAAAATTTATGCAGAATATTTTGGCGCATTATTTATTACTGTAATTCACTCAGTGAGAAAACATGATTGTATAGTAGTAAATCCCACACACAAATAAAAGAAGGCATATCTGTGCATAAATATGGACTTGTCAAAAATAAGATAATAAAATATTTAGTTATTATTAATTGATTACATTTTATGGAGTGAAAATCCAAGTCAGCAAAGGGTTGTGTGAATAGCAAGGCTAGACTGTCATGTCTATGGGAGGTGCGTCCAGCCATTATGATGTTGATAGGATATTTATTTGCAATCTCTGAATTTTATGTGTTTCAGTAGATACAGTAACTAACTAAGATGGTGTTAGTTGGCAAATCATAAACAGTTGAGACTGCAGGAGACATACAGATAGTCTGTAGAAACAGCCGCAGAATTAGACATGGACTCTAGCATTCTAGATACTGAAGGTCAAGGTTAGGGCTCATGCTCACATGTATAAAGCCTGTACTAGACACAAAGAGTGCACATGACCCTCGACTATAGAGTTGGGATTACTTTGTGTACCTTTCTATGTTGACTTAATATGGGACCATATGATGATATTATTCTTCCCTAGAAGCAATGCTTTTAAGGGGCTGTAGAATTGATCATACAGCAATATTTCTGAGGATTCTAAATTAATGCGATAAAAAAAAAACTGCATGCCGCTATATGAAATCATATGGGCACACAGTATGGTCTGAATTCTATGGGTGCTTACAATACAAATGCATGAAGTGTTGTGTACATACGAGGTAGTCATCCACATTGAAAAGGAATATAGAAGACAACAAACCTTCCAATAGCCCCAAGCCTAGAAGCACCAAAAAACTGGTTTACATAGCCACAATTTGAATGTTTTTGAGACACATTTTTGCCACTGTCTACAAGGGGCGTGGTTTACTGTAAAGTTGTTGGTGAACTCATTTAATGGTTTAGATGCACCAAAATGTGCTACTTTTGGTGAAAACTTAGACCAGTCAGTCTAAAGATGTGCCAGATTTTCAAACTGCATAATGTGTTAAAAATTTGGCGTTTACACTGTCTAAGACCTTTTTTAATTATCAATCCCAATGTGCTAGTTGGCCCATTATGTGTTTCTAGATTTTTATAGCCTAAACCCCTTCTCAGTAAACTCCATTATAAGGTTCAGGAATGAATTCCTATGTCTGGGAGGTTGTCTCCAGGATGGCTGCATTTATTCTAATGGAATGGCATTGGCACATTTATGGAATTATAAGGGTAAGGGTTAAATATCTGTCTCAGCAGTAAAGATAAGCCTACTATAATTTACAGCTCAGAGATGTCCATAATGTCACATTGGCGCACTGACAAATATTAGTATTGCTGACAGACATAATTTATGCCATGTTATATTATATTATAGTTGCCATAAATACTCTACCCAGTTGTCTGGCAATCCATCCCATGTCACTTACGGACCTGCCTATTATTAAATAACGGTACAGCAGAACAGCATATATTTCCAGTTCTTCTGAAATCAGAAACGGCTTCATTCTGTCTACTCTCTTCTCGCTTTATATGTCTTAGACTTCACAATATATGATTGCGGACAGTTATTAATATCCAGGCACCATGTGATCGGTAATAGTTTACTACGCCTAACAGCCACACCATAAACACAAGTCACTGAGACAAATTATCAGACATTAGCTGAGCCTCATGTTCCTTGATGTTGATAAATTCATTCCACAGGGGAAGATTTGTCAAATAATATTTCTTCAGCACAACAATAATTTTCCAGGTTCCTTATCCCCGGCAATAGCAATTAGTATAGTGAAGCATGAGAATGTCTTAACTCATATTTTGTATGCTTTATATCCCACTATATACCCTACTCATACACACACACAACATTAGAATAGGTCAACATCGCCAGTTTAACAGCACACCATCCCAATGTGGTGCTGCTTAAGCTAATCATGGTGAATGGCGACCCCCAAAAAAACAATTAATGGGGTTTCCGGCACTATATGACTGATGCCCTATCCCCTGGATAGACCTTTAATCGTTGATCAGCGGGCCGCCGACACCCAGCAGCCCACCAATCAGCTATTTTGCACCCCACACTATATAATGCACAGAAACCCTGCGGCATTTATTGTAAAGTGTTGGTGCTAGGTAACTCCCGCTCAGCTCCCAGTCACCTTATTTGCAGCTGAGCTGCAGTTTCCTGGCATCACCACCATTGTTGGCCTACCCTGTAGAGACAGAATTTGTCTTGCAAGCACGAGATTGTCTGCCAAAACCGAGCACCACCATTCAGGCGTATAAAGAAATTCACTACAGTGGAATGCTGCAGTACCAAACACAACCAATTGTACTGTTGTTGTGCTGTTTTGGAAAGATGGCAGATGTTAATCGAATTGTAGACCATTCATTAAAGGGGTACTCCACTGGAATTTTTTTTTTTAATCAACTGGTGCCAGAAAATTAAACAGAATTGTGAATTACTTCTAATAAAAAATCTTAATCCTTCCAGTACTTATCAGCTGCCGTATGATCCACAGGAAATGATGTTCTTTTTGAATTTCTTTTCAGTCTGACCACAGTGCTTTCTGCTGACACCTCTGTCTATGTCAGCGACTGTCCAGAGCAGGAGCAAATCCCCATAGCAAACCTCTCCTGCTCTGGACAGTTCCTGACATGGACAGAGGTGTCGGCAGAGAGCACTGTGGTCAGAAAGAAAGGAAATTTAAAAATAAAATATCTTCCTGTGGAGCATGCAGCAGCTGATAAGTACTAGAAGGATTAAGATTTTTAAATAGAAGTACTTTACAAATCTGTTTAACTTTCTGGCAACTTTCTGTTTAACGTTCTTTTTCCAGTGGAGCACCCCTTTAAGACATATTAGTAAAATAGTTGACTTGAATTTTGTTATTGGGGTGTGATGGTTTTGGTATGGCTGTTCTTAGTGCTGATAGGGACAACTGAAAAAAAGGTAAACTGGCTTTCAATGTAGTTGTGAGTAGCATATGTGTGCATATGACTGTCATCTGACAAAATAGATTGTAAGCCCAGTGGGACAAGGACTTATGAGCGTCCATACAATGTGTGTTCAGCATGGCAGAATATGTTGGCACTATAAAGTAAAAAAAAAATATATAAACATAATGTTCTCTATCAGGTTTAATAACCAAGCAGCCATTTTTCCTGACTGTATCCTTTATAGAATATAGGTCTTGCTGTCCATTTCCTTATTTCTTTTGCTGTCTACTTGCAGGGTTCTTTATGGGAATAAAATTACAGAACTGCCTCAACGAGTTTTTGAAGGATTATTTTCGTTGCAGCTACTGTAAGTATATTGGAACTTATATGTCCCCGGGTATTGTTTTGATCTATTTTTTCGTAAAATTTCACACTGTTGTAAATTAATCTGTTCCACCATCTACCATCTCAGAATTGAAAGGGTTAAATAGAACCATCTAGATAATTAAGCACATATATTCTCATTCTCCCTATTTTTAACCTCTGGAATATGATGCAATATGTCAGCCATTATTGGCATCTGAATATTTGATTGATGGGGACCCAGAACATTGAAAATAATACAAATCATTTTAATTTATACCAGAACCAGACCGCAAAGCTAAGTCATAAACGAGAAACACACTGTTTTCATATGCGCCTGCTTATAAATAATATGTGTTCATCGGCCTGTGTTTACTGCATGACAGCATCTGACCCACAGTAGATGGAATTTAGCATCTAGATCAATCGGGACCTTTCTATACCATCTTATTGCTTGTAACACATTGAGAAACACAGCACGGAAGCTACAACCAGAGGTGCTGGCCAGTCATGTTACCAAAATCACCCTTTTAGTCCTTATTAAAGGAGTACTCCGGGATTAAAAATTTTCATTCAGACTGGTGGCAGTAAAAAAATAAAGAGATACATACCTGCGTCGCTCCCCCAGTGCCTCGGGTAACCTGCTCCGGCCTCCGCCAAGATCCTCTTCCTGGCTGCCTGTGGTCGGTGAGTCATACTGCGCTCAGCCAATCACTGGCCACAGCGAAGTCCCACCTCAGCCAGCGATAGGCTGAGTGGCAGTGTGATGTTTTCGGCCCCGGCACCAGGCCTATTTATTCAGATCCCCTGATAATCGACTTTTGGTCTTCCTTGCTATCACCTGACAGCCCAGAGTAGGCATCTTCTACACTTCCTTTGATGTTTATTGTTCCATGCAATGATCATAGGACTGCTGCCTTGCTCTCTTGCTAACTTAACCTGAACTCTTCACATCCTGGCACCTATTTAATTACATATCGCCAAATGTGGAGAAGGCGTGCCTGACCTGCCATCACTCTACCTTTCCTCTTAAGCCATCGTGACTAATCCTGGTCTACAGGGCAGACTTTTTATCAGCATTCTCATCTACAATGAGTGGTCTTAAACTGCAAGGAAAACATTTTTGTACCTGTTGAAAATCTCTCCTGTAGCACATACAGTTTGTAAACCAAGTGAATGGAATAAGTATATCCGACAGCACCTTGGAATCCATACAAAACTTTCTGCTTCAGCAAACAGTGTAACATAAAGTAAGCAAATGAAGAAAAAAAAAGGCCAAATGCAGAAACCACCGGTTATGCATGAATTAATACAAATGTTTTTTTTTGCTCTACCAAGTTAGAGTTATCAGTTATCTGCTTATTTGGGGATTAGTCAGAACCCCATTGGGTATGGGGGTCAAGAAGATGAATGGATTTTATTGAACCTAATACAGAGATGTAACTGAAAACTCTTGGTCCCCAAATGACAATCTGAAGTGTAGCCTCTAGTTTACCATGTGCCAGTTTGAAGAAATTTAAAGTCTTAAGGTAATCAGAGTTAAAAGGATCCCACCTGTAAATAAGGCATTTAGGGAATCAGTGGGAAAAAGGATATGCAAAGTAGCTTTCTACCACACTGAAAAGAGCTTGCTCTCTGGTGTCACCCTATCAGAGATAGTATTTCTGCAAGTGAATATCAAATTGATGATTTAAAGGTCCTTAGAACATGACTGGGAAATTTATAGCTAAGCAAGAATCTCTCCCAAAATCGTAAGTTACCCATTTGTAGACAGCTGTTTTGGGGTTGTTGCCCCTTGTCAGTACAGAGCAGAGGTTTGGCTGGCTAGAGGCCTTTGTTGTGGGACTAGACAAACATTGATTTACAATAATGCTTCCTCCAATAGGGGACACCAGAGAGAAAGTTATTTTCCTCCTAGAAAAGAACTACTTTGCATATACTTTTTTCCCTAGAATTTCCATTGGAGCATAAATGGCTTTAACTTTTCACATGCCCTGCTTCAGGCTTCATGACACCCACTAATGTTACCTCATGATGTCTTATGACAGCAGAAGACAACTCAATATGGAAAAGCCCTATAAGAGCAAGGATCTACTATTATTAAAAGTTGTATGTTAGTTGTGAACTCACCAAGTTATGCCCTATCCACAGTATAGGAGATAACTATCTTCTGATTAAGAGATTACCCCTGTGATTATGAGAACAGGGACCCAGCTCTTTTAAAGGGGTGTTCCAGGTTTATACATCTTATCCCCTGTCCAAAGGATAGGGGATAAGATGTATGATCACAGGGGTCCCACGATCTCGGTGTAACCCCCGGCATTCTCATAGACATGAATGGAGGGGGCATGGCGTGAAATCACTAGAGGGCATGACCGTGACGTCATGTCCCCGACTCGTAAGCAGCGCCTGGCACAGAATGCTGGGGGCTGCACCGAGATTGCGGGGGTCCCTAGCTGCGGGACCCCTGCAATCATACATCTTATCCCCTATCCTTTGGATAGGGGATAAGATGTATAAACCCAGAATACCCCTTTAAAATACTGGAATGTTTGTTGGTCGTGCATGGTGGTGGAAAGTTTCTTATGGGTGCCATGTTTAAAAGCTGGGCCATTATAGCTTACTATCACTTACTTTAAGGTGTATATGCAGAACTTTATAATACAGCACTCTTGAAAATCATGCACATATATAATAGTGCCCTTTGGTGCTGGTGATCCTAAATTAGGGCTGAAAAATTGCTATAAAGTCACAGGACACAGGACTTATTTCACCAGAGGAAAATCTTTCTAGTCATCTTCATATCCCAAATATTTCCTGAACTTTACCGAACCCTCTGCTGGATATATCAGACAGTTCAAGATGGATTTGAGAAAACAAAAAGTGTTGTCATTGAACTTTACAACTGAATGAACACAAAACAACTTTGTAATTTACATTATCCTTGGTTCAACAGGTTGCTCAATGCCAACAAGATAAATTGTCTGAGGGTAGGTGCCTTCCAGGATCTGCACAACCTGAATCTCCTCTCTTTGTATGACAACAAACTTCAAACCATTGCCAAGGGCACATTCGCACCACTGCGTGCCATTCAGACCCTGTGAGTATTTGTCATATTGTGGTGGAGGGGATTGTATGTATGGGAAATCTGGTTTATGGGGGGATTTTTTTGTTTGAAATAATCCATCTTCTCTTTTGCATTCATGGTCAAAAAAAGATGCCAGGTCATTTGCGAATAACATGTTAAATCATTCTCATTCACTCCTGAAAGGCATTTGGCTCAGAACCCATTTATCTGTGATTGCCATCTGAAGTGGCTGGCGGATTATCTGCATGCAAACCCTATTGAGACCAGTGGTGCCCGCTGCACCAGCCCCCGTCGACTGGCAAACAAAAGGATTGGGCAGATCAAAAGCAAGAAATTCCGCTGCTCAGGTAATTTGCTTAGTTCAATTCCTTTCTCTTGCCAAAACACAGTTGCCCGAGATGGCTCAACAAAGCAGCTGCTCCTCTCCCCTGAATTATTAACATTATAGAACTTTCTTCTGATGAGGAGGAAGCAATCTGTGTGTGATCACTGAATTAAAGTCGATATTGTTAACTCATAAAAAGACAACACTTTGGAGACAAGGAGAGATGTGAAGGGAGGGACGGAACTCTATGTTCTGTCAAGACTTGTGCCATCTTCTACATAAAGCATTGGCTTGGCACTGAGGATATTTCCTGAAATGTAATTTATGTTGTCTTTGTAGATATTGACTTGTTCTTGGCAGTCTTGATGGATGTTCATCATTCATTGGTGCATATAATTGTTGCTGAATATAACAATATTACTATAGAAATGTTTTTTCTCTGCTTTCAGCATCTTATTTTATAGCATATGAGACATTTTGATGTAGCAGAGTTAAGTTTATTTGGCAGTATATTGGTGAAAAATAGCAACACAAGGAGAAGGTTCAGGGCAGAAAATGTCTAATGCCAAGACTTTATTGTATTAAAATTAGATTATCAGGCATGGTCAAGAAACATGTGAAACATGTGAAGAGTGTATTACCACCCTTAGTTGTACCAGTGGTAAACTTACTACTTTATCTTAACTGCCTATACATGTCAAATTAAATAGGTACTCCCATCTCTGTACTCCTAGGATATGTCATTATTTTATGATTGGTTAGGGGTCTTATGGATATAGCCATTGACAAGCACATGATAGTGGCACAACATTGAGGGGCCGCAACATGCTAGCATGCTGTGGCAATTGCACCCATCCAGCATCTCTGGGTACCATAAAGGTGCGATACAGATGGGTGCGCATGAGCAGCAATATATACAGTACATCTAAATCAATATGAGTGTGTCACAAAAACTATGTACAGGAGCAGAGACTGCCAAAGCCAGAAGTCCCTGCTCCTGTACACTGAGTGACAATGTATACAGTGTATGCTTTGTTGTTCACTCACTATTATAAGTTCCCAGGGCCAGGACATGTGTACCTGACCCAGCAAATTTATATGGCGTCCCAGAAGTGAGTGGCTAAGCTCCATGCATTGCTGCTCATTTGTTACATTTGCTGGGCCAGACACATTTCACCTGGCCCAGTAGTGACTTCTGCCTTTGACTGGAGTACCTGCTCCTGTATGTTCTTTTTCTGACCTCCTACTCAGATAGCATAGTAACTCCCAATCAAGTCTGTACCTCAGGGATCCTCACTGATACATAGACTGAAATGGCCACAGAGCAGTTTTTCCTGGCGTAATGGTTTTCCCAGTCACCCGTTGTGCATAGAGCTGAATTTGGTGCGTTCATTTTAAGCTGTTCTGCAGATCTCCTGCATTGGATAGGGCTGAATAAGCTCTGCAGCTTCTTCATTCTCAGGATCTGTGGTGGTCCCAGAGGTTGGACCCCAACCAATAATAAAATGATGCCATATCCTATGAGAAGGTATACCCCATTGATATCATCTAATCTCATCAATTTTAGTAGGATCCGCAAAAAATTTAATAAATCTGAAAATCCACTGATTCCAGGTGTTGGGTTCATATGGACATTCAGTTGTTGCAGGTGTCTCTTGTTTAACTACTTCAGGTTTAACCAGCAACCACTAGGGAGTTGTTTAATTTCTGTGTCCTGCAGCCTTGTGTGACCAGATGTGTGTTCTTTTTATACCACCACTGAGATTTTATTTTGCCTTTACGTTACTTTTGTTCCTTTTGATTACAACCAGTAAGTGTCATCTGTCCGCCTGCTGCAATTCAGATGCAACTTTCTACTTTGTTTTTTTTCTCTTTTTTTTTTCTTGCACATGTAGCTAAAGAGCAATATTTCATCCCAGGTAGGTTTCCAATTGCTGTAGGGTTATCCTTATGTCCTTAGCAGATAAGGTCTTGCATGCACCCTTGTGGAAGATAGCTGCCTATATGCATGGAGATCCTTGTCTGTTTTATATAATTCACCTACAGAGACCCTTATATTAGCTTTGTTTTACCTTGTGTTTGTGTCATTTGTTTTCAGGAAAAAATTTAAATTCTTTATAAATGGGAAAAAAAAATCAGACATTCCTTAAAAAAAAAAAAAAAAAAAAAAATGATATTGGTATTACCAGTAGGCCTTTGACTTTCACTTAGTTAAAGGGGTACTCCGCCCCTAAATAGGGGATAAAATGTCAGATCGCCGCGGTCCCGCTGCTGGGGACCCCCGGGAATCGCCGCTGCGGCACCGAGCGAGTTTGCTCTGCACGTAATGACGCGCAATACAGGGGCCGGAGCATCGTTATGTCACGGCTCTGCCCCTCGTGACATCACACTCCGCCCCCCCTCAATACAAGTCTATAGGAGGGGGCATGGCGGTCGTCACGCCCCC
Organism: Hyla sarda; assembly: GCF_029499605.1. NCBI lineage: Eukaryota > Metazoa > Chordata > Amphibia > Anura > Hylidae > Hyla > Hyla sarda. The sequence goes on from NC_079189.1 coordinate 68,098,435, forward strand.
TGCCATAGACTTGCATTAAGGGGACGGGCCGTGATGTCACCAGGGGCGGAGCCATGACGTCACGCTGCTCCGTCCGCTGTATCGCCCGTCATTACGCACAGAGTGAACTCGCTCTGTGCAGCAATGATAGCACAATGCCGCAGCGGCGATCCCGGGGCTCCTTTGGGTAGGGGATAAGATGTCTAGGGGCGGAGTACCCCTTTAAGTTCAGAACATCCAAGCGGTTGACATTCAGGCTTGAGGTGGTGGAGAGAGTCAAAGCTCAAGAGCACTATGTACAAAGAAATATCTCAGCTTTTTTTGCTTGCTTCTTTATTTGTATATCAAATTGTCATACATAAGACACAGTTTGGCGCATCTTGAGCCTGTTTTTGAAAACTGCTCAGGGTTAGTCAAAACACATTCTGTCAATGACTGTTTAATATACAATAAAGAGGCAAGAAAACTTAAGAGTGAGTATTGGGATATTTATTTCTACATTGAGCTTACCAAAGACCCAAAACATTAGCAAGGTATGATGACAACCCTGTCTTTGAGAAGGTTGGAAGAGTTACCAGCTTCTCTTATCATATCTGTTATTAGAGTTTTAACCTAAATTGGTGTTTCCATGTCAGTAAAAGTAAATTTTAAGGGGTACTCTGCTGCTAGACAGAGGGACCCCCACAGCATCTTTGATAGGGGATAAGATGTCTAGCAGCGGAGAACCAAAAACAGCCAATCCATTTGTCTTACACAATTTGCCTGACCCCTATTAATTTTACTATGAGTTGTGTAAAAGATGTAGTAGCAAAGGGGGCACGGGAAGCCATCTTTTACCATCACAGGAATACTCCTTTACAGTGACCCCCAAACCAAAATCTGTAACAGGGTGCCCCAGATAGCGCATGTTATTTTATGATCATGTGGCAGAGGAATCTGAGGGTACCTGGGCCTGGGTGCAGCTGTTATGGTGCCTTTGTTATGCTCATGCCCTAAAATGAACTTATGGTGGTTGGAAAAGTTTATTTTATTCCTCTAATTTGTAACAAAGAGGATAATACCAAGATGAGAAGACAGTGTTCCTTATGCTATTCTGAATGGTGTAATGGTGTAAGTTCAATTGTAGAATAATTGGTGTAAGTTCAATTGTAGAATAATTGGTGTAAGTTCAATTGTAGAATAAGTACAACTCATGGAAATAGCATAATAACGACCCATACATGTCATAAAATCCGTATGCTTCATAAATAATTCTTGCTCCTTGGGCTATTATAAAAGTCAATATGAAGTGACTGCATCATTCTTAGATCTGGGGACAGATGTGACACAGTAGACGGGCACTTGTCAGATGTTTAATTTCCTGAGGGGCTCTTACTTCTCTGGCTTCTGTTTTTGTGCCTTTGAGTATCCATTTCCCGAATGTGTTTCAGATAGTGAGCAATGTGTCCGGAATGGAAAATATCCTCCCCATTTACATAGTTATGGGAATGCATGTATAACAAATATGAGAAAGACGGATATTAATAGATATATACATAGATAGATCGATAGAAAGATAGATAGATATGAGATATATAGATAGATAGATAGATAGATAGATAGATAGATAGATATGAGATAGATAGATAGATATGACATATATATATAGATAGATAGATAGATAGATATGAGATAGATAGATAGAAAGATAGATTATAGATAGATAGAAAGATAGATTATAGATAGATAGATATCAGATAGATAGATGATAGATAGATAAATAGATAGATATGAGATAGATAAATAGATAGATAGATAGATATTAGATAGATAGATAGATATTAGATAGATATGAGATAGATAGATAGATAGATATACATGAGATAGATAGATAGATAGATAAAAACAAAAGATTCTGCAGCACTCCGTAGTAAGTGAAAAAAACATGAGTAGTTTATTCCATCAGACCAGTGCAACGTTTCGGTCGCCAATTGCGGCCATAATGGCCACAATTGGCGACTGAAACGTTGCACTGGTCTGATGGAATAAACTACTCATCTGTTTTTCACTTACTACGGAGTGCTGCAGAATCTTTTGTTTTTGTCTAAAGTGCCTGGGACCGGGCCTTTGTCTGCCCCTGTGTTTTTTTTACACTCCAGGAGTGCTGCTCCGCCGCTACTTTGTATCTATTTAGATAGATAGATATGAGATAGATAGAATGATAGATAGATATGATAGATAGATATATAGATATGAGATAGATAATAGATAGATAGATAGATAAAACAATAGATAGATATGAGAGATAGATAGATATGAGATAGATAGATAGATAGATATGAGATAAATAGATAGATAGATAGATAGATAGATAGATGGGAGTTGTAGTTTTGCAACAGCTGGAGGGACACTATTTGGAAAACAGTGCTGTATATATAGTTTTTCTTCCTTGTATAAAATATCAGAGTGTATAACTAATGTCCTATGTAGTTGTGGTTGTTGTTGGCACAATCCATCGCTATCTATATCAATTGTAGATTTTTTTTTCTTTTCCCTCCAATCTCCTTGTAAATAGGGGGCAAGTGTTCTTCTATGGGATCTCAGACAGGTTTTCAGTCTGTTCTTAGGGATTGTATTAAAGATTTTTTTCTTCCTCTTAAGATTCTCAATGGCAAAATAAGGTTAGATGGGATGAAGTCATTTCATATGCCAGGCTGACCAAACATAAAGCGGTATTGTCAGTAGTGTTAATACAGGTTGAGTACCACTTTCAAATGTGTAAATCCCATTCAAATAAACGCCTTGAGTTTTTATGGCGGGCTCAGTAGGATATGGGAATACTCAGGGCAGGGCAGATTCCCTCCTTATACTAGGGTTAAAGAAAGTCCTGATTTTCCGTATTAAGTGCAGTGATGTAATACTGTCATAGAAGAGAGGAAGCAAGGAGACCATGGTACTGCCTCTGGGCTATGGGGCAGCGAGTTAACCATTGCACTGCCAACAATGAGTCCATTCCTGTGCAGCACACTTCTGGCAGGGCTCGCTCTACAAAGCAAATGTTTGATTCCCAGGCTTTTTTTGTCTTAACTACAAGAGGCCTGGAATAACCTGTACATTTGAGACGCTTCCAGCTGGCCCGCCTGCCGAAAGAGACTTCGCCTTACAAGACGCTAATTTAGTGAATTAGACGTCTTTTTTCAAGTCAAAATAATGCAGATACATTTATCTTCTCAATGTGGATCTGATCAAGGAAAAGAAAGGGATTGCACTGTGTAAACAAGAGGCAAATGCTGCATCTGTTAAATACTTTGATCCATTTCTATTTTCATGCTTATGTGCCGGCTAACATGAAAATAGCAGCAAAAAAAAAAAGGGACAATTCAGCTTTTGATCAGTTATGAAATATTACACGTTCCTAAAGTGTCACCTACCTGTACAGAGCCATTACAGATATCCTTGACTGTCCTTTTTAGGCTGAAGCCTGTACTGACCATAGTAAAACGACAATTATGCAACACCATCATGAGATGGTGGTGATGGTGGTGATATACCCAGGGTATTGCCTAAGCGGTGTCTCTGCTTGAAACAATCCGTGTATGTTAGAATGGTTCATTGATAATAAGATGCTCGGACCCTCGGCAATCTGTGGGAAAACATTGTAGTAAATGTTCCCCTGCAGTGCCACCATAGCGACTAATAAAGGGTTGTCTCTATGGGGGCGCCAAAGAGTCCCAGGGGCTGGATTTGGCATCTCCTGCACTCTTTTAGAAATGAATGGTGTGTGTGCCATCTGCAGCACGCGCTCTTCTCAGAGAACCAAGTCCCATTCAGGAGATTGTTGGGTGACCCAGTGGTCGGACCCCCCGCTATCATAGACTTATCCCCTATCCTGTGGATTTTTTTTAGTATTACCAAGTGCCCATTGAAATCAGTGAGCTGCTTGTATAAGTAACAGACACTCTGTGTGACTGCTCTCCATTTTAGCATAAACAGAGGACCGCCTGAAGAGGATAACAAAATAATAATACCTAATAAAGTATATAATAGTGCTTTTTTTCTATACTGGAAAACCCATATAAATACTACTCAAACTAAAGTCCACTCCTATTCTTTTTCCAAAGTGGCTTACAACTAAAGCTCCTAGAATTATACTTTATTTAGGAAGCATGTGGTATACCTGCCATAGAAGTAGACAATGTTGGGATTTCGGGGGCCTAGAAGGTTGTGCCAGTTTTCAAAACACCTATTTCTTTTACAAAATCATTGGTGATGGTTCTCTGTGTGGGATGGGGTATTCATAGGAGTATCAGCAAGGGTTCACTTCATCAGCCTGACCATAGGACCTACCTTCCTCCTAATGTACCTTTGTGCATATATGGGGAGATTTATCAAAACCTGTGCAGAGGAAGAGCAGCGCAGTTGCCCATAGCAACCAATCAGATTGCTTCTTTCATTTTCCACAGGCCTCTTTAGAGGCCTGTGGAAAATGAAAGAAGCGATCTGATTGGTTGCTATGGGCAACTGCACCACTCTTCCTCTGCACAGGTTTTGATAAATCTCCCCCATAGTGCTCATTTAGGAACCTTTTTTTATTGTAAACGTCTTAGAATTGATGTCTTATTGATGATAAGACAGTCTTCTTTGTTGTATTTCTGGGAATCTACATTCTCCATAACCAGCATGTCTCTAGCTGTGGACCCCATTGTGTTTCCAGACACTTTCCATCCCATGAATGTCTTTCATACATCATCCCACATGTGCCTTTATTCTGAATTTAAACCAAATGCCAGTGAATATTGCTTCTCTCGTGTTTATGTCTTGCTCTCTTTCCTCCTGACTACCTTTACTTTTCAGGCATTCACCACTTGGGCTGTAAGTAACACTTCTTCCCCTTAGCGTAATCTTCTCTCTGATCCTCCTTTTTTTTTCCAGCCCGGCGTTTTTTCACCTTATCCCAAAGAAACCGAAATAACTGTGTTTTAATGTACTAAGCTCTCAGTTTTCATGTACTAAGCTCTCAGTTAATTCACCAGTTCCAGTCCCAAGACGTTCGCAACACCAACAATAAAAATAACAATATTATTATTTTTTTCATTTGACTCACATGCAAAGTCCATAAACTCATGTGAAGGTTATTATAGCTCTACCCTGCTTTGCAATCATACGGCCTAATCCGTGCATTATGGGAAACAGGTGTTTTAACAGAGAGACCCTCTTACTTTGTCTTATCCGTGTCTGGTTTTGATGTTGCAGAAAACGAAGAAAGAAAAAAAAAAAAGAAACTTTTCTTTTCAACTCTGTTTTCTTGTGTCCTCGCTTGGTCTGCACTGTTAATACTGTTGCTATGGCAGTTTGCATTCTGTAGAATGAGAATGAATTGCTGCACACAAGTATTACACCCAAGCAGGCTCTTTGATGGTTGATCAGTACCCTCCCCCCCCCCCTTTTCCTTCCCTTTCTACCTCTCCCCTATTTTTGGTCTTATCTTTGGTGTTATGGATGCACTTATGGTAACCAAGCGAGATTTTCTGTTGTGCTTGATCTAACCATGTGGTTGTCAGGTATGAGTAAAACATGGTTCTGTCAAGCACCATGGAACGTCCCGCAGCTTTCTACAGCATGGCAAGCTGCTGAGGCTTGTACACCTAGGAAATATATTTATATATACATATATATATATACACATCACCTCGCTGTTGACAGTGGGGTTATCAGTTCTGCAAAGCTAACCCTGCTGTCACCAACAAGGCTTAAAAAGAACAATAAAATTAACCGGTTGAGCGCACTAATCTCTACAACAAAGCCTGCTCAAACTGTATACAAATAAAGTTCTATCCGTGTCAGTGTTATGCTATTATGTCATGGCTTATAATTAAATCGGTTTATTTCTTAATCTTGAGCGTTCTTTATGTAAGAGCATGTGCTTCTAATGTTAGAAAACATCACTATGTTTCTGAAAATTTACCAATGAAACCATGAACCAGCAGAACATACAGCTGTGCAAAGCTCTGAGTCCATATGTGACCCTGTCGTGTCTGCCCAGGTCTTGTTTCTATTTTTTCAGCAACCCTGAAGCCTTTTGTGCAGAACCTTTATGTGCGCTCCAGCCGTGGCCTGTCTGTCTTTAGAGAACCAGTGCGTCCTCTTGACTTTATTACCTTTATTCCTGTTCCTTACCCTAATATGGAATTTCTGCAGAAGTGACAATGTGTTTTGCCCCCTGCTTTTTGGGTGACATGTAATTTGGTAACATATTCTACAGGTACAGAAGACTATAGGTCCAAGCTGAGCGGGGACTGCTTTGCTGACCTGGCATGTCCAGAAAAGTGTCGCTGTGAAGGCACCACAGTGGATTGTTCTAACCAGAAGCTCACTAAGATCCCTGATCACATCCCCCAGTATACCGCTGAGCTGTAAGTACATCACCTTTTCAGTAGTAGATACAGTCCCCAGTGTACAACTCGAAACTCCTGTGCTCCTAAAAACATTCAATATGATGACACTACAAGGTAGTGTCCGATGTTCTTGGTTTAGTAACTTTTTTTTTTTTTAAATGGCTGAAATTAAAGAAAATTCCTTATAGAACTTATTCTTCAGGGGGAGAGTAGTACAACCACGATGATGATATCAACTGTCTCTTGAGGTACTGGGAACTAGCCCAGGATCTCATAGTGAAGGCCCAGGATTTACTTTGGCACTGTTAATCTCTTTTGCCAAATATAACAAAATTTTAGTTGGTTGTAGTCAGCTTCAAACATTATGCTGGAGTAAGAATTTCCTCATATGCCAACCATCATACTCAAGACATCGCATCCCTGTAAGCCAAACTGCCACAATATATACTTTAATATATATATATATATATATATATATATATATATATATATATATATATATATATTACTAATTATTTTATTTTTTTTACATAATTCAGGCGTCTTAACAACAATGAATTTACAGTGTTAGAAGCAACTGGAATATTTAAGAAACTCCTACAACTGCGAAAAATGTAAGACTTAACTTAAAACTTAACTTAACTTAAACTTTTTGGTTTGTAGATCTATAAATGAATCCATATTTTTTGTCCTTAGACACATGCTGTGTTGTTCAATGTTTAGGTTGTTTTCCTATTTATTTTTTCTCCTGATGTAGAATATATGTCAATGAAACAATTCTTTAGATTTGTACCTCATTGAAGTTATGGAAGGCATAATGACTGCAGGATCAGACTACACAGGGTTTGTTTGTAGTCTGTGACCTTGGAGACACATTGGTCTGCATAGAGGTCATTAGTCAGAAAACCATTGTTCTACACATCAGGATAGTTGAAAAACAAGGGGTTAAAAAGTAGTGGGATAATGCAAAGTGCCAATATGATACAAATTACATGCTGCTATTGCACATAGTTCTACAAGAAAGACAAGAAAGCAAATACACAGTGTTCCGACTTTCACAGATCTTTATCCCACTTGACAAAGAGGATCAAGATGATGTGTTTTCACATTGTCATGTTCTGCTTCCCAGAGAGAACTATTTATTTTGCAGTGTGTTCAAATCTTACAGCTTTTAACTATTACTTTGGCATTGTACCAAATGTATTTTTTAATTTTTTTTAAATAAAATTACATAATATTTTTTTTATAAAATTACATAAAATTCTAATTTTAGAAACCTTAGCAACAACAAGATTGCAGATATCGAAGAAGGAGCCTTTGAGGGGGCAAATGGAGTGAATGAACTTATCCTGACCAGTAACCGAATAGAGAATGTGCACCATAAAATGTTCAAAGGCCTGGACGGGCTCAAATCATTGTATGTATCATTAACCTTCTTCTCTACTTTCTTGCCACTTAAATATATTTCTACTAAAAGTAAAAGCAGTAATGATCTTAGGACCTCTGTTAATTATGTTTTCAGTGTTCTCTGACTGGTTTGAGTGGCATTGGGGCTGCTCTGCCAGTGGGTCGCTCCCCCTGTGGGCATGGGTGTTGCGGCGGTGGTGGCTGCCGCCCAGTGCTACGCCATTTTATGCTAGGGACGTTAGGGACCCACTATTTACAGGTGGCCGTGACATGGCTAGTGGGCTGGCACTTCATGATCATAATGTACACTAACAACCTGTTAGTTTAGTAAATGTTGCTGAGAAGCATTAGATCATTGCGCATGTTGTGGATGTGCGACCATGTCTGTTTTCTCTATTTGAATTCCACATTGGGAAAGATATGCCACTATCAGAGTTGTCTGGATGTATCTTACCTCCTTCCCATAGAAGAAATCTGAAAGTTTGGCTGTGCTAAACATTCAAGTTTTTGGAGTAGTTGGGAGAGAACTTTTTAAATAGTAATGCATGTTCTCTTAGATATTTCATACCTACTGTACTCCTGGCCCTTCACAAAAAATGATAGATAAACCCCTAGGGACCCCTATGTAACTACTCTAATAACCATACCATTTGCTGTCCCTGAAAGTAGATTTATGTGTTCAAGATAATAGAACAATTAGCCTCAGGCCAGACCATTAAAGGACCAGATGAGCCAGTGGTATGAAACTTTGAAATGCTAACTGGCCCATCCATGGCATGGGCCATCAGGTCAGGAATAGTCTGTAGGTGACAGTGAAGAGGGTACTTATCACAGTGCTGTATTATTTAATGTATAACCTTTTTAATTATTACTGTTAATGTGACCTGTGTATGTAGACTGAAATTAGAAGGGGACAAGTACCGGAGTGTGAATCCTCAGACCCATTAATCTAATGATAATAGATATAAATACATGCAGTATATGTTTTTAAGGTCATTGGTTTCTGCTGGGTGTTGCTTACAAGAGTCATGGGGATAATCTTTTATTACATGTCATATTCCCTTATAGGACAGGAGTTACGGTAAATACAACCCAATATTTCTAGAATAACAAGCTGTAACTTTTATCTTTCTCTCGCTTCTTGCAGGATGCTGAGAAGTAATCACATTACCTGTGTGAATAATGACAGCTTCACCGGCCTGAGTTCTGTGCGCTTACTCTCTCTCTATGACAATCAGATTGTCACAGTGGCCCCGGGAGCATTTGACACGCTGCATTCTCTGTCTACATTGTAAGTAAAATCTTGAAGTATAGCCTGCCGCCAGTGTTGTGTAGACCTAATGCCAACTAATCTTACTTGTTAGTTTCCTGCCCATATCTGAAAATTGCTTCAGGTCGGTAAGCCTCGTTCTGCAGCAAGCACCTGTTCCTTTTGCAGTGAGTGGAATATAAGCAGGGCCTGCATAATTCTATCACTTTTAGAAAGCCACCTCATCTTTTGTGTACAGCTGAAATCTAAAAATAACCCCCAGAACTATTTCCTAATAAAAATTAAAAAAAACACAGTGGAGTGCCAATTTTTATGTGTTTTAGACACATGAATGATGGCAACACAGAGCTGCATGAATGGTCCAATGAATGATCTAGTCTAGTAATAGGCTCAGTAAAGGTGGTCCAATGAATGATCTAGTCTAATATTAGACTCAGTAAAGGTGGTCAAATCTACACAATCGGCGCTTGTTTACAGTGACCAAGAGGTCATCTAATAGAGCCCCAACATTTCAAGCAAGATGTATTAAATTTATAATACAAGATTTGTCACTGAGATAAATTTGGCAAACTTTCTGCCTGTCTGGTCCAATTTTATAATGTCTAACTTTAGGACAGCACTGATATATTTCCTTCATTGTTTGTAAATACTTTGAATGGATTTTCAATTAGCATTTTTGAGAATTGACCTTAATATGGACACAATTACAGCAAAGACTCCTGGGAGAAAGTTTTCTGCAGTACTAAAGTGGACAAAGACCATGGTCGTAGTTATAAAAAGTGTTTTTGTTTTATATATGAACTGAAAATGCCATGCATTGTAGTTATGAAGTACCTTTTAGTTGATACATCTAGCTCTGACCTATGGTACATACATCTGAGGTTCAAGCCTTGTCCATGCCTGAGGTCATAAAACAATGTAAACAAACTCAATTCAAATTGGCCCCAAATTGTCATTTTCCATCCAAATAGGTTTTTAAATATTGTAATATATTTGGTGCTAAAATTGATATATTCAGGGATGATTGTCAGGTATTTGCAGCGGCTTGAAGTGAGGAAGAGTGTATTGTCATTCCAATAAATTCAGAACTATTTCCATTTGACACAGCGGCCACCGAAACACTTACTACCTCATGTATATGAAATGTGACACTCTACACCTAGCAGCTAATGTGTGAAAATTAAAGATGACATGTTTATGAAGGCCGGCACCATCAATAGACGGCAAAATAAAGTGGTGAGATGCCAGGGGTATCAGGAATTGCAAGTGAATTCATTTTTCTAACTGGCATGTAATCAACTCAGCTGTCACTTTGAATTGGAGAGAGGACTGTGAAGCCGCCCCGAGATGGGAATCACAAGATGACAAATTAATGAAATTGAGGATGTCACTTAAAATCCAATAACAAAAAAGAAATCTGCCTTCATCCCTATATCATATTACTGCATTGTGTGATAGGGATGCTATGACAGCAAGGCGGATTGAGTGCAAACTCCAATACCCTGCTAAATAAGTTGAAAGAGATTCACGGCAGTGATCTAATATTGTTGTCTGCATGTGGGAATCACTGAAATGGGAGTCAGGTCCCCAAGTGGGAAAATATGAATATTTGTTATATGTATATTTAAAATTCTTGTCACTTGTGCAATGCCCGCCACATCATTTCATCCATTGCATGGTACTGAGAAGAAGGCTTTATTGCCACATGACCGACATGCTGGATCTGCATGACCTGATAGCAAAAAGCTCTACTTGATTGTGATGCCAAGGAGATAAAGATGATGACCTCCTTTTAAAGTAAATTTTGGAGAGACCAAAACAAGGAAATGGGAGGGCTGGTAAGGGTTCATGCTGTCTCCTATCTTCTAGAATAGACCAAAAAGTATGCAACAAACTCAATTACTCTTTAAACCATTGTTTAACAATGATTTACATGTAGTAAGTAGCATCACCTACTAATGTATTGTCTGTATCCAAAATGCCTTTGTAAACCAGTCCCACATGCAGTCACTAAACCAAGCCCCTAGTGTTTTCCTCCTGTACACTGAACAGTGATTATTTCCCCTCCCTGTAGAACAGCTGTCACATATCACATGCCTTATATCTCCATGTTCCCAGCTCTCAATCCTCCCTCCCTGTTTCTAGAAGGATTGTGTTTCACATGCTGGGCAGCAAATAATGAAGACTAAGTGAGCAAACAAACAGAGTGTAATTACAACACAACCTTGAATACTGTTATGGAGAGGCATGGAGGCAAATGTAAAGGCAATGGGGGAGATTTATCAAAATCTGTGTAGAAGAAGGGTGGTGCAGTTGTTTCAGAGGCTTTTCTAAAATGAACAAAGCGATCAGATTGGTTAATATGTGCAATTGCACCATTCTTCCTCCACACAGGTTTTGATAAATCCCCCTCAATGTCTGTGAGGAATCATAGAAACAAAAGTCCTTCACATTGGCAATCCCCTCCACAACAAGCACTGGCTGCATCAAAACAAAGGTGCAGCACAGAGCTGGGCATGGCAATTAAAATAAAAATTATTGCTTCTGGGCTATGTTGGTATTGCTTATATAGGTAATTTTCTTATTTTTTTATAAATCCCTTTAAACCAAGGGAGGCATCAAGTGGGAGACATTTCACTTTTTCATGGGAAGATATACTATCTTACATAATTTATACAGTGTGTTATGTCAAGCATAGCATACAATAAGTTATTAATTTGGCTTTATAGGAACCTTTTGGGCAATCCTTTCAATTGCAACTGTCACCTGGCCTGGTTGGGAAATTGGTTGAGAAAGAAACGCATTGTGACTGGAAATCCTCGATGCCAAAAACCTTACTTCCTCAAGGAGATTCCAATCCAAGATGTCGCCATTCAGGACTTTACTTGTGAAGAAGGTAAGAACTAAGAAATATTTAGGGTCTAAGACATTGTGTTCCTGCAGTTATTGTACTGACAATAAAGCCAGCCATATATTTAGATATCTTTAAGTCGATTGCTCACTTGGCTGACAGCTATTATGCCAGACTCCACATACACATGCACACGCAGTCATTTGTACATTTGCCCTAAATGGAGAAAGAGAAGTAAGCTACCATAGAACTCTGGTGGCAGCTAATCTTCACTGAGGATGAAAGGAATGAGCATATCACAATCTAACAGCTGTCTCCTTTTTTTAATCCAACAGCTTGTTACTTTTTTAATCCAACAGTTTTTTTCTTTTTTTTTTCTTGGAAGGGGGGGGGGGGTTAGTGGCATATTGTGTATTGTCAACTAAAATCATTATGGTAAATATCTGTGTGACATGAAATGTGACGTCCACCACTTAATAGTTATTATAAACCTATGGAGCTCATCTTCTGCACTGAATCAGATCAACTGCCAAGTTGTGGAGTAAAACGCACAGCTGTACGATGCTTCAGGTTATATTTAATGACTGATGGGGGTCTCAGCGCTGAGACCTTAACCCATCAGAAGTTTGACATGGCCATATGACAGTTTCTAAGTGACGGTAACGCTTTAAAGCCTCTTTTTGTTAACAATTATGTAACTACCTTACAGCCATCTGAAGAAAGGTCTTAACAGCACTATCACTAATGTAAATATAATACTATAAGTATCTGCTCAGTGTGTAATGAACATCTCTTGCCTCCTTTGTATACACCAGGGAACGATGACAACACTTGTTCGCCACTTGCTCGCTGCCCAGCAGAGTGTACCTGTCTAGACACGGTAGTCCGCTGCAGTAATAAAGGTCTTAAAGCATTACCAAAAGGAATACCAAAGGATGTAACCGAGCTGTGAGTAGCATTGATAGGTAGACTGTATTAAAGCCCCTTATACACTGTAGATCAGCATAAATTAGTTATTTGCTGAATACAGTTGAATATAGTTCTTGGGTGTTTTTGACTGGCATCTAGGCCCAGTAAATAATGTCAATGGAACAAAGGAAAAAAAAAACATCCTGCTCATGTCTGTTACGCCGAGCGCTCCGGGTCCCCGCTCCTCCCCGGAGCGCTCGCTACACTTCCCTCACTGCAGCGCCCCGGTCGGTTCCACGGACCCGGGGCGCTGCGTTACTACCTCCGGCCGGGATGCGATTCGCGATGCGGGTAGCGCCCGCTCGCGATGCGCACCCCGGCTCCCGTACCTTACTCGCTCCCCGTCAGTTCTGTCCCGGCGCGCGCGGCCCCGCTCCCTAGGGCGCGCGCGCGCCGGGTCTTTGCGATTTAAAGGGCCACTGCACCGCTGATTGGTGCAGTGGTTCCAATTAGTGTTTACACCTGTGCACTTCCCTATATCACCTCACTTCCCCTTCACTCCCTCGCCGGATCTTGTTGCCCTAGTGCCAGTGAAAGCGTTCCTTGTGTGTTCCTTGCCTGTGATTCCAGACCTTCTGCCGTTGCCCCTGACTACGATCCTTGCTGCCTGCCCCGACCTTCTGCTACGTCCGACCTTGCTTCTGTCTACTCCCTTGTACCGCGCCTATCTTCAGCAGCCAGAGAGGTTGAGCCGTTGCTAGGGGATACGACCTGGTCACTACCGCCGCAGCAAGACCATCCCGCTTTGCGGCGGGCTCTGGTGAAAACCAGTAGTGACTTAGAACCGATCCTCTAGCACGGTCCACGCCAATCCCTCTCTGGCACAGAGGATCCACTACCTGCCAGCCGGCATCGTGACAGTAGATCCGGCCATGGATCCCGCTGAAGTTCCTCTGCCAGTTGTCGCTGACCTCACCACGGTGGTCGCCCAGCAGTCACAACAGATTGCGCAACAAGGCCAACAGCTGTCTCAACTGACTGTTATGGTACAACAGTTACTACCACAGCTCCAGCAATCATCTCCTCCGCCAGCTCCTGTACCTCCTCCGCAGCGAGTGGCCGCTTCTGGAATACGACTATCCTTGCCGGATAAATTTGATGGGGACTCTAAGTTTTGCCGTGGCTTTCTTTCCCAATGTTCATTACACTTGGAGATGATGTCGGACCAGTTCCCCACTGAAAGGTCTAAGGTGGCTTTCGTAGTCAGCCTGCTGTCTGGAAAAGCCCTGGCTTGGGCCACACCGCTCTGGGACCGCAATGACCCCGTCACTGCCTCTGTACACTCCTTCTTCTCGGAGATTCGAAGTGTCTTTGAGGAACCTGCCCGAGCCTCTTCTGCTGAGACTGCCCTGTTGAACCTGGTCCAGGGTAATTCTTCCGTTGGCGAGTATGCCGTACAGTTCCGTACCCTTGCTTCAGAATTATCCTGGAATAATGAGGCACTCTGCGCGACCTTTAAAAAAGGCCTATCCAGCAACATTAAAGATGTTCTGGCCGCACGAGAAATCCCTGCTAACCTACATGAACTCATCCATCTTGCCACTCGCATTGACATGCGTTTTTCCGAACGGCGTCAGGAGCTCCGCCAGGATATGGACTCTGTTCGCACGAGGCGTTTCTTCTCCCCGGCTCCTCTCTCCTCTGGTCCCCTGCAATCTGTTCCTGTGCCTCCCGCCGTGGAGGCTATGCAGGTCGACCGGTCTCGCCTGACACCCCAAGAGAGGACACGACGCCGCATGGAGAATCTCTGCCTGTACTGTGCTAGTACCGAACACTTCCTGAAGGATTGTCCTATCCGTCCTCCCCGCCTGGAAAGACGTCCGCTGACTCCGCACAAAGGTGAGACAGTCCTTGATGTCTACTCTGCTTCTCCACGTCTTACTGTGCCTGTGCGGATGTCTGCCTCTGCCTTCTCCTTCTCTGCTGTGGCCTTCTTGGACTCTGGATCTGCAGGAAATTTCATCTTAGCCTCCCTCGTCAACAGGTTCAACATCCCGGTGACCAGTCTCGCCAGACCCCTCTACATCAATTGTGTAAACAATGAAAGATTGGACTGTACTATACGTTTCCGCACGGAGCCCCTTCTAATGTGCATCGGATCTCATCACGAGAGGATTGAACTGTTGGTTCTCCCCAATTGCACTTCTGAAATCCTTCTTGGACTTCCCTGGCTTCAACTCCATTCCCCAATCCTGGATTGGTCCACTGGGGAGATCAAGAGTTGGGGGCCCTCTTGTTCCAAGGACTGCTTAAAACCGGTTCCCAGTAAACCTTGCCGTGTCCCTGTGCTTCCTCATGTAACCGGTCTCCCTAAGGCCTATATGGACTTTGCGGACGTTTTTTGCAAAAAACAAGCTGAGACTCTACCTCCTCACAGGCCTTATGATTGTCCCATTGACCTCCTCCCGGGCACTACTCCACCCCGGGGCAGAATCTATCCTCTGTCCGTCCCAGAGACTCTTGCCATGTCTGAATACGTCCAAGAAAATTTAAAAAAGGGCTTTATCCGTAAATCCTCCTCTCCTGCCGGAGCCGGATTTTTCTTTGTGTCCAAAAAAGATGGCTCTCTACGTCCTTGCATTGACTACCGCGGTCTTAATAAAATCACGGTTAAGAACCGCTACCCCCTACCCCTCATCTCTGAACTCTTTGATCGTCTCCAAGGTGCCCATATTTTTACCAAACTGGACTTAAGAGGTGCTTATAATCTCATCCGCATCAGAGAGGGGGATGAATGGAAAACGGCATTTAACACCAGAGATGGACACTTTGAGTATCTGGTCATGCCCTTTGGTCTATGCAACGCCCCTGCCGTCTTCCAAGACTTTGTTAATGAAATTTTTCGTGATCTACTATACTCCTGTGTTGTTGTATATCTGGACGATATCCTGATTTTTTCTGCCAATCTTGAAGAACACCGCCAGCATGTCCGTATGGTTCTTCAGAGACTTCGTGATAATCAACTCTATGCCAAAATAGAGAAATGTCTGTTTGAATGCCAATCTCTTCCTTTTCTAGGATACTTGGTCTCTGGCCAGGGACTACAAATGGACCCAGATAAACTCTCTGCCGTCTTAGATTGGCCACGCCCCTCCGGACTCCGTGCCATCCAACGTTTTTTGGGGTTCGCCAATTATTACAGGCAATTTATTCCACATTTTTCTACCATTGTGGCTCCTATTGTGGCTTTAACAAAAAAAAATGCCGATCCCAAGTCTTGGCCTCCTCAAGCGGAAGACGCCTTTAAACGACTCAAGTCTGCCTTTTCTTCGGCTCCCGTGCTCTCCAGACCTGACCCATCTAAACCCTTCCTATTGGAGGTTGATGCCTCCTCAGTGGGAGCTGGAGCTGTCCTTCTACAAAAAAACTCTTCCGGGCATGCTGTTACTTGTGGTTTTTTTTCCAGGACCTTCTCTCCGGCGGAGAGGAACTACTCCATCGGGGATCGAGAGCTTCTAGCCATTAAATTAGCACTTGAGGAATGGAGGCATCTGCTGGAGGGATCAAGATTTCCAGTTATTATTTACACCGATCACAAGAACCTCTCCTACCTCCAGTCTGCCCAACGGCTGAATCCTCGTCAGGCCAGGTGGTCTCTGTTCTTTGCCCGATTTAATTTTGAAATTCACTTTCGGCCTGCTGATAAAAACATTAGGGCCGATGCTCTCTCTCGTTCCTCAGATGCCTCTGAAATTGAACTCTCTCCTCAACACATCATTCCTCCTGACTGCCTGATTTCCACTTCTCCAGCCTCCATCAGGCAAACTCCTCCAGGAAAGACCTTTGTTTCTCCACGCCAACGCCTTGGGATCCTCAAATGGGGTCACTCCTCCCATCTCGCAGGTCATGCGGGCATCAAGAAATCTGTGCAACTCATCTCTCGCTTCTATTGGTGGCCGACTCTAGAGACTGATGTGGTGGACTTTGTGCGAGCCTGCACTATCTGTGCCCGGGATAAGACTCCTCGCCAGAAGCCCGCTGGTTTTCTTCATCCTCTACCTGTCCCCGAACAACCTTGGTCTCTGATTGGTATGGATTTTATTACTGACTTACCCCCATCCCATGGCAACACTGTTATTTGGGTGGTCGTTGATCGATTCTCCAAAATGGCACATTTCATCCCTCTTCCTGGTCTTCCTTCAGCGCCTCAGTTGGCTAAACAATTTTTTGTACACATTTTTCGTCTTCACGGGTTGCCTACACAGATCGTCTCGGATAGAGGCGTCCAATTTGTGTCTAAATTCTGGAGGGCTCTCTGTAAACAACTCAAGATTAAATTAAATTTTTCTTCTGCATACCATCCTCAATCCAATGGACAAGTAGAGAGAATTAACCAGATCTTGGGTGACTATTTACGACATTTTGTTTCCTCCCGCCAGGATGACTGGGCAGATCTTCTACCTTGGGCCGAATTCTCGTATAATTTCAGAATCTCTGAATCTTCCTCCAAATCTCCGTTTTTCGTGGTGTACGGCCGTCACCCTCTTCCCCCCCTCCCTACCCCCTTGCCCTCTGGTCTGCCCGCTGTGGATGAAATTTCTCGTGATCTTTCCACCATATGGAAAGAGACCCAAAATTCTCTCTTACAGGCTTCTTCTCGCATGAAGAGATTCGCAGATAAGAAAAGAAGAGCTCCTCCCATTTTTTCCCCTGGAGACAAGGTATGGCTCTCCGCTAAATATGTCCGTTTCCGTGTCCCGAGCTATAAGTTGGGACCACGCTATCTTGGTCCTTTTAAAGTTTTGTGTCAAATTAATCCTGTCTCTTACAAACTTCTTCTTCCTCCTTCTCTTCGTATCCCTAATGCCTTTCACGTCTCTCTTCTTAAACCTCTCATCCTCAACCGTTTTTCTCCTAAATCTGTTCCTCCCACTCCTGTTTCCGGCTCCTCGGACATCTTCTCTGTCAAAGAGATTTTGGCCTCTAAAAAGGTCAGGGGAAGAACCTTTTTTTTAGTGGATTGGGAGGGTTGTGGTCCAGAAGAGAGGTCCTGGGAACCTGAGGACAATATCCTGGACAAAAGTCTGATCCTCAGGTTCTCAGGCCCCAAGAAGAGGGGGAGACCCAAGGGGGGGGGTACTGTTACGCCGAGCGCTCCGGGTCCCCGCTCCTCCCCGGAGCGCTCGCTACACTTCCCTCACTGCAGCGCCCCGGTCGGTTCCACGGACCCGGGGCGCTGCGTTACTACCTCCGGCCGGGATGCGATTCGCGATGCGGGTAGCGCCCGCTCGCGATGCGCACCCCGGCTCCCGTACCTTACTCGCTCCCCGTCAGTTCTGTCCCGGCGCGCGCGGCCCCGCTCCCTAGGGCGCGCGCGCGCCGGGTCTTTGCGATTTAAAGGGCCACTGCACCGCTGATTGGTGCAGTGGTTCCAATTAGTGTTTACACCTGTGCACTTCCCTATATCACCTCACTTCCCCTTCACTCCCTCGCCGGATCTTGTTGCCCTAGTGCCAGTGAAAGCGTTCCTTGTGTGTTCCTTGCCTGTGATTCCAGACCTTCTGCCGTTGCCCCTGACTACGATCCTTGCTGCCTGCCCCGACCTTCTGCTACGTCCGACCTTGCTTCTGTCTACTCCCTTGTACCGCGCCTATCTTCAGCAGCCAGAGAGGTTGAGCCGTTGCTAGGGGATACGACCTGGTCACTACCGCCGCAGCAAGACCATCCCGCTTTGCGGCGGGCTCTGGTGAAAACCAGTAGTGACTTAGAACCGATCCTCTAGCACGGTCCACGCCAATCCCTCTCTGGCACAGAGGATCCACTACCTGCCAGCCGGCATCGTGACAATGTCCAACCACTATATTCCCTGAAATAGTAATGGCGCTGGCTGTCACCATTCAGTCACTTTCAGTCTACAGCGTCCCTGTGGTGATATTGGTAGACTATGTTTTTTTTCCATTGAAACCAATAAAAACTGCACAGGTATACCATGGTATACAAATGCTAATGGAAGCTAAGGCAATCAGGTATTGCAGCTGTAATGACTTCCACATTCACAGGAAACATATACCAGAATGTCCGGATTATAACTCCGTTGTATGGGCGAGGGGGTGCTAGCTTGTGTTAGTAAGGTGCAATAAATGTAGCAAAGACACGTTAGAAAGCGCCACTCACCCATGGTTTTGATTGCCAGGAAGACTATCTTTATTTTCGGTGTCAACCAGCATGGCAAGTGAGTGCAGCTTTTTTTCTAAAGTGTCTTTGCTACATTTATTATACCATGGTATATGTTGGCATGATGTTCTGCCAGTATGCCAAAATATACATAAAGCATAGGCTACTTTATAGACATGAACCTAGCCTTAAACATATGTGAATGTGTGGAGTAGGGGTTGATTATATGTATATCTAGATTAGGTGCTACTGGTAATATTACAGTATTAAAGTAAACATAATTGAATTGAATTGTTTCTTGTTCAGTGTCTTGGTTTATATAAGGGAATGAATTATGCATGCTGCTGACTTAGAAAACGAAGTTAGGACTCAGTACTGTTGTATTTGTATTTTTGTTTTTTGCATCATTTATCTTTCCACCTCTGAGAACTCCATGAAATTTAGTTTGATAAGGAACATTTTATTTCTCTTGTACAGTAATGGAGTTTACTCTTTTTCTAGGTATCTGGATGGAAACCAGTTTACCCTAGTCCCTAAGGAGCTGTCCAATTACAAGCACTTAATGCTCATGTGAGTTTTCCTATAAGTTATTGGCTGCAGGGTAATAATAAAGAGATATTATGAAAGAATGTAGAATAACTTTTAATTAATTTGCTAACAGAAAAACATCTGAATATAAGGTCTATTGATTTGTACCCTGTATTATTTCTGATATATGTAAAATAGGAAACTTTATTAATGGGATACTCTGGCGCTCAGACATCTTATCCCCTATCCAAAGGATAGGGGTTAAGATGCCTGATCGCGGGGGTCCCGCTGCTGGGGACCCACATGATCTTGCACGCAGCACCTCGTTAGAATCATTCCCCAGAGCGTGTTCCCTCCGGGTCTGATTACTGGCGATCACGGGGACAGAGTGTTGTGACGTCACGGCTCTGCCCCCGTGTGACATCACGCTCCTCCCCCTCAATTCAAGCCTATGGGAGGGGCTTGACAGCTGTCACACCCCCTCCCATAGGCTTGCATTGAGGGGGCGGAGAGTGACATCACACGGGGCAAAGCCGTGACGTCACAATACTCCGTCCCCGTGATCGCCAGTAATCAGACCCGGAGCGAACAGGGGATTAGATGTCTTAGCGCCAGAGTACCCCTTTAAATCAATTAAAACAGATCTATGTATAAATGTTATGCAGGAAGCTTCTTATCCATCCTACTGGTGGTGCAAAAATGTTGAACCCTGTCAGAAAAATGGAGCTCCTCCCCTACCCATAGTTACACCTGTTTTGGTGCATATCATACCACAATATCATCCCCACTACTTTCTGTGTTTTATACATTTCCTCAAAATAGCATAATTCTCTTTTTTTCAGAGACCTGAGTAATAACAGAATCAGCACTCTCTCTAACCAGAGTTTCAGCAACATGACTCAGCTCCTCACTCTGTAAGTCATTTATTGCATTCTTATAAATACATAGTTCCTGAAAATAGAAGGGTCTTGCCTAATAATAAGAACTTTTCTGTTGTTTATTTAGGATTCTCAGTTACAATCGTCTTCGATGCATTCCACTCCAGGCTTTCGATGGTCTGAACTCACTCAGGCTCTTGTAAGTGGTGATCTACAATGTCAAATGAATAGCATTTAGATAGTTATGTTATACATTCTAGTTTTCATCCGTATAGGTGAAGCATTTGTTTATAATGTGCTGTCAGACTTAGCTTATTATTGCCGTTGACCAACCATCCGTTTGTACCCTATAGGTCTTTACATGGCAATGACATATCCACTATCCCTCAAGGGGCCTTTAGTGATCTTTCATCGCTTTCACACTTGTAAGTTAATTATTTATATTAATAATGTTGAAGCATTTTTGAACCGCCAGGGCACTTCTACGCAGGGGAAAAAACATTGAAGAGGTTGTTTCGTGGGTCAGTGTTGCATGCATAGGTAATATACATCCAAAGTCAATGGTGTCCTGCATTTTTTGAAGGCTCTTGGCAAACTTTACCAGATGCCCTATTATGGATGTATTATTCCTTAGAAATGTTTCATGTCAGCATGTGGTGCCTCACAATGACACCAAAAGGGAGCACATGGAGTGCCTACAGGCCAATAATACAGGACTGCAGGGCTCCATATGCCACTGTGTTCAGTTTATACATAGAGATAGACCATTTGATTTATCCCTAACCAATGCTATCTTCCATAAGTTAGTCCATACATACATTTTGACTTGAGTTTAGACTTTAAGCACCATATTAAGAGTATACAAAGGTTTTTATTGAATAATTCCTTTCTGTTTCATAGGGTATAGTATGTTTTTACATCCTGTACTTTACCCTAATTCCTTGTAATTGAAAGAGATAATGTTCTGAGTACCTTTGCAGTAATTAGACCTGACATACCAAGAACACAAATGAGTTAGGCCTTGAACTAAATCCCATGTTTCACAATTCTGTATTGAAAGCAATATTTCCCATTCCCCCTATTCCAGGGCTATTGGAGCAAACCCTCTGTACTGTGATTGTAACATGCAGTGGTTGTCAGAATGGGTCAAGTCAGAATACAAAGAACCTGGTATTGCACGGTGCGCCGGACCTGGAGACATGGCTGACAAGCTTCTCCTTACTACACCTTCCAAGAAGTTTACATGTCATGGTAATTTCTTATTCACATCTCATTTTGTCTATAATACATAGCAACTATGTCTGCAATATTTCATTCTACTTAAAGGGATACTCCAGTGTAATTTCTTTTTTTTCAACTGGTGCCAGAAATGTATAAACAGATTTGTAAATGACTTCTAATAAAAAATAAGCTGCTGCATACTACAGAGGAAGTTGTATAGTTCTTTCCAGTCTGACCACAGTGCTCTCTGCTGACACCTCTGTCCATGTCAGGAACTATCCAGAGCAGGAGAGGTTTGCTATGGGGATTTGTTGCTACTCTGGACAGTTCCTGACACGGACAGAAGTGTCAGCAGAGAGCACTGTGGTCAGACTGGAAAGAACTACACAACTTCCTCTGGAGCATACAACAGCTGATAAGTATTGGAAAGATTAAGATTTTTAAGTAGAAGTAATTTACAAATCTATTTAACTTTCTGGCACTAGTTAATTTAAAAACATTCGTTTTCCACCAGAGTACCCCTTTTAAGTCAAACTAGATTCTGTTTGGAAAGAAGCACAAAACGTGCTGATATTTTTATTGAAATGTTTAAGATGTACAATTTCAAACTAACGCTAAGTCTTTTACTTTTGGTCTGATGATAATCCTTGCCCTAGAAATTCCAGGGCCATGTGGTTTTCTTGTTGCAGGTAAGGGTCCAGGCCCCAAGATGTTAAAACCAACTTTCACCTAAATACCTTCCCTAAGATGTACCCCTGAATTCAAACATGCATGTCACTTTTCCACACCCCTGTCTTTGTGCTATATCTTCAAGTCTAAAGCTATCTGAAGATATAGGTCAACTGTGGTTTGATTTATTATCAGCAGATCTGTGTATATGCTCAGTAGCAGGGGGATCTCTATATTCATCCTCCATATATTTATGTGATTGGAGTTTCTTTGGCCTACCATGGCTTCCCCCTTTGGCAATAATACAATATCTTCATTGTCTATCAATATGGTGTCAAATGTTCCATTAATGAAGAGACTTATGTTGTGTGATTGTAAAACTGCAGTGGGCCCAGATTAGCCAAAAACAGGAACAAAATCTTTGTAGTTTATGTCACAATTTTATATCAGGAAAATAAAAAATAAAAACATTTAAAAAAAATGAGTGCATTGGTTTTTAGAGTCATGTAGAGAATTATAATAATTGACCTTACTTCTAATAATAAACAAGTATAGCTTTTTTGTAGAGTAGGTTCGAGGGGTTAGTGTTGGCGATGATTTTTGGAACTTATTGCAAAAAACAAGCATTACTTTCGAGAACACTTTTCTTCAACCTGTGGTTTAGCTTTCATTGTAAAACTACTACTCTTAGAATGTCCTGGGTCCCATGGTAAAATAGGACATGCTATGAGTGGTATTAGACCAGCATTAGACTAGACATCACAACGTGATACTTATTTGAGAAGACTAGCCAAAATTGCATTCAAATGTGCTCTTCTATAGGGGTGGTCTTCTTAAAGAAAATGGCCACTATGCAAAATGGTGGACTGAAAATTTGTCACACAATATCTGGCCTGAACAAGAAGTCTTCTCAAAGAGGTGGTCTTTTGGAAAGGTTTGACTGTATATGTTTATGCATTATTGTAATATTAATATTTTTCTTGTGTAGGACCTGTGGATGTCAACATTTTGGCCAAGTGCAACCCATGTCTATCCAACCCATGCAAAAATGATGGTACCTGTAAAAATGACCCAGTGGACTTCTACCGATGTACATGTCCCTATGGTTTCAAGGTATTGATATTATATGGGATTTTTGTTGTTGCCATGGTTGTTTGTTTGTGTAATTGACATTAATACATGTACCATAATTTATCTTTTTTAGGGTCAGGACTGTGATATACCTATCCATGCTTGCATCAGCAGTCCCTGTAAAAATGGTGGAACATGCCACTTGAAGGAAGGAGAGAAGGATGGCTTTTGGTCAGTATCAATGTCTGTTTGCTATTTCCTAGGTGTAACCACGACATCTGCTTTTACACTCTTTGAATTTTCCAACCATTTAGTAATAAAATATGTTTGCATAGTTCATCCAATATGTACCTTAATAGAGACTAAAAAATAAGTAAGTTTGGTAACCCATTACCTTACAGTATTGGATGTAGTCTTCTAACAAGAAGTCATCAGTGTAGATGCTATTGGAGGTGGCATTCCTCATTTCCATACATATATGTCACAATTTTTAGCTTCACTGAGCACATTATCCGGAACCAGGCATATTTTATATACCACGTACCTATTTTCGTTATGCAGATCTGACACATTTGAACATATGCTGCCAATTTGGCCCACAGTATCTTTTCCTCATTACTTCCATATGCTGAAAGCAAATGTGACAGGTATATTGTGGACAGCTATATATTTTTATAGAAATGTTCTCCCATCATATCATTTTGTATCCTTAGCCCCATAATTTATGACCACAAGTATGCTTCTCTTTACATCAATGGAAACCATCAGTTATCTTATCAAGGCAATGGCACCAAGATGAGAATCACACTTGGACCATCATATGACCTAAAGTTATTGGATTAAGAGGTTAATGTTTAGGAAGTACCTTTCTGGCCTTCCCATGTGCCCTCCAGTTATGCAATGCATATGTGTTTTAATATATAGTTTTTATTTATTTATTTGAGCATATAGTAGATTATTCTGCTACATGCTGGCCCACAGATTTTTCAGCAAATCTGTTGCATATTCACAGCAAAATATCAATTTGAAACAGAACAATATTGCTATGGATCACCAACTGTAGTTTTGTTGCTACTCTAAGGACGCATGCACACAGAATTTCCATGTACAGCAGGTGCTGCCAAAATTAATCGGCATTATGACTGTACAGACATGTGGTGTCCTCATTGATGGCAATGGAGTTCTGGGCAGAATTCTTCCGAATGAATGAGCACGACTTGGGAACTTCCAACGCAAATATTCTGTAGTGTGCTCAACAATTTTCAAGTGAAGTCTATCGGAGGCTGTTGTGCTGGAACTTTGCTTTGAACTTCTCTGGAAATTCAATAATGTGCATGGGCCATTACATAGCCTTTGAATTGCCCTTTGGCATATCTCTGCGTTCACAGATCAATGCCATACATAAGCAGAGGTCACACCAAAACCAATAGTAGTGTGAAAAGGAACCAACTCATCACTGATACATTTTTCAAAATAGGTTTCCTTGAGGGTAGGATCAGACGTGCTGTATTTTGCTGCATATTTTTTGCTACGTATTTTCCTACCCATTGAAGTCAATGGGTAGCAAAATACACAGCTGATTTTGCTTCCAATTGAATACAATGAGTAAGAAATAAGCATCAGAAAATATGCAGCAAAATATGACTGGTGCTACTCTACCCTTAAAAGGATTTTCCAGGACTTTTTCTTTGATTGACTATTCTCAGGATAGGCCATCAAGATTTGATCACAGTGAACAGAGCCAGAAGCAGACAGCTCCTTACACTGTGTAGTAGTGGTGTTGGGTTATTGAAATTCAGCTTCCATTTACTTCAATGGAATCCCCTCACTGATCAAATATTGATGGCTTATGCTGACCATAGACCATCTGTAAAATTGTCCCTAAAAACATTTTAATTATCAAAAGTGCTACATACAGGCGCAGAGCTATAGCATGTGCAGTGGTAGCATTTACATCTGAGCCTGATACATCTGGGCCTGTGTGCTTCATTGGGCCCAAGGGTCCCCTTGCTGAAAAAGACAACACAAATTGCACATTATAGTGTTTGGGAGGTTGTTACATATTTTATATTGGGCTCAGGAGCATTAAGTTACACCTCTAGGTATTATCCAAAAGAGTTCAGTGCTAAATTTCTAGACAAGACTGAATAATCTGGCCTTGTATGACCAAATTTAGTTTTGATTATGGTCAAGTAGTACAAAACAAACATCATGGAAAGCAAAGAAGTATTATGCAGGAAGAATAACAATAGTTGTTTAATAAAATTTTATCAAGTCCATTTTCCATGGTACCAGCTTAGACTTTTAGTAACGTGTGAACTTTCTGTACTCTAGGTGTACATGTCCAGAAGGCTTTGAAGGTGAAAACTGCGAGGTGAACATCGATGACTGTGAAGATAATGACTGTGAGAATAATTCTACATGTATGGATGGAATCAACAACTACACTTGTCTATGCCCCCCAGAATATACAGGTGAGAAGACCATTAAAACCATCATGGAATCACCCCTCCTCCTTATTCATACAGTATATGTATACAGAAATGGGTCTTTATAAGTCATCTTATAATTTGTCTTCATCAAAACATTATTATAGTTTGTATAAAGTCGACATGGGGATTCCTATTCAAGGGTAAACTAGGGTATGATATCTATGGGTGGCCTACAGGTTCTAGATACCCCACTGTGATACCTGACCTATATTCTATGTATAGGACTGATATGTAGCCAGTTGATTTAGCAAACCCACCACTAGTGACAACAGTCACCTTCCATAATAATCCTACAGTTGTCACCATTTTCATTCCAGCCGATGAATGTGGACTTTCTATACAATACATTCTCTTAATAGATGAACCAAAGCTTGCTGCGTCCGCTTCTCTGCTCCTGTCCTTGTTGCTTCTGTCTCTACATGTTGTGTTGTTTTCCAATAAACACATACGTATCTTGTCTCTTCTGTCTTTGTTGCACAAGCTGCTAATCTGAATGAGGTGGAAAAAGGTCAGTGTTTCTTCATCCTTTTCTCTTAATCTCAGTTTTATGTCATATCTTTATTTAAATAGACTCTAAATCTGAAATCTTTCCTTTCTTTATATCCTTTTGGTTGAATGCAATCTTATTGTTCACTGTTATCATTCATATCAGGTGGTGGAGAGGCTGAACGTTCTGTTCTTTAAAGGGGTACTCCACTGGCCAGCGTGGAACTAAATGTTCCGAATGCTGCTTTCGTGCTGCAGTGGTAAGCCACTCCCCTTGTGACATCATGGCCATGCCCCCTGAATGCAAGCCTATGGAAGGGGGCGTGACGGCTTTCACACGCTGGCCAGTGGAGTACCCCTTTAAACTGTATATTGACGGGGACCTAAAAAAAATATATGTCCCACAATCACTACTTTATATTGTATCATGAAGCTCTTGTGAAACCTGGATGATATTGGCAGCTTTCAATAGTATACCTTTGTGTCAGCTATTTATTGCTCCTTTTAGGCAATGGCCTAGATTTACTTAAACTGTTAGAACCAGTTCACACTGAGAACCTCTGCTCAGCCAAACATTCCAAGTGGTATCAATCGGTCCACAGATAAAAATGCAGTCTGTGCGGAATTCTGACAAAAGAATAAACATGTCAGCAGAATCCAATTCAATGGTGGGAATTTCTGATGTGGTAGTTCCTTTGTGTGAACTGCGCAGTGGAATCCCCTTGACAGCAATTGGAAGCTTCTGTAAGCAGATTCCGCACAGGAATATCTGAGTGGTAATTCCTGGTGGAATTTCTTAGTATGAACACAGTGCAAACTTAGATGGACAGTCTCAAATTGCGACAGATTTATCAAAGTAGATGAGGCTAAATCTAACACATTTAAGACTGTTTGCACATTTGTTCTGCATTTAGATTATTATTTGTTGTGTCCTACTTTAAACCAACTAAGTGCATCAAAATTTTAGAGCATTTGTGGCTCACAGCTCAGGCTACTCCCCATTTCTGCCCCTTTTTTTTATAAGCAACACATCCTTGTCAGTTCAAGTTTGGTTTCTGTTATTTTTTTATGTATTCTGCTTAATAAATGTGTCCTAATTGCTGGGCGCCACAATTCTACTGGACACGAGGACAAAATTCTGGCACAGCAGCCTTAGTAGATCTGCCCCACTGTTTTATTGCTATATCTTTCCTTTTGCTGCATTTGCAACATTTTAGGATTTTAATCTAAGGATTTTCTTAGAATAAACTATAAATTTAGGGGCTAATCAGGAATAAAGAAGAACCCAATTGGGACACCAACCAAAAGAGTATTAAAGTTTTGTAGTTTAGTAAAAAAAAAGAAGTTAAGTTTAATATTAAAGTGGGTGTCAAACCCCACCAGTCACACACACTAATAGCCTTTTTAGAGAAAGACCATGCACATTTTATCCTATATATTGTCCTACCAACCTTCCCTTACTCACCCTTTTACTATTATGAAGAACAGTATTTTATAGTATACAAAAAACTGATTTTGGGAATATCCTACTTAGCTGCATCACTTCCCATAAACACCAACCGCAGACTAAATGTTGACATTGCCTTTTACCACAGATAAATCGTGGGCAACTACCCAGGAATCATCTTGGCCCTGAGGTTCTCACCCTTCAGCCTCTAGACCTTCACCACATCCCAGAGATCCATGTTTATTCCTTGCATGTGCATATTCTTATTGCTTTGCTTCTTCTGGACTCTTCTTTTGGCCTTTGGTTCCATTGTTTTCTTCCTAGTGTTGGGTGTAGAAATAACTTTGGGCTTCTATTATGTGCAGTTCATGTTGCTCGTGGCTCCTGGAATAACCACCATATTAAACATAGTAGAATAGTCACTGTATCTTAAAGGGCTGATACTAGAGCACAGTGCTACGCCGGAGAGCAGATGTAAAGCTGGTTATTATGTATTTTATGATTCAAGTCATCTCAAGTAACATGAAAGTGGCCCTCTAGGTACAATTCATGGGAGTCAAGTCATCTTCTGCAGAGCTTCATAATCCAGAAGGCTGCTCTCGGAGACTGCATGCTGCTGCACTAAGTTAATAATTCCACTTCATAAAAAGATACAGTTTTGTGTTTCAGTACATAGTGGCAAGGGAAAGCTAAAGTAGGTGTTCTTCCAGCGGCTTACATAGTCTTTCATAAAGCTGTCAGAATAACCTAGAGTGCCTTACTACAAACTGCAAGTTAATTCAGAAAACTTTCAAGTAAGGCAATAGTAAACGTTATTTTCTCACGCACCGTGATTGAGTCCTTTTGAAACAGATACGTAACCAGAAGCTTGTGGGTCCCAATACAGCAAACTATAACAGGAAACCCCTTGGACCATCATGATAGACAGATATATTTAAAAGAGATTGATAGACAGACGGATAAATGGATGAACAGAGATGGGTAGATATTAGATAGATATGAGATAGATAGATATAAAATAGATAGATAGATTTGAGATAGATAGATATAAAATAGATAAATAAATATAAAATAGATAGATAGATAGTGTAGATAGAGTAGAAAAATGAACTGCAGCACTCCAAACAAATGATTCAAGGTGGAAAAATAACTTGTTTTATTCCATCCAAAGTGCAACGTTTCGGTCGCCCAATGGCGACCGAAACGTTGCACTTTGGATGGAATAAAACAAGTTATTTTTCCACCTTGAATCATTTGTTTGGAGTGCTGCAATTCGCTTTTCTACTTTTTGTATTCAAGTGGCCCTGGACCAAGGCTGTTCTTGAATTGCTGGCACCCGCACCCTGCTTTATTGGTTGTGCTGCTTCTCCTGGTTTCTTAGATAGATGGATAGATAGATAAATAGATAGACGGACAGATAGATAGTCAACTATTTGCACATACAGTATATTGTTATTTTTTATTCAAAAATGTTATCCCTTCAATTTGCATTGATGTTAAACATTTTCTATTATTGTATTTTTTGGAGGATTTTTTAGAATCATATTGTAGTCTACAACTTTTATGTCCACACTTGTTAGGGCTCCGACACTTTCCATTTCCACATTTACTGTTCCTTTTATTATCACATTGCTGCGGGGTACTTTAGACTTGCTGGATATTAAAGGAGCTCTAAGTATTTCTTCCGTGATAACAATATCAGGTTTAAAGGATGTGTGTTAAAATTCCATTATGATATTTTGCAGGTGAACTATGTGAAGAAAAACTGGACTTCTGTTCCCAGGAAGTAAATCCATGCCAGCACGATTCTAAGTGCATTGTGACGCAGAGAGGATACAAGTAAGTGTAGGGTAAAGGGGACCCATAGTCTTGGCTAACTAGGTAAGCACCATACCTAAGCCTTCCCAGACTCCTGATTGGCAATAATACATACTGTACTCCATACAGGACTCAAGTAGAGAGACTTATATCTGATAATGTTATGTTACATCTGAATAGGATATATTGCTGACTGATATACACACAGCTAGTGTTGAGCGTCATAGGCCATATTAAAATTTGCGATATTTAGCGAATATACGGACGAATATTCGTCATATATTTGCAAAATTCGCATATTCGCTGCATTTTTTACTATGCGCCATAAAATTTGCATGCGCAATATCGCGTGATAAAAGAGCTAAAAGAAGGGAGGGATCAATATGTGCAAAAATTCACATATGCAAGTTTCCGGGTGCCCGCCAGTCTGACACAATAACTAGTATTGGAGCCTTGTTTACACCACAAGCTGGAAGCAGGGAGGGATGATCACTATGATGTGTACTGTGAAAAAAAAATGCAAATATTAGTAGTTGCGAATATTTAGCGCTAGATTTGCAATATTCACGAATTCGCAAATACGTGATATTCGCGATAAATATTCACATTGTGAATATTCGCATCCAACACTACACATAACCTAAACTTTTGTTCTCTTGTATTTTGTAGATGTGACTGCACCCCAGGATATGTAGGAGATCACTGCGATATAGATTATGATGACTGCCAAGACAACAAGTGTCGTAATGGTGCACGGTGCACAGATGCCGTAAATGGGTATACATGCGTGTGCCCAGATGGCTACAGGTAAGTCTAATTCCATACATTAGGGAATAAATTCCTCACATTAATATAATATGGTTGTCATAGTTTTAATGTCTTGGAGCTGTCCTAGAATATGTGCATTATTTTTCTTTTTCAGCGGTCTGTTCTGCGAGTTTCCACCTCCAATGGTTTTGCCACGTACAAGTCCATGTGATAATTTTGAGTGTCAGAATGGAGGACAGTGCATCATGAAAGGCAATGACCCATCCTGTCAATGCCTCTCTGGCTACCAAGGGGGCAAGTGTGAAAAACTCACAAGCATCAACTTTATTAACAAAGATTCATTTCTGCAAATCCCATCAACAAGGATCCGCTCTCAAACCAACATCTCCTTACAGGTTTGTTGGCTTACACCTTTATGTTGACTTCGGAAGTACATTATTCTGGGTTAACATATATCAGGTCAAACCCGCAGATTATAGCTGAGACAAAGCATGGCTGAGCCTTCTTTCAAAACTGACACAAAATATGCAATTATATTGCACATAAATCCATGCACTGATGGTTGGGGACCAGTGGCCATCTTCCTTACTTGAGAGATGACAGTAGATTTTGGGTGGTGCAGACCTCCATGATCTTGATTATGGAAGCCAAACCACAAACTTCAGCTGTATATTTTATCTGCATTTTGCTTGCAGCTCTTAAAGGTTAAATTATTCTAAGATCCAAAGTTATCAGGTATCCACAGGATAGGGGATAACTAGCATGGAGAATGGAGGTCATTTGTCCCCAATCCAGTAAAGCAGCAACACACATGCCTGACCACCATTTAATTCACTAGGGGACAAATGATCTTCGTTCTCGGGATAGTGGGGGGTCCCAGCTTTTGCATTCCCACTGATCAGCTAGTCATCCTCTATTCTGTTGATATAATGCTGTTGATAGGGGATAACCCTTTTACGCAAATGGGCAAGGAAAGGTTGCATTAGTTATTCTATGGGTCTTCTATGGTTGAATTGCCTCTCAGAAGGCACTTCCCCCATAAAAGATTTTGCTTCTGAGAGTCTTTAGGGCAATACACCATGTAGAGACTGTTTTCTTCTTCCTGGAGAATAAATACTTTGTACATTATTTAGCAGGCAAAATGGGCAGATGACCGCTTTATGACAACATTTTGAAGTTAAGAATGGGTTCACCACTGAGTCACTTAAAGCAGATTAACCAATAGTTCTCTTTTGCCTGAGACTTTGTTGTTTCTTAGAGATAATTCAGATGGTCATATTACAATATTAAGGTGTGCATTAGTCATGTGATCCATAAGCCTTAATTGTTCCCCTTATGGGAATCTAAGTAAGTCTTCATTATTTCTCCAGCTATCTGAAGAATACCTAAACCTTTAATATGTAGCTAATGTCTGTTCCTGAACTTTAGGATTATGAGATATTTGTATAATTTGATCACTCTCGCAATAAAACCGTTTCTTAGATTCAAATCTAAGCACCACATAAAGGAAAGGTTTAATACGTAGAACACATTGAAATTACTCATGAAATAAGGTTCTCTTTAGCTGCTCCAGAAATCCGTTTTTCTATTAACATTATGCAGATGTCGATGTATATCAGAGTAAAACAAAGAACATGTCACATGAAACATAGGGATATGTCTATCTATTTGCATTATGAGTAATGTGAATAATTATTTCTATTACTTGGATGACATTGGTATTGTCCAGGTAACTAAGAAGGGTCAAATATCATTTACAGTATTCAAAAGGGTATTGTGGGTCCAGGAAATAATGCAGTCTGTATTCCTTGTATAACACAAGTATTTCTGTTTGCTGTCATTGAAAAAAATCCTTCCTGCCTCACAGGGAATAAAAACCTGTCCTGGTCATGTGATAATCATACAGGTGTAGGGCTCATTACAGATAGGCCCCATTCATACTATGGAATTTCTGGTGCAGCAACCTCTATAGTCTTCAATAGAATGTGGGTAAGGACTACTTAAATGACCCGTCCCTTAAATGACCCGTCCCTTAAATGACCCGTCCCTTCTCCAGTGAAGACCTTCTGTGGGTACAGATGCTGAAAGCTGCTGTTTTAGCAAGTGGAATCCACATGTAAACTGTAGAATTACATGGTGCCTATTCTAATGAATAAGGGACTACTGTGTGTAGTTGAGTTGAATACCCCTATTATAGGGGGTCCTGAACAAGAGACTGTCTTGCATCTCATACATCAAGTATGTTTTTTTTTTTCCAGGTGGCCACAGATGAGGACAGTGGGATCCTGCTCTACAAAGGGGACAAGGATCATGTAGCAGTGGAGTTATATCGGGGTAGAGTGCGAGTTAGTTATGACACTGGAAGTTACCCAGCATCTGCCATCTATAGGTAAGTTTATGCTCCATTCTGGTCACAGACTTTTTTTCCTATGGGGTTGAAAGTGGACTGAATATATGGAGTCAGTTCTGTGGTTCTACAATACAGTGGGCCAGGTATCTGGCAACACAACCTGGTGTGGGACCAGCTTCACACGAACGTAATATGATCACATATTTTCACCCGTATTATAGCTGGCTCGACCACAAGACTTGACAAGACAACATCCTAGATCCCTATGGAGCCTCCTGATTTTTCCCTGCCAGATGATGTTATAGAAGAAAAGGATCTGGAATGTTAGATTTCCCCTGCCCGATTCTCTTGATCTCAGAGCGATAAGCTACTGCCCGATGAATGAGATGAAAACTGATGTGTATAATTGGAATGTTGGATTTCCCCTGCCCGATTCTCTTGTTCTCAGAGAGATAAGCCACTGTCAGAGCTTTCTGGCAGCAGCTTACCCCTTCTGTCTACTGAGATGAATGCTGATGTGTATATTGGGGACATAAGAGATAGGTGACGGCTTGAAAGTGTGAAGGCACCAAAATAGACCAAGGCATTTCATGGACGGCCTTTCAGCTAATGCTACAAATGTCTTTCCAAAAACTAGCTTCCCCTGATGATAATAGATGATTCCTGGAGGTCAGAGAAGCTGGACTGCCCTTTAAAAAGTGGGTTGTCTCCTTCAATTTACTAGAAAATGCCCTTTGAAAACACTAATGCATGTCAACCAGTCTCCTTATAAGACATATTTTTCTTATTATGCATTTTTCCACCATACAGTATAGTAACAATTTATATATAATCTCAATAAACAATCATTAAAAAAGAGATTGGGCAACATTTCTTCAATCAGAGTTTGTGCTTCAGTCAGCTCATTTATTTTCTATTTATACCATTTGTGCCTATGGAGATTGCTCCGTCTAGACGGAATTTAATTGTTTGGAGACTAATAAAAATAGTTGGAGAAGGGAATCTGATGGACATGGTATAAGAGAAGGAGAATGTACAGGTGGCATGCAACTGACAGGAGTACAACCTCAGTGATGGAGTGAAACTCGTGGGGTGTGACCAGCCTCAAGATGCTGATTCCACCAAATTCTTTTCTTTAGGTGTTTCATAAGCATAAAAATTTGTATTTTGGCCACTGTACAACATAAACACAGCCACATAAAGCTTACAGGCATGGCGCGGTGGTATGATGTGCCTCCCTCCATAGTAATAGAGTGTGCTTGCTCCAAACATCTGGCACAGGCATGTTTGTAGGCAGAGGCGAGGATTGGCATGGTCTGCATTATTTTCTTTTACAAATCTGTTCAAACATAAACCCAATCATAAAACTCATTATGTAATACACAATGATCTTCTAGATGAATTCCACATGTTACCCATCTCTACTGCTGGTTCATTGTGTTTGCTTTGTGCTCTTGCTTAGATCACAGCTATTCGTAAGTTGTAAAGGGTTTGTTGTTACAAAGTAGAATAAATTGGCACCTTCATATCGCTAATACTTTAGCAAGATGAATATTGCTTGCTATATACTGCACTATTGAATGGTTCTCTTCTATAAGTGTTGACCATACACATATGATAGCCAGTGACCAAACCCATATTAAGGCTGGGTTCACACCACGTTTTGTTAAATACGGTTCCCGTATATGGCTGGGAGGAGGGGGGCTTAATCACGGCGCCCGCACTCAGCCGTGGTTGACCGCGTTTTTGCCTACAGTCGGGAAACCGCATACGCCCAAAAATGAAGCCAACCGGAGGCTGCGGTTCACTCCAGTTAGCTCATAGACATGCATTAAATACGGTTCCCGAATACGGCTGAGTGCGGGCGCCGTGATTAAGCCCCCCTCCTCCCAGCCGTATACAGGAACCGTATTTAACAAAACGTGGACTGCTGTCTCTTCCGATCCCTGGGGGCTTAGTTACTGCCAGGTGCTCAGCTGGTCCCATTGAAATTTGATTGAAATCTGAATTGAAAGAGCCCCACGTTTCTTAGAATGAGGGGGTAAGGTGCTGCAAGTTCATCACTGATTCTTCTTGCATAACATTCCTGTTCACACAAGGAACTACAACACAGCACCATTAATTTTATATAGAAACAGGCTTCACAGAACCAAACAGCAGGATAATTCCAGCACTGACTGAACCACAGGACACAACCACGATGGTGAATGGAGGATTTATTACACAGAATGCAATGTGTTTTGCTGCGCATGCGCAGCAAAATGTGTTGCATTCTGTGCAATAAAACCTCCATTCACCGTCCTGGTTTTGTCCTGTGGTTCGGTCAGCGCTGGAATTATCCTGCCATTTGGTTCTGTGAAGCCTATTTCTGTATTATATGATTTAGAGGCTGGAAGCTGCAGACGGAACCTATTTGTAAAACATACTACACGCACATCATTGTTGTGTATGACGGTACACAACCACCCAGGGTAAGCAGCATTTGATCTGTGATCATTCTTACCCTCCCTCCGATGTTACGCTATGGAGCATTTTTCTTTCTTGTCATAGCCATTCATTTAATGACGTTGTGTAGTATCACTGTGCACAGTGGGTGCCCAGAAAGCCTTGCTCTGTAGGAGAAAAGATGACCTACATCCATTCATACTGTGGATTAGTGGGGGCCCTAATATCAGTCTCAGTAATTGATATGCCAGAGCATTAAATTATAAAAAAAATACCTCTTTAAGAGAACTTGGAGAAATATATTATATATAAACGTAGCGACAAGAAGTAAAAAAAAAATGTTGACAGGCTTCTGTTTCACTCCGTCAATGACCGTTTACACAATGCGGTGTCTGCTGTGCT
This sequence comes from Hyla sarda, assembly GCF_029499605.1. Taxonomy (NCBI): domain Eukaryota; kingdom Metazoa; phylum Chordata; class Amphibia; order Anura; family Hylidae; genus Hyla; species Hyla sarda. The sequence continues at coordinate 68,133,974 of NC_079189.1, forward strand.
AGGTTGGGGCACATAAGTTGTCCCATAGACCTTTACTTGGCAGGTCTGCAGCCCCTATGAGACTTTTAGCATCCTCCCTCCACAGTCAGCTTCCCATGCAGTAATTCTTCCCATCATTAGGAAGAAGAACATCACCCTCTGATGATTGGAGCAAATAGTCCTTCCTTGGTTTGGCATATTGTGTTTATAGCGACACCAGCAATGAATGAATTAATAAATCAGGTAAAGACCATAGAGCCGCAGCCATAAACCAGCAGCTTCAGAGGCTGTTACACAGCATGACTCTCTAACTCACTGCGCTGCTTTCCAACTAGCAGTAAATAGACTGGAGGGAGAAAAACACCATTGTTAACAGGGAGCGGAGGGAACGGCGTGCTGTATTCATCGAGAATTAAAAATAAGATAGGAACTGATTTATAATAATTGTCGTAAAGTACAAGAAGCATCTTTTATAGGGAGGTAATATAGCTTGAATTCTGCATATTTAAAGAAGTTCAAAGGGTTTCAGGCACCGTTAAGACTCTATTTCGCAAGACACCGGAGTATAAGGAACAATATCATTACTGCATAATTGTTCTTGATTAGGCCTTTTCTAAATGAGTTGACATTCATGCAATATAACATTACTGTGACCAATAGAAGACCAATACCCCGTAGGACACACGTCCGAAATCGTGGCAGAAATCTGAATACCCTCAGATTTCTACGTATATGCTGAGCATTTGGCATTCGTCTAGAACGTGGGTTTGGCCCATTAAAGTAATTCAGGCAACTTGACACAAAATCTTCAGGATCTGTGCTAAAGAACTAACGAGTGAACTGTGCCTTAGGGTACATACGCATGAGTTGGAGTTTACACAGAGTTTACAGAGTTGAAAATCCACAGTATGTTCACATGTACAGTAAAGTTACAGTGGAACATTGATGTTAAATATAATTGCTGCGGCAGATTTGGGAGCAGATTATGTTTAAAAAAAAAAAACTCAATCAAGGAAATCGATAGGGCAAATATTTGGTAGAAAAATATGCCCATTGATGGACAAAATGGTTTGTACAATATTAGTAAATGTATTAGCAAATTGCATTTAGAAGCTTGGGCTTTTTATGCATTTTGACCAATTTTGCATGGACAACAGTGAAGTGTCTGGAATCTGCAGTTGCATATTTTGTTGTGGATCCATAGTACTGATACCAGTAGTGTAAGTACTGACATGGGGAACCCTAAAGTACAAAGAATTACAAAGTTCTAGGTTGAAGTAGGATTTGCAGTAACTAATAAGCAATGATTTGTACTTCGCTTAATCTCTGTCATCTTCTCTTACAGTGTTGAGACTATAAATGATGGGAATTTTCACATTGTGGAACTTGTAAGCCTGGATCAAACACTATCACTTATAGTGGATGGAGGAAACCCCAAGACTATTACTAATTTGTCAAAACAATCTTCCCTGGGCTTTGACTCTCCGCTTTACGTAGGAGGTAAAAGATATTGGTTTGTCATGTCACTGATAATAGGAACATTTATTACGCACGTGTCACTGTGATTTATATGTTCTCTGACCTCAGGATCACACATCAAACCCTTTACTGAAGTGTATTGATCAGGCAAGCCAGGGGAATGGTGTGGACACTTCAGCTTTCACTAATCCACTTTACAAACAAGACAGAATAGTAGAACTGAATGTAGGGAATACAAACTATAGTGCAATGAGCTTTTCTAACAAATACATTAGAAAAGAGTCGCATTGATGTGCGTTCAGGAGTGAAGACCCCAACAATTTTCAGTATGGCTCATAGTGCACATAGCCAACTCTCCACTGAAACCAATGGCAGATAGAGACCCCTACAGTACATCCATGCAGAAGCTTTCACCTATCTAATGAAATTAAACAGAACCATTTTGGACAAGTCTCATTGACAATAAGCAGATCATACCGCTAAACAACCCAGAGAGCAGCTGTAATTTGTGAGGGAACCCAGCATTAAGTGTTCAATCCCCTTGTAGGGCCACCACAGGGCAAACTTAACATAAAATACATTAGTTTATGTGCTGTCCATAATGCATGAACCTATTGGCTGCTCCATAGTGAAAGATGGTCTTTATGGCTACAGCCCTCTATGGCTAACAGACAGAGGTTTAAATAATGGAACCTGCTGTATAAACTCGGTACTGTCAAATAAGGATGGTATGCATGTGGGACTGGTCCATGTCATAGCCATAAAGTTACTGAATAATAGTCTCATAGGGTATCTGAGCATAGGTTTTCTAAACCATACAATCTCAACAGAAGTGTCGGCCATATGCAACCACCAATGAACTGAACAAGTGGGTTCCAATACTGGAGGCAGCCAAGGCAGCCATGTGTGCCCGATTTTCTCACTGTTCTAGTCTGTAATTGGTTTCATTATTTTTGGAGTCTGCACCTTGTAACCCCCCAAACATTGACTTTGAAAAATACTGCTGTATGCTTTTAGTCAGCATTTGCTTGTTGCCATCATATCTACTGTATGTTCTATACTATATATAGCACTAGATCCATCTCCCCTAGGCTGCAGTTACATTACGGTTGCACCGTAGGGCTGCCAGATCCGGCTGGGGGAGGGGAAAACCGTGCGCTCCCGTACCCCAGCTGGATAGGCGCTGAACTCCATTGACTTTAATGAGCCGACCTTGAACTACGGTTTTTAGGTCTGGTCACAAAACCGGATACGGGGCAGAAATGAGCCGACCGGAGTCAATGGATTTCGGCGTTGGTTTGGCTGGGATACGGGAGTGCACGGTTTTCCCCTCCTCCAGCCGGATCCGGCAGCTGTACACTGCAACTGTAATGTGAATGCAGCCTTATACCGTGTTTTGAGCAAATCTGTGGTGGGCTCACACAATAATGCAGTTTCTGGTCTCTGCCTAGCAACTGTATAGTTATATAGAAACTATCAGTGGTATTTTGCAAATATCTAAGATATTACCCAGGCTTAGTTCTCCAGCTGCTCCCCATATGATGGGACTTCTAGTGCTTTGAGTGGGAAGGCAGAGGAAACAAGGACTTGCAGAACTCCAGTATTGCTATAGGCTGCATACCTCTGGCATAAACGGGTGCTGTCTATGGCAGGCAATACTTTATTAAATACTTTAATATATCCTGTAGTTATTGTAAGAGTTCATGTCATTGTTATCATGATTGGATTAAAACCTATGCCCCCCTCCCTGCCAACATTTCTAATATTTGACATAGTTGTGGTGATACAATATCATTGTATGGTGCATATTTAATGCTGTGCTTTCTGACAATGCAGGTATGCCAATAAAGAACAATGTTGCTGTAGTACGTCAGTCTCCCGGACACAATGGAACTAACTTCCAGGGCTGCATACGGAACCTATACATAAATAATGAACTGCAAGACTTTAAGATGTTTAATCTGCAAACAGGAATAGTCCCCGGCTGTGAGCCCTGCCAAAAGAAAGTCTGCGTACATGGAACATGTGTAGCTACCAGTCAGTCCGGCTTCACCTGCGAATGTGAAGGAGGTTGGACAGGACCACTATGTGATCAGCAATCCAACGACCCTTGCCTAGGACACAAGTATGTGAGCTCTTATTTATACATTGATAGTTAAATTTGGCATATGGTAAAAATTATTTATCTACTTGACCCTATGCCCATGCCAAAAAAAGGATTCTTGATCTAACGTATAAAAAAAAAGACCAGTATTGAAGCATAAAATAGAAAAAATCTGGTTCTTTTCACAAAGGTACCCATACACCTTCAACTGCATTTGGTCAACAGCTGTTCCTCTCCATTACCCTATGTACTTGTATACTTGGCCAATTGAGCATGTGTTTTCAATGTGGAGAGGGGAGAAAGGTGCAGCCATACATGTCTGGTGACAGCTTATCTCTTGGCACAACAAACGTTAATACCACATGCCAAATCCTGCTTTCCCCACAGATGATGTCGGGAGGCCCCCATTCACATTAGAAGTTGTCGGGTTAAGCTTTTCTGGGGGTGTGAGATCCAGGCTTTACCACATGCATCTATGACACATGTAAAGATCATATTAATGAGATTTCTCCTTTAACCCCTTAAGGACTCAGCCCATTTGGACCTTAAGGACTCAAACAATTTTATTTTTACGTTTTAGTTTTTTCCTCCTCCCATTCAAAAAATCATAACTCTTTTATATTTTCATCCACAGACTAGTATGAGGGTTTGTTTTTTGCGCGACCAGTTGTCCGTTGTAATGCCATCACTCACTTTATCATAAAATGTATGGCGCAACCAAAAAAATACTATTTGTGTGGGGAAATTAAGAAGAAAACCGCAATTTAGCAAATTTTGGAAGGTTTTGTTTTCACGCCGTACATTTTATGGTACAAATTACATGTGTTTTTTATTCTCTGGGTCAATACAATTAAAATGATACCCATGATAATATACTTTTCTATTACTGTTGCGCTTTAAAAAAATCGCAAACTTTTTAACCAAATTAGTATGTTTAAAATCCCCCTATTTTGAAGACCTATAACTTTTTCATTTTTCCGTATAAGCGGTGGTATGAGGGCTCATTTTTTGTGCCATGATCTGTACTTTTTATTAATACAATATTTGCTTATACAAAACTTTTATTACATTTTTTATTAATTTTTTTGGGAATAAAATGTTACAAAAAAGCAGCTATTTTTGACTTTTTTTTTTACGTTCACGCTGTTCACCATACGAGATCATTTACATTTTATTTTAATAGTTCGGATATTTACGCATGCGGCGATACCAAATATGTATATAAAATATTTTTTTTTACACTTTTTGGGGGTAAAATAGGGAAAATGGGACAATTTACGTTTTTATTGGGGGAGGGGGTTTTCACGTTTTTTTTATTTTATTTTTTTACTTTTTTTTACTTTTATTTTTACACTTTAATAGTCCCCATAGGGGACTATTTAAAGCAATCACTCGATTGCTAATCCTGTTCAGTGCTATGTATAGGGCACAGCACTGATCAGGGTTATCGGTGATCTTCTGCCCTGGCCTGCGGGAAGGCAGATCAGAGCAGAAGACTCCCGGAAGGCAGCAGAGCCAGGTGAGGGGACCTCCGTCTGCCGTGCAGGATGATCGGATCGCCGCGGCAGCGCTGCGGGCGATCCGATCATCCTGTTAAGTGATCGCGATCCTGCAGATGCCGTGATCTGTATTGATCACGGCATCTGAGGGGTTAATGGCGGACATCCGCGGGATTGCGGGTGTCCGCCATTACCGGCGGGTCCCTGGCTGCGATGCACAGCCGGGACCTGCCGCGCATGATGCCAGCATCACTCCAATGCCCGTGCTTATGCTCAGGACGTAAATGTATGTCCTGGTGCATTAAGTACCACGTCACCAGGACGTACATTTACGTCCTGCGTCGTTAAGGGGTTACAGGGGAACTCTGGTGGAAACAAATGGAAAACAAATGTTTTCAAATCAACTGATGCCAGAAAGTTAAACAGATTTGTAAATTACTTATATTTCAAAATCTGAAGCCTTCCAGTACTTATCAGCTGCTGTATACTACAGAGAAATTTATGAAGTTATTTTCAGTCTGACCACAGTGCTCTCTGCTGACACCTCTGTCCATGTCAGGAACTGTCCAGATTAGAAGCAAATCCCAATAGTAAACCTCTCCTGCTCTGGACCTCTCCTGCTCTGTCAGCAGAGAGCACTGTTGTCAGACTGGAAAGAACTTCACAAATTTCTCTGAAGTATATCATTAGTATACAGCAGCTGATAAGTACTAGAAAAGTTCAGATTTTTTAATAGAAGTAAATAACAAATCTGTTTAACATAATGGCACCAGTTGATTTTCCACCGGAGTACCCCTTTAAGTGTTTGCCCTTGATAGTTTTGAGTAGAGTTTAGTATCCTACTGTGTCCACTGACAACAATGTGCTAATACCTCATACTGGTTAGATTAGCTCAGCCTAGTAAAGGTGTGTTTTGTCTTCATTGAATGTTATGGCTCATGTGTTCTATGATGGAATGTATAGGATAAGAGCGGCCTTGTTACTGAGATCTGAGAATCATACAACCTCAGCTGCTTAACCTTCTGTGATACCACGATCTATCACAAATGCAGCATCAACAAAGGGTGGGGGCTCAATTTGTCCCCCGGTCATGTGCACTAGCGATAGCTGATTGTTGACGTGTCTAAGGTATGATCATGGATCAAATAAAGACCGCAGGATTGTTCTGAGATGAACCCTGTGAGTACAAACCTGGGGCTTTACATGCACAGACTATAAGACATTGGAATATACAGTATAGGAATTCCAGTCCATTATAATTACTCTGTATTTATAACAGTAGATGGTCCCTGCATTAGAATTACTCTGTATTTATATAAGAGGGCGGTCCCTGCATTAGAATTACTCTGTATTTATATAAGAGGGCGGTCCCTGCATTATAATAACTCTGTATTTATAACAGTTGGTGGTCCCTGCATTAGAATTACTCTGTATTTATATAAGAGGGCGGTCCCTGCATTAGAATTACTCTGTATTTATATAAGAGGGCGGTCCCTGCATTATAATAACTCTGTATTTATAACAGTTGGTGGTCCCTGCATTAGAATTACTCTGTATTTATATTAGAGGGCGGTCCCTGCATTAGAATTACTCTGTATTTATATAAGAGGGCGGTCCCTGCATTATAATTACTCTGTATTTATATAAGAGGGCGGTCCCTGTATTATAATTACTCTGTATTTATAACAGTGGGTGGTCCCTGCATTATAATTACTCTGTATTTATATAAGAGGGCGGTCCCTGCATTATAATTACTCTGTATTTATATTAGAGGGCGGTCCCTGCATTAGAATTACTCTGTATTTATATAAGAGGGCGGTCCCTGCATTATAATTACTCTGTATTTATATAAGAGGGCGGTCCCTGTATTATAATTACTCTGTATTTATAACAGTGGGTGGTCCCTGCATTATAATTACTCTGTATTTATAACAATGGGCGGTCCCTGTATTATAATTACTCTGTATTTATAACAATGGGCGGTCCCTGTATTATAATTACTCTGTATTTATAACAGTGGGCGGTCCCTGCATTATAATTACTCTGTATTTATAACAATGGGCGGTCCCTGTATTATAATTACTCTGTATTTATAACAGTGGGTGGTCTCTGCATTATAATTACTCTGTATTTATATAAGTGGGTGGTCCTTTCACTATAATTACTATGTCATTATAGAAATGGGTGTTTCTTGTATTGTACTGTAATTACTATGTCATTATAGAAGTAGGCTGCCCTTGCATTATAAATAGTTTGTCATCAAGTGAGCGGTGCTTGCATAAAAATTACTCATTATAGAAATTGGGAGTCCTTGCATTAGAGTTAATTTATCAATACACAGGGGGTGGCTTTTACATTATAATTACTTTGCCATTATAGAAGTTGGGGGCCCTTGCATTACAATTCATTATTATCATAGTATTGGGCGGTCCTTGCATTATAATTACTCTGTCATTACAGAAGTGAGTGGTCCTTGCATTTTAATTACTTTGTCATTATAAAAGTGGGTGGCCCTTTTACTGTAATTACTTAATAATTATAGAAGTGGGCTGTCTTTGCATTATAAATAGTTCGTCATTCTAGAAAGAGACAGCCTTTGCATTATAATTACTTTGCCATTATAGAAGTAGGGGGTCCTTGCAATACAATACAACCCTTGCATTATAATTATTCTATCATTATAGAAGTGGGCGGCCTTTGCATTATACATACTTAGTCATTATAGAAGTAGCTGGTCCTTGCAATACAATACTCATTATATGAATGGGCAACCCTCGCATTATAATTATTCTATCATTATAGAGGTGGGTAGCTCTTGCGGTATAATTATTTCGTTGTTATAGAAGGTGGCGCCCTTGCATTATAATGTCATTATAGGAGTGGACACCATCATTAAAAGGGTACTCCGCCCCTAGACATCTTATCCCCTATCCAAAGGATAGGGGATAAGATGTCTGATCGCGGGGGTCCCGCCACTGGGGACCCCCGCATTCCGGAAGCCGTTACAGGTGGGTGCCGCATGGTAGAATGTGGGAATCCCCACTGGCGGGGCCCCTGCGATCAGACATCTTATCCTCTATCCTTTGGATAGGGGATAAGATGTCTAGGGGCGGAGTACCCCTTTAATGTGACAGGTTTACTTTAAAACTACTCTAGTGTTATATTAATGTAATATAGAATTTTATGCGACCGGATAACTTCCCTATTTTGGCAAAACGACTTTCCCATTACAATTCCCCATAAGTTATCTACAAATATTGAAAAATGTACTATTTATTTGCAGCATGAATCTAAAGGTATATAACCTGACCGGACACCAGAATCCTAGTAATACTCTTGCTTCATCCTCCGGAATGCATTTTCAGGCAAACGTGATAAATACTTTGCGGCAGCCAGACAAATCTCTGTCTAGAGCAGATTCTCTTTCATCTTTATAAGCTCAACGTCTGTTTTCTAAGGTTTTGGCATAAAGTTTCTTATCAATTCAAAACAACTTTTTCCGCCTTGTTTTTTTGCAGCCTTTGCCTCCTAGCATCTATGGGATTTTTATATTGAATTTATGCCGCTCTGACAGCTCGCAGCTGAAAGATGTTCGCATTACCTAGCACATATGCTGCTCTTGGCAGAATTACAGCGTAGACTTGGAGACTATTTATTTGTTTATTATAATTGTTGGGAAGGGTGTGAAATTCTCTATAACATTTCTAAAGAGGGAGGATTCTAGCAGTGGCGACTTGTAGTTGGAGATGGTTTCCAGATGTTGGGATGGTATGTTAAAGGGGTAATAGGTCTATGCCGCTTTGCCAGTACAAATTATCACCCTTACCTGTACTGCTGCATTACAGATGTAGCAGTGCTGAGATTGTCATATAGGACTACAGGTAAGGCTCTGTTCACATTACATTTAACGGCAGGAAAGCGCCTAAATAATAAATATGTCCATGGCAATATGGAGGTCAAAAGAGCATCTTGTGGCCTTGTCTGATTGGTAAAACATAAACATATCTTAAAGAAAAGGTATGAAATAGTATAGTAGCCCAAATTTTTTTTTAACAATGTGATGAATGGGTGACAGGTACCACTGTATGGAATCTGTTGAATGTGTCACAAGCTTTTCAGCAGCTTTCATGATGTGTTGAACAAATGCCTTAGTAGCCTATAAGAGCGTTTAACATATGTTTAGCAGCGCCATCCGTCCCCATAGGCTGTGCTGGCATCCCTATACTGTATACGTCATGAAAAGCTGTTGAAAAGCTCATGATGTGTATATTAAACAGATGTCATTATAGTCTGTGGGTGATGGATGTCAAGGTTGGGCATATGGTTACTGCACCCATAGGCTATTAGAGCATGTGTTTTACATATTCTTCATTGAAAAAGCTGCTTTAAAGCTTGTGACACATTTAATAGACATAAGAGAGAGAGAGAGTGATTCCATATAATGACATCTGTCATCCATGTAAAAAAAAAAAAAATTGAAGGGTTACTCCGGTGGGAAAAAAATAAATAAATAAATAAAAAAAAAAAAAAAAAAATAATAAAAAAAAAAAAAAAAAAAATATATATATATATATATATCCTCAAAGAAGTGGAAGCGGCACTCCAAAATCACATCAAAGTAGTGGTTTATTCACTCATCTGTGTAAGCGACGTTTCGGCTTATCAATAAAGCCTTTTTCAAGCATGAAACAACAGTGCAAAAATGGTGTATATATACCCACCCCCCGATTGCACATGCAACAAGGAGGGGGCGTGTGCTCAAGATACAATAACAATAGTAATAAAACAGATCAGAGACCACAATCGGTCATATATAACAATATAAACAGTGAAGGGTGGTGAACCCATATACAATATTGAGTCCACAAACGTGCGATCATGTGTGGTACAATCAAGTAGTGTACATAATATCTTATAATTGATGTCTTGGTCCGGCATCAAGGGCGGCGCTCACCTGTTGACATGAACCTCCTCAGCCAATGGAAGCTCCGCAGTGCTTCTCGTAGGTCTCGCTTGTAAACAAAGCTTGTGCGCATGTATCGGAACGTCACATCCGCTTCCAACCGGAAATTGTAGGCGATCATATGTTCGCTTAGAGACGTAATGAGGAATGCCCCCAGCGCATGCGTATAGCTCCGACTTGACTAGATTTTCGCCATCTTTAACACTGGCATCTCTTATGGCAAAATGTGTAAATAAGGTAAATATGTTACACTGGATGACCATCCTAATTATTCAAAAGCCCAAGGCAGATCATAATCATTATACTCAATAAGAATACATTATAAGAATACAGTATTGTTCATTTTACTAGAGATTGTGTATGGTATGTTCATCGGCAGGTCCCTTATCTATGGGGCTCTGATCATTGTATTATCCTGACAGTTTTGGTGCTGTGGCATGAATCTGTTATGGCAAGCGCCTTGCAGGCTTAAGGGGATCACCTACGCCCTATTGTCAACATCCCTATCCAGGGGTTATGTGACACTCTTGGGCCTCTTGTGGTGTTTCCCAATAATATCAGTTTGCACTAACAAGCCAGGACAGTATATCACCCCCTAGGGACAGAGAACTTATTCCCATACACAATCAATCTTTAAATAATGGATACTGCCTGTCATGGTCATATCCTAATCTAGGTCTTCCAGCGCAACATATAACACCTGGAAACAAAAAGATGGGGACACGGGGTCAGCGGAAAAACAAAAAAGAGACCTTTGAATGAGTATCCTCAAATGTATCCATGGCTTGATATGTGTTCATTGTGTCAACGGTGAGTCGCCTTCTTGTGTCCGGACAGAATAATAACGATCTGAAAGTGATAGAAATAATATACATTAATAAAGTAAATATTTAAAAATATAAAAAATATATAAAAGAAAAATACCCTACTACGGGATTGCTAACATCCACCAACTGGGTGCACCAAGTCAGGCGACTTTGACCTGTATATATCTCAAAGCGTCATCTAATTGAATACACGGACTGGAAAGTCCATGTTTAATCCACCTGGGTACAGTGAGCCAAGTTTGTGTATCCACATGACCTCTTTTTGTTTAAGAAGTTTAATTCTATTGCCCCCTCGTCTGGGCATCGGAACCTGTTCTAGAATAGAAAACCTTAGCTGATTGATGGCATGTTTTGTTTCAATAAAGTGTCTGGGAATCGGGAATTCAGTTTTTTGGGTTCTGATGGAAGATTTATGGTTATTCAGTCTTGTTTTACATTCCGTGCTGGTCTCTCCCACATATAATAAATTGCACGGACATGTGATGACATATATAACATGGTCTGACCTACATGTGACATGTTGTTTAATTTTAAATTTTTGGAGTGTTTGTGGATGAACAAAAAATTCTCCTTTGTTCATAAGATTACAGTTGTCACAGCCCAGACAGGGATAACAACCTGGTTTGAGCTGTGAAGCCAAATCAATTTTTCTGGGGGAAATGTCAGACTTGACCAGTCTATCTCTTAGATTGGTCAACCTTCTATATGAAAGAAGGGGAGGATTAGAGAGTTCCGGTATATTAGAATAGGTATGTGACAGTACCGACCAATGTTTATGTATAATTTGTGCAATGTCGCCACTAATGGTATTATATGTGGAGATGAATGGAATTCTCTTCAAATTGTTTTCACGATATGTAGTTTGTAATAATTGTGACTTCTCGATCTCCAAAGCCCTATCATGTTGCTCCTTAACCAATTGTTTGGGATATCCCCTCGAGATGAATTTGTTGCTCATCTCCAAGAGTCTCCTCTCTACCTGTATCGGGTCATCAACAATTCTCCTAACCCGCAGGAATTGACCGTAGGGTAAGGATCGTACCATCCTTTTAGGGTGAAGACTATCAAAATGTAACAAACTATTCCTATCGGTATCCTTAACATACAAATCGGTTTTTAATTGATGGTCCACAACATAAACCCAGGTGTCCAAAAATTGGACCCCAGTTCTGGAGTGGACCATAGTAAATTTAATATCCTGATCAATCTCATTGAGAAAGTTCAAGAATTCAAATAGTTGTTCCTCATCTCCACACCAGATGGCGAAGATGTCATCTATATATCTCCACCACTTCAGCACAAGGCCGAAGTGGTGGGACATATAGACCGACATCTCCTCCAGCTCGGCCATTACCATATTGGCGTATGTCGGGGCCATATTAGACCCCATGGCTGTACCTTTTAATTGGACATAGTACTGATTGTCACACAGAAAATAATTACAAGTGAGTATAATTTCCACTAGACCAATTAGAAACTCTTTACACTCATTAGAGTAGGTAGAGTCTTCCAGAGCTCTACTGACACATGCCAATCCTCTTTCATGATTGATACTCGTGTATAAACTAGTTACATCAAATGAAACTAGAAAAGCATTTTCAGGTATATTTAACTCTGCAATCTTATTTAAGAAATCAGACGTATCCTGCAAATACGATCTAGCCCTAATAGCATAGGGTCTTAATACCTTATCAATAAAGATTGCTGCCGGGCTGAGAATGGAATCTCGGCCCGACACAATCGGACGACCTGGTGGGCGTACCGGATCCTTGTGGATCTTCGGAAGTATATAAATTATGGGAGTCACCGGGTGAACAGGCAAAAGAAATTTATGTAGTTCACTATCAATCACATCCATCGCCAGAGCATGATCCACAAGTGTTTTCAATCTCTTAGTGATCCCCATTTTAGGGTCAATGGTCACACATCTATAAACTGAGGAATCATTTAATTGTCTATAAAGTTCTTCTAGGTAGAGACTTCGATCCATAATGACGACCGCGCCCCCCTTATCGGCAGGCTTGATAACAAGGTCGTCATTATGGACCAATCCCTCTAGTGCCTCCCTCTCACTCTTAGATAGATTAGTTCTACCCCAATTGACAATACCCTTTTGTTTATTTTTAAGGCTCTCAATGTCCTTATTAACCAAGTCAGCAAAAGTGTCTATGGCTTGGGGGGAAAAATGGGGCAAGAAATCACTTTTGTTAAACAAACCCCAAGACTTCAGTGTCATTTCACTGTCAGTCTGGGGTTGTGACCCGCTAGTATGTGTAGAGAACCACAATTTAAGTTTAACATTCCTGTATAGTGCTGCTAAATCGGCATATAATTGCACCCAATCTACCCCTACTGTAGGGCAAAATGAAAGTCCTCTATTTAACACTTTAATTTCAATCGGGGATAAAGAATAAGAGGAGATGTTTACCACTAAGTCCTTGTGTTCCTTGCACCCCGGTTGCTCCTGGTGGTGGTGGGTTTCTTGTTTATGTGGTCCTCGGCGACCACCCCGTCTGATTCTTCTCCTCCTCCGTCCGACTGGACAGTCCGATCCACTCCTAAAAAACGCTGTTGCTGAGATGATTTATAAACTTGAGCTTTTTGTGGTTTTTTCTTCTGAAATTGCGTAGATCTCGATCCCCGAGTATACTTGTCTTGCTTGTCCTGGTATTGCCAATTGTAGATTTGACCCGTTCTGTAGTCCTCCTGGTCCCGGTGCCATTTCTGACGTTTAGAGTCTTCCTGATCAACTTTAAATTTATCAAGAATGTCCTTAGTTTTCACCTTATAAGCTACATAATCTTCCGAATTCAACAATTCCTTAAGTTTGTCATCAATATCCGTTAAACGGGTTTTAATATTCCCAATCTCTTTCTGTAGAAAATCAATGTTCAGCAATATAATGTCCATAGCATATTTGTTTGTTAAACCCTCGAATTTATGGCAAAAGTCCACATTATGTGGAAACAAATTAGGTCGTAAATGTGGTCGTAGACCCCTCGGTATCATCTGTTTTTGATAATAGCGTCCCAGGAGAGAAAGATGTAATGAACAAGAAATTAATTTCCTAGACTCAGTCTCATAGAGACGCTTAACATCAACTTTGGATGGGATACTCAGGAATGTGTCGTCTCCCAAGGAGCCACTCAATATGGTATGGATGTCCTCCTCCGTGTAGGCAAACAGATTGGGTGAAGAAATATCCATGGTGATGATAAAAAGTAAAAAGTCTCACGTGCTCACTCCCGGTCAAGAAGTACAAAGGAAGAACAAAGAAGAAGCACCGTGATACAGGATTCTAGATCCGTCTGGGTGCTCAGCTTCAGGGGCAGACCGACCCCCAACGTAATATCCTCAAAGAAGTGGAAGCGGCACTCCAAAATCACATCAAAGTAGTGGTTTATTCACTCATCTGTGTAAGCGACGTTTCGGCTTATCAATAAAGCCTTTTTCAAGCATGAAACAACAGTGCAAAAATGGTGTATATATACCCACCCCCCGATTGCACATGCAACAAGGAGGGGGCGTGTGCTCAAGATACAATAACAATAGTAATAAAACAGATCAGAGACCACAATCGGTCATATATAACAATATAAACAGTGAAGGGTGGTGAACCCATATACAATATTGAGTCCACAAACGTGCGATCATGTGTGGTACAATCAAGTAGTGTACATAATATCTTATAATTGATGTCTTGGTCCGGCATCAAGGGCGGCGCTCACCTGTTGACATGAACCTCCTCAGCCAATGGAAGCTCCGCAGTGCTTCTCGTAGGTCTCGCTTGTAAACAAAGCTTGTGCGCATGTATCGGAACGTCACATCCGCTTCCAACCGGAAATTGTAGGCGATCATATGTTCGCTTAGAGACGTAATGAGGAATGCCCCCAGCGCATGCGTATAGCTCCGACTTGACTAGATTTTCGCCATCTTTAACACTGGCATCTCTTATGGCAAAATGTGTAAATAAGGTAAATATGTTACACTGGATGACCATCCTAATTATATATATATATTTTAATCAACTGGTTTATAAATGACTTCTATTAAAAAAAACTTTACCCTTCCGGTACTTTTTAGCAGCTGTATGCTAAAGAGGAAATTCTTTTATTTTTGAATTTCTTTTTTGTCTTGTCCACAATGCTCTCAGTTCACACCTCTGTCCGTATCAGGTACTGTCCAGAGCAGCATATGTTTGCAATTGTTGTCCAGAGCAGGAGAACATCCCCGTTGCAAACCTATGCTGCTCTGGACAGTTCCTGATACGGACAGAGGTGTCAGCAGAGAGCACTGTGGACAAGCCGATAAATAAATTCAAAAAGAAAAGAATTTCCTCTGTAGTATACAGCCACTAAGAAGTATTGGAAGGGTAAAGATTTTTTTAATAGAAGTCATTTACAA
This sequence comes from Hyla sarda, assembly GCF_029499605.1. Taxonomy (NCBI): domain Eukaryota; kingdom Metazoa; phylum Chordata; class Amphibia; order Anura; family Hylidae; genus Hyla; species Hyla sarda. The sequence goes on from NC_079189.1 coordinate 68,149,229, forward strand.
ATCTGTTTAACTTTCTGGCACCAGTTGATTAAAAATATATATATATAGGTTTTCCACCGGAGTACCCTTTTAAGTTTATTTTCCTGTGCTCTAGGGAGTGCAATAGAGTAGTCTACTATGATATACCATGCTATTTATTTTGTGGTATACTAATATATAAAGCAGCAGTTTAAATCGGTCAGGGTCTCAATGTTTATACCCCCTATGATCACTAGTTACTGGGTGAAGTGAGTGCAGCAACTGGCCACCTAATCCAACTGAAGTGCTCCATAGACTATAATGGAACACATTAGTCAGATTGAGAGGCCAGCCAGGGGGGGTGAAGCATGCTGCCAGGTGCTTCATACAGCTTTCTTTAGCAATTGGAGGGGTCTCAGCGGTCAGACCCCGACCAATCTTAACTTATGACATGTCTTTGTATCATGTCAAAAGTTTGTTTTAATGACAGTAACACAAAAACACTATGAACAGGGACTAAACCTTATATTGTACCCAGTACGTGTAATTGACTTGCATAATCTAAACCTCAGCGAGTTACAATATAATTTGTATAATTTGGCAATAACAACAAAATCATGATGTACTAAATCTACAGTAAAGTGCTATATATTTTTTTTTCTACACAAAATAACTGAATTAATGAGAGAATTGTCTATTTTTATACAAATGTTAATCATATCTCTAGGAATATACGCCATATAGTAATTCACAATGTGGTTGACTTCATCATCTGCATTTGGAAGTTTCCATTCCTTTCCCTCCATTATTAACAATTCGCAAATTCAACTACTTGCATCACTGAATGCAGTCATATGATTTGTTTCTACTTTATTCATATCTAGAGCTATAATCCGAATTCTGCTGGATTCCTGTTATTAGGGAGCAGTGCAGTGTTGGGTCAGTACACAGCTGGATATAAGAAGTTACTTTAGGTTACAGCAGTGTTTCCCAACCAGGGTGCTTCCAGCTGTTGCGAAACTACAACTTTCAGCATGCCAGGACAGCCAAAGTGCTGGGAGTTGTAGTTTTGCAACAGCTGGAGGCACCCTGGTTGGGAAACACTGGGTTATAGGATTGTCATAATCCATTTCCAAAGGCAACTTATAGTATGTAAATGGAAAATATTACATTATGCCCCTCTATCCTCTTAAGGACTCAACCCATTTGTGCCTTAAAGGGGTACTCCACCCTTAGACATCTTATCCCCTATCCAAAGGATGTCTGATGGCAGGGGTCCCGCCGCTGGGGACTCCCGCATTCTACCATGCGGCACCCACCTGTAACGGCTTTCGGAACCGCTGGAGGCCCTCAGACTAATACCTTCCTGGCCACGAGAACGGAAGATCGTGACATCACGACTCCGCCCCGTGTGACGTCACACCCGCGCCCTCAATGCAAGTCTATGGGAGGGGGCTTGACAGCTGTCATACCAAATATGCATATCAAATATTGTTTTTACACTTTTTGGGAGTGAAATAGGCAAAATGGGACAATTTACGTTTTTATTGGGGGAGGGGGTTTTTCAAATTTTTTTACTTATATTTTTTACTTTCATTTTTACACTTTAAGAGGGGACTATTTATAGCAATCATTGGATTGCTAATACTGTTCAGTGCTATGCATAGGACATAGCACTGATCAATATTATCGGTCATCTTCTGCTCTGGTCTGCTCGATCGCAGACCAGAGCAGGAGACCAGTGGAAGGCAGCGGAGGCAGGTGAGGAACCTTCTGCTGCCATGCTGGATGATCAGATCGCCGCGGCAGCGCTGCGGGCGATCCGATCATCCATTAAAAGTACCACGATGCAGCAGATGCCGTGATCTGTATTGATCACTGCATCTGAGGGGTTAATGGCGGACATCTGTGCGATCGCGGATGTCTGCCACTATGGGCGGGTCCCTGGCTGCTATCAGCTCACCAGGACGTACATTTATGTCCTGCGTCGTTAAGGGGTTAAATCAGTACAAAATACAATTAAATCTCCCCAAAAGACCACCCCTTGAAGTAGACACTCTTATCCAACCCTGGTTTCATGGGAAAGATTTTCAGCCTACTGTATACCATTTTCTGTGAGAAGACCACCTCCCTAGAAGATCGTTTTTCAAAGCAATTGTAGGTGGTCTTCTCAAAGAGGTTTCACTGTCATAAAAGAAAAATTTAACTTCAAACAATGATGGTTAATCCAATGCTAATAGATGCATTTATCATATTTTTTTGTTTTTCAGGTGTGTACATGGCACCTGTCTGCCCATCAATGCTTTTTCCTACAGCTGTAAATGTTCCTCAGGCTATGGTGGTGTCCTGTGTGATGAGGCTGAAGAACAGCTTAACCCTTGCCAGTCACTAAAGTGTAAACATGGGAAGTGCAGGCTTTCAGGTCTGGAGAAGGCCTATTGTGAGTGCAACACTGGATACACCGGAGACAGCTGTGATAAAGGTAACTTACCTATGGACAGGGGGAAAAGATACATTGATTCAAATACTTTTAAAGAGTACCTGTCATCAAACCATATTTTCTAAACTAACTCAGATTATATTCCCTAACTACTCCTAACACTCCTCCTGCCCTTAAAAAAAAATTCAGAGCTTTAAAAAGCTGTGTATCATACCTTTTTCCCTTCCTCACGTTGTTTGAACTCCCGGAAGGAGTAAGTGGGCGTTCCCCAGCAGGCGCAACATCACTGAAGGCTGTGAGAGCCATGCCTCGCCATGCCCTGCATGCACTTCCTGAGTTTGGACTTCTGCAAGTCCAAGTGGAATCCAAACTAACTGTTTGACTTGTGGCAGGGAACAGAACAGAGACACCTAGTGGCCGTTTTTTCAATCACATTAAAAACATAAAGGTTAAGAATTTTAACAGCAAGTAAATAGCAAAATGTCCTATAATTACATAAGGAACAATATATTAAAAGTTTAGTTTGGTGACAGGTACTCTTTAATGAACTCAAAGTAGGAATTTGCTTTTTCTTGACAGATCTGTCATTGGTGCTTGTTCTTGTTATTTATACTTTTTCTAAGGATAAGAGCTGAGTTTGAGGGTCTACAATGTCACCCAGATCACCTTTTTGTCTCAGAACTAGTAACATAGTAACATCGTAACCATAGTTCATAAGGTTAAAAAAAGAAAAAAGTCCATAAAGTTCAACCTATAACCCTAATGAGTCCCTACTGAGTTGATTCAGAGGAAGGCAAAAAACCCTCATACTCGAGGTAAAAATTCCAAGCCGACTCCAAATATGGCAGTCAGAATAGATCTCTGGATCAGCGTTCTGTCCCTATAAATCTAGTATACATCACTGGTAATGTTATTATTCTCTAAAAATACATCCAGACCCCTTTTTGAACTCTTTTACAGAGTTCACCATGACCACCTCCTCAGGCAGAGAATTCCACAGTCTCACTGCTCGTACAGTAAAGAACCCCCGTCTGTGCTGGTGTAGAAACCTTCTTTCCTCTAGACATAGATCCAGTCCTGGGTATAGATCCAGTCCTGGGTATAAATAGATCATGGGAGAGATCTCTGTACTGCCCCCTGATATATTTATACATAGGTTATTTGGTCTCCCCTAAGCCTTCTTTTTTCTAAACTAAATAACCATAATTCTGATAATCTTTCTGGGTACTGTAGTCCTCCCATTCCCCGTATTACTCTGGTTGCCCGTCTTTGAACCCTCTCCAGCTCCACTATATCTTTCTTGTACACCGGTGCCCAGTACTGTACACAGTATTCTATGTGTGGTCTGACTAGGGATTTGTACAGCGGTAGATTTATTTCCTTGTCGTGGGCATCTATGCCCCTATTGCTGCACCCCTAACTATTCTTGTTTTACTGTTTCTTGTTTATTTCATTATGTGCTTCGCTGTTGAGTGTTAAAAAAAAGGAATTTAAAAAAAATTAAATATGTAAATACTGGTATTAATATCACATTGTCTAGTTAGCATTCATCTTTTATGGTAAGAATATTGTAACACTATTCTAGTGATCAGAAAAGAACTCTGATGAAAATCTGACAGAGTTATTTGTCATGGCTTCCATGATAGCTGTGCCAGATTGATGTTCATGAGGATTTTGACAGGTCTTGTTGACTTACAAAGGGGCCAGTCAGGTTCCCCTCGAGATTCTGTTGAAATTTTTTATGTCCGGAATAGTTTTACAAACAGAAATATCCGTGCTGTCAAAAACTATACAAGCTGCATAGCACAAATGGGAACAGAGTTTAAACCGTTCTACATTCCCTGAAAAAAATGTTTTAATTCATTATTTTAAACTAAAACACAATTTCAATAATATAGGTAATAGAATAAGTAATTTAATAAATAACACACAAAAAAAATGTAAGTGCTGCATTTCTACTCTGGACACCTGAAGGAAAGACTGATTCGGCATTTATAAAGCTAAATAAAATTATTGCTCTACTAAATATCTATTGACTAATGTCTGGTTAACATAAGCAGCACTGAACAAAAGGTACTAAAATTTGGTTTTGTTTGTTGCATTCCCTTTGGATACTGTAGAAAATCTATTCTTTTATGCTCTTACTTGTGATGGGGAAGAGCAGCATATGAATTGCTTTTATCTCTTGGCCACCTAAGCATACATTACTATGGGGTGCAATCTCCACTTTTGTTTCCTCACTTTTAATATTTGGCAATAAAACATTAAAGAGATTTTCAAATTTAACAAAAAATTTGCCAGAAATTTGGAGGAAAAAAATAAAATAATAATAAAAAAAAAACGTATACACCTCCAACTGCACCCAGACTGGAAAAGTCACTTCTCCGGAGTCCCTGATGGAAGTGTAACAACTGGTGCATGTGACCACTGATGCCAATGACTGGCTGCAGCATTCCATGTACAGTGTACAGTGACGTCATCAGAGAACTTCTACCAAACACTCCGGAGCAGTTGTAGTGCTGGAGTGGGATCAACCAAAGGGATGAGTATAATTTTTTTTTTATTTCCCCTGACCACTGAGGCCAGTGACTGTCTGCAGCATCCTCTGTACAGTGTATAGTGACATCATAAGGCACTTCCACTAGGTACCCCAGAGCAGTGGTAATTCTAGAGTAAATTTTAAGGTTTTCTTTAAATTTTTTCTCACATTTCTTGCCCCCTGGAAATTAAGTTAAGCCCTGAAAAACCCTTAACATAAATTAGAGAATAATATTTGGAATATTTTATAATGAGATTAATATTTGGAATATTTTTATTTTTTCATTTCCCATAAAAGTAAAATTTTAAATAACCCATTAGATTCAAAATATAGGTTTGCCTGACTTCCTGTATCAAAATTATACTTACATATTAGTATTCACAAAATTGTAGCAAATTTCTTATATTAACATTTTTGATGTTTTTTTTGTGTAGTTACTGTAAAAAAAAAGTTTCACATACTTACTATAAGGTTTTAAAGGGGAACTCCGGTGGACATTTTTTTTTTTCAAATCAACTGGCTCCAGAAAGTTAAACAGATTTGTAAATTAGTCTGATTAAACAATAACCAACCCCTCTATTAATTAATAATAAAGACTGGATCATGCTTCCATTATAAAATGAAAAATGAAAATTTATTTCAAATATAAAATGCAGTTTATCCTCAAAGCACAGGGCCCTTGTGCCGAGGAAAATATTAAATAAAATAGCATAAAATACGATTGTATGAATGCATAAGATCAAATTATAACACATTAATATATTGTAAACAAACGCTGATAGCTAACATACATTACAATACATTCATGCTATCGGTGTTTGTTTACAATATATTAAGGTGTTATCATTTGATCTTATGCATTCATACAATCATATTTTATGCTATTTTATTTTATATTTTCCTCGGCACAAGGGCCCTGTGCTTTGAGGATAAACTGCATTTTATATTTGAAATAAATTTAAATTTTTCATTTTATAATTGAAGCATGATCCAGTCTTTATTATTAATTATTTTTCATCATTGTATCAGGTAACTGATACTAGCCTAGAGGGGTTGATTATTGTTTAATCAGACTATTTCAAATTTCCAACACCATGTGTAGGTGTACAACCTTCTTACCTCAGCTAGTTAATTGTGAGCTGGACAATCCCCTTTTTGTATCTATTAGATTTGTAAATTACTTCTATTTAAAAATATCAACCCTTCCAGTACTTCTCAGCTGGGTAAACTACAGATATACTACAGAGAAGTTCTTTCCAGTCTGACAACAGTGCTCTCTGCTGACACCTCTGTCCATGTCAGGAACTCTTCAGAGCAGGAGAGGTTTTTAATGGGGATTTGCTTCTAATCTATACAGTTCCGGACATGGACAGAGATGTCAACAGAGAGCACTGTGGTCAGACTGGAAAGAACTTCACAAGTTTTTCTGTAGTATACAGCAGCTAATAAGTACTGGAAGGCTTCAGATTTTTTTTTTTTTTTTTTTTTTTTATAGAAGTAATTTACAAATCTGTTTAACTTTCTGGCACCAGTTGATTTGAAAAAAAAAAATTCTACTTGTTTCCACCGGAGTTCCCCATTAAAGGGGATGTATGTGATGAGAAAATCATGTTGTCTTTTGTTTCCTAGAAACAGCTCATAGATAAGAGGGGCGCTGTTTTTTGAAGAAGCAGCAATTTTTATTTCTAATCTCATTTATCCTTTATTGTGCGTGTGCTTTACTGTATAGTGTCATGTGACATTTCTTCTGTATGTTCTGTAATGGACAATGATTCCACACTTTGCCTTATCTCAAACTTTGCTCTTCACCCTTCAGCCTTCACTGATTTATCACAGAGAATTCCACAGGTGAGACAGTCGAAACACACAAGGGATGGTTTTCCTTTCCTCTCTCCTCCCGCCTTTCATTGTGGTGTCTCCTTCCTCCATATATCAATGTCTTCCTCTTTATTTTTCCTCAGCTGGCATTTATTTATTTTGTTTTAAGCATCAATGTGACTGGGAAAATGGGGAACGGGGCCAAGGAAGTGATTAACAGATGGCTCATTTTTAGCTGGTTTATACTTTAGTAATTTATGAAGCCAGTGGAATGTAACTTGTATTAAGCAACAGATTGAATAATATTGAGCTGGAGGTCTAATAAATTAAATTGCATGCTCTCCGAAACAGTTCCCTCATGTAAACAGAACCAGCTGTTCAGGCGAAGAACAGTAAATGTGTACTTTTACATTAAAGAGCTAAGATTTAAGCCACCAATTTTGTTGTCATTGTAATAATGTTGTATTTATTGCTCATGGAGTTTGAGAATTTTTCAAAAAATTTGGGACACTATGGATGCCGGGGTCCACCATAGTAGAATAGTTTATGGCATGGTTACTCTTCCATAGTTCCATGTCTAAAACTTTAAGCAGAAACTAACTAGTGACCAGTTGTCCATAGTTGCTTTAGATATGGCATATTATGAAATGGTCCAACTAATTTGTCTAAATTTTTTTCTAAGAATCTAATATAAACTATGAAGAAACTCTGCAAATAGTTTTGATTTAAAAATGATTGAATTCTGAAGGATCCGCTTAACCTAACAGTCATGCCGTAAATGTTGGCACCCCTGAAATTTTTCAAGAAAATTAAGTATTTCTCACAGAAAAGGATTGCAGTAACTCATGTTTTGCTATACACATGTTTATTCCCTTTGTGTGTATTGGAACTAAACCAAAAAATGGGAGAACAACAAGAACATTGGACACAATGTCACACCAAACTCCAAAAATTGGCTGGACAAAAGTATCGGCACCCTTTCAAAATTGTGGAAATTGTGCAAAAATAAGATTGTTTCAAGCATGTGATGCTTCTTTAAACTCACCTGGGGAAAGTAACAGGTGTGGGCAATATAAAAATCACACCTGAAAGCTGATAACAAGGAGAGTTTACTTAGTCTTTGCATTGTGTGTCTGTGTGCCACACTAAGCATGGACAACAGAAAGAGAAGAGAACTGTCTGAGATCTTGAGAACCATAATAATGGAAAAATATCAACAATCTCAAGGTTACAAGTCCATCTCCAGAGATCTAGATTTGCCTTTGTCCACAGTGCGCAACATTATCAAGAAGTTTGCAACCCATGGCACTGTAGCTAATCTCCCTGGGTGTGGACGGAAGAGAAAAATTGCCGAAAGGTGTCAATGCAGGATAGTCCGGATGGTGGATAAGCAGCCCCAAGGTGTCAATGTAGGCTCAGGGAGCATCAGTGTCAGTGCAAACTATCCGTCGACATTTATGACATTTAATTGAAATTAAACGCTATGGCAGGAGACCCAGGACTGCTGACACAAAGACATAAAAAAGCAAGATTGCATTTTGCCAAAATGAACTTGAGTAAGCCAAAATCCTTCTGGGAAAACATTTCGTGGACAGATGAGACCAAGGCAGAGCTTTTTGTTAAAGCACATCTGTCTACTGTTTACTGAAAACAGAATGAGGCCTACAAAGAAAAGAACACAGTACCTACAGTGAAATATGGTGAAGGTTCAATGATGTTTTGGGGATGTTTTGCTGCCTCTGGCACTGGGTGCCTTGAATGTGTGCAAGGCATCATGAAATCTGAGGATTACCAATGGACTGGGTCACACTGTACAGCCCATTGTTAGAAAGCTGGGTTTGTGTCCGAGATCTTGGGTCTTCTAGCAAGACAATGGCCCCAAACAAATGTCAAAAAGCACCCAGAAATGGATGGCAACAAAGTGCTGGAGAGTTCTGAAGGGGCTGACAAAGAGTCCAGATCTAAATTCCATTGAACACCTGTGGAGAGATCTTAAAATTGCTGTTGGGAAAAGGTGCCCTTCCAATAGGAGAGACCTGGAGCAGTTTGCAAAGGAAGAGTGGTCCAACATTCCGGCTGAGAGGTGTAAGAAGCTTATTAATAATTATAGGAAGAAACTGATTTTCCAAAGGGTGTGCAACCAAATATTAAGTTAAGGGTTCAATAATTTTGTCCAGCCCATTTTTGGAGTTTGGTGTGACATTATGTCCAATTAGCTTTTCTTCTTCCCTTTTCTGGTTTAGCTCCAATGCACACAAAGGGAATAAACATGTGTATAGCAAAACATGTGTTACTGCAATCCTTTCCTTTGAGAAATACTTAAAGGGGTTACTACACCCCTAGACATCTTATCACCTATCCAAAGGATAGGGGATAAGATGTCAGATCGCCGCTGTCCCGCTGCTGGGGAGCCCCGGGATCCCTGCTGCGGCACTGCGCTATCATTACAGCACAGAGCGAGTTCGCTCTGCACGTAATGACTGGCAAGACAGGGGCCGGAGCATTATTACATCACGGCTCCGCCCCTCGTGATTTCACGGCCCGCCCCTTTCAATACAAGTCTATGGGAGGGGGCGTGGCAGTCGTCACGCCCCCTGCCATAGACTTGCATTAAGGGGACGGGCCGTGATATCATGAGGGGCAGAGCAATGACGTCACACTGCTCCATCCCCTGTATCGCCCGTCATTACGCACAGAGTGACCTTGCTCTGTGCTGTATCGATAGTGCAGTGCTGCAGCGGGGATCCTGGGGCTCCCCAGCAGCGGGACCGCGGCGATCTGACATCTTATCCCCTATCCTTTGGATAGGGTATAAGATGTCTAGGGTCGTAGTACCCCTTAAATTTTCTTGAAAAATTTCAGGGGTGCCAACATTTACAGCCATGACTGTATATTGTGTCCACAGCTACCATGCAGGCCTATGCATTTCCAGGTTTACTTACAACAAACAAACCCTATGTAGTCTGATCCTAAAATCATAATCCATTTTATATATGGAATGTATTTAAGTTGAAAACATGAAAGAGAGTAGTCTCAGGCAGAGGATGTAGTGAAAAACCAGCCACTCACCATTTCTCGGCTTCAAAGAAAAACGTCTTTATTCTTTATACTCACAAATACATATTAGGGAGAGGGACAGGACACCGGGGGGATACAGATAGGCGACAAGCTCCGTTTCGCACTGTCTAGTGCTTCATCCAGCCATATGAAGTATGGCCGGATGAAGCACTAGACAGTGCGAAACAGAGCTTGTCGCCTATCTGTATCCCCCCGTTGTCCTGTCCCTCTCCCTAATATGTATTTGTGAGTATAAAGAATAAAGAAGTTTTTCTTTGAAGACGAGAAATGGTGAGTGGCCGGTTTTTCACTACATCCTCTGCCTGAGATTGTATATGTATACTATTGCAACCTGAGCACCACCACACATCACAAACAGCAGCAGGAGCACAGCATTGAGCCCACTGTCCCCATTCCACAGTTGCCGAACACATTTCTTTTATCTTATCCATATGAAAGAGAGTAGCACTGCAGGATCTTACTACAGTTTGCAGACTGTTACTGTGGAAATGCATAGGTCTGCATAGGAACTGAAGACATAAAATAATGGGAAATATTTAACCAAAACTATTAGCAAAGATGCTTTCGAGCAATTACACGCTTGTGAAGGTGAACATGGCCTTCAAAGTGTCCACATTGAATCGCCAAATTATAACTAAATATTCTTTTCTTACAACAGTATATTTGAGATTTTTTGGCCTACTTTTAGTTCAAACAAAAAATAAAATATTAAATATGCAGATTAGATGTTCTCCAGAAGGAATAATGCTGGATATCTAAGGTGACATGTTGGAAGTACTGTAGCTTCTAGAGAGCCATTTTATTTTGTTTTGGAGGAGAGCTAATTTGCATACTTTGTTTTTTTTCCAAACAAGCATTGACTGGCCTATATGACTCCCTAAATCTGCATTGTGGTCTCCCCAAGGAGAAACACTACTTGCCTTATTTTAATATCAATGAAACATTATTCAATTAAGTAAAATCTACAAAATCTTCAATCTATCAAAAATTTACAAGAAGCTCACATTCTAACATTGTTTTGTTTTGTTTACAGAAATCTCTTGCCGAGGGGAACGGATCAGAGATTATTACCAAAAGCAGCAAGGTTATGCTGCTTGCCAAACGACCGAGAAGGTATCGCGACTAGAATGCAGAGGGGGATGCGCAAATGGTCAGTGTTGCAGACCACTCAGAAGTAAGCGACGGAAATACATTTTTAATTGCACCGACGGTACCTCATTTGTGGACGAAATCGAGAAAGTCATAAAATGTGGCTGTTCAAAGTGCCCCTCCTAAATATGTAACCTTCAGAAGCCCTCTGAAAATGTTGTATACCTTTTATGGCCGTGTTGGACTAATTCAAACTTGATAGTGGAAAATATTTGAATTATATTGTAAAATACAGAAACAGACATATTTTTATTAAGAAAAAAATGAAAGTGACGTTTTCCTCACTGGCAATTCAAAAAAAGAAAAAAAAGTCTAAAGTTCTTAAAGCAAGGCTTCTCACAATAAAGAGATATCAGAAGAACAATGATGCTAAGTCTATGGAGATGTCTCTTGACGAAAGGGAACTACAACTGCTGTTCATCATGGTTTGCTCATTTACAGATGCTGGAAAATCAGTGTAAAAAAAAATTATTCCCGGATAAGGAGAATTTATTAACATATCAGCATCGATGAGCCTTACCAATTGGTTAGCCACAAGCTGTGAATGATAGGGGATCAAGTAGATTCTGTCTCTCACATTGAATTGACTGAACAGCTAAAGCGTATTAAGGAACTCTGCGCATTCCAAATCATGTGAAGAGGAACCATAATGGGGACTGACACTAGCCCAGAGTAGACTTCAGGTTTTAAAAAATGTTTATTGTCACGTGATAGCACAAGAAGCTTAAAGAAGTCTTCATCTAGCCATTTTCCAGTATTATCTTTTTTTGTAATATAAAAATTAACTGGGCCATTAGTAAAGAAAAGTCTGGTAGTTTTTTAATTAGGAATAATTTTACAAAAGGTTTATAAAACAGTATTGGGAATATGAATGAAACATATTTATTGTATCAGAGTACATCATTCTTAACAATCTTAGGTTATCCCTTTTTCAATGCTTTAATATATATTAATTTATATTTGTCCTGATATTTTTCTATTTTGGTAAACACAAAATGACTCAAAGTCAGGATTTTCTTTTTCTCTTCTAAAAGTAACATAGCAAATTGTGTCTTATGGATTTGTTTTGTCTGATATGTGTTCGCTAATGTGGTTGTGTAACCGGCAATGTCCCAAAAGTCTAGGGACGGTGCCGGAAAAAAAAATGTACATTAGAGTGTCTTCACATTAGATGGAAAATTATATAGAAGTATTTTTCCCTACATATAATATAAATATAATGTATATTTACGTAAAACTAAAACTGTGTTGTAGGCAGACAGATGTCTCTAGACTTTAGTAAATCCTTTCTATCCCCTCCCCCCACCCCCATGAACTTTTTTTATCTGTCTTATGGAACAGTTTATCCTGTTCCCAATTGTGATTTTTATTTCCCCATAATAAGACTACCATAGTATTATGTGGTTCCCATGTTAATATGCTGCTGCTAAACTACAGTATATGATTGTTAATGGTTGGTAGTGGGCTGTGCTCTTCTTTCCTTCAATAAAGAAAACAACAGGCACTCTGTACAAAAATATTTGTTAAGTTCAAAATTTTTTACATTTGTATTTACAAAAAAAAAGATAGGTGTACATGTGTAATACATCGTGTTTTGTCTTACTTGGACTGATATCAGTAATGCAACTGATGTTTGTAAATTAAACAAATACTTCCATAACTTCTGCCTCATCTCCGTCAACCTTTTAAGAAAAACTATGTACCTACTTTGTTCCTTTCAGCAGAATCCTCCTGGTAAGGGTGCTTTCACACTACGTTTGTAGTGTACGGTTGCTGGATCCGGTTGGGAGGGGCAAAAACCAGCCGCTCCCGTATCCCAGCCCCAGTCAAACGCTGACTCCGTTTGTCTCATTTTTGCCCCGTATACAGTTTTCTGACCGGACCTAAAGCGTTTGACTCCAGTCGGCTCATTGACATGAATGGGGTTTGGGCCGGATCCGGCTGGGATACCGGAGAGGCCGGTTTTCGCCCCTCCCAACCGGATCCATCAACCGTACACTACAAACGTAGTGTGAAAGCACCCTAACATGGAATTATTTATAATTTTATTTATTTATTGTTGCTTATAAAGCATAAACATATTTTATGGCACTGAACAGCTTAACTCTCCTCTCTCCTGAACTCATGAATGCTCTGCCAAGGCAAACATTCTTGTCTATGAAGGGATTTGGAGAGATAGTTGTTGGCCGATCAAGCGTTCAGCAAACAGCTATCCCATGCGTATCCCAGCTTTACTTTTTTAAAGGAAAACTGTTATTAGTGTCACTGGAACTAATCTGTTGGTACGGGCAGGTGGTGTGGGTGACACTGATTATAGCAATACTTACCTACCCCTGATCTGTGGCTCTATTCATCTGATATCATCTTTAATCCAACAGCAGGATTCAGGAACATGCTGGGGTTACCGCTGCTGTTTCCCAGGTCTGCTTACAGCGAGACCCAGTGAAGAAGCAGCAGTGGTGACGTCAGCTTGCATTTGCTGTGCACCAAACCTGCCGCCGGATTAAAGAAGATAACAAATGAATGGGACCATGGATCGGAAGTAGGTATCATTATAATTAGTGTGACTTAAAAGGGAATCTGTCTACTGTATTTTTTTGTTAAAAGCTTCAGACACTGTTGAATAGCTATAAGGGTATACAAGCAAACTGTATATTTCCTCTAGTTAATAGTGGTTGCCAAACTTGCCTTTTTATTTCTTAGCCAAGTGTCAAGGAGACAGGGCTGAATTGCTCAAGTGCCGCAGCCTGTCAAACCCTCACCTCCCAGCTCTTTCTTGATTTACATACTGAGGCCTAAACTTCGTGTAAGAAGGGGCTGGGAGGTGAGGGCAAGCAAGGAAGTGTGCCAGGCTGTGTCAATTAAGCAATTCAGCCCCACCTTCTTGACACTGAGAAATAACCAAGTGAGTTTGACAACCACCCTCAACTCCAGGAAAAGTACAGTTTGCTATAATACACAAAGGACAATCCAATTGTGTCTGCAGTTTTAGCATTTTAGAGCTTATAAATCAATCTCAACCACCTTGGGCCACAATGGTGGGGGTAGTTTTGTGTTAGGAGACTGCTGCTTTTTCCCTTGCTCACTCTGCTGTGAGCAATTTAAAAGTAAAGATAAATTTCACACAAAAGTGTAAAGAACGGGGTGAGTATAAACACTGTCATGGACTAGAACATAAAAGTATGCTTATGAAGGGCATTTATTATAAACATGTTAAATTTTTCTGGGATGATCCGACCTTTCCTCACACATCTGTATTTTAAAGTTGCTCTTGACCCAGAAAAAGTTGGGAATCTCTACTCACTGCCTCCTCATCTTGATAAAGTGTAGTTTTACTAACAGTGTCCACTTTCTATAATAAAGACATATGTAAGGTGAAATGTCAATGATAGGTCCTCTCTTTCAACATGAGTGGAAATTGTCATTTATGAAGAAAAATTTACAACATTTTAGTTATTTAGTAAGTGTCCGCTTGACTTTCCATTAGCTTAATTAAAATCAAATGAGTTTTTTAAAATAACAATTGTGTGGTTTCTCTGCATATAACAGGCTGACGTACAGTACATACTTACAGAAATAACCTCATAAATGAAATATGAATTGCTCATTTATAAATCATAATATTTTCCTCATTCATTTAGCTTTTAGGGTTATTTCAGTTCTTGATTCCCACATTTTTATCAACCATTCTTATGTGCATTCTCTATAGCAGAAGAAAAAAATGCCTGAAATATATTAACATTGACATCCATAAACCTACATTAAGAACAAGGCAAAAATTAAAGATAAAGGCATTGGCATGTCCACAAATCTTGCAGAAGAAAAGTTCAGTATGATCCTTGTGATGGGTCTCAATAGTATATACGGAGGAGGGGATTATATGATATTTACTAGGGATGAGCAAATTGAATCTGCTGAATCCGAATTTGTTACACAGTTCAGGAAAAAGTAAATTTGTAACTAATCTGAATATTGCCATGATTCAATGAAACGAAATGCTTCATCAAACTCCACTTAGTGCAGTCCAGCCTCCAGGGCATCTAAAATGGTGGATCCACATGTGAGGACATGGGACAAGGAACTCTGGGAAGGCGGGTAGGCGGGATGACCCTGAATCACATGAAGCCTATCAGAAGCCAGACAGCCCTGTGATGTCACAGCCCTATATAATTCGCAGCCATTCTGCGGCCAGCCATTCCAGCATTTTATTGCAGAGAGAGATAGAGCAGTGTGTGTGTTGCACAGAAAAAAACAGCTTTACAGCAGTGATTCACCACAAGCCCAAATCCCTGCAGAAAAGCACTGACAGGGAAGGGAGAGAGAAAGTACACTTTTGGTTGTCCTATACGGCGACTCTGTACTGCCGCAGTTGGATGTACAACAACTCTAAAGCTAATAGGGGCCAGTTAGACTGGGCACTAAATGCCATTGTCACCTCCTATTAGTGCATTAGTGCATAATAATACTGTACTGGGCTGTACTACACAGCGACTCAGTGCTGCAGAACTAGTGTGTACTACAACTCTAAAGCTAATAGGGGCCAGTTAGGGTGAGCACGAAAAGCCATAGTCACCTGATTTTAGTGCTTAATACAGGTTGCGTAGCGGAGCATATTGTTCTCTCATAAGTGTAACCTGTGCGTACATAGGTGGTGTACGTTTTTTTTTTCAAACCAATTTGGGCCTACTTACTGTGAATGATCAGCCAAAGCTACACACTCGTTTTTGTAGCCAAATACAGTTTTAAGCAGAGCGTATTGTCCACCTCTTGTAGGTGTAAACTGTACATACACCTACGTGGTGTACGTTTTTTTTTTCCTGTTAAACTAATTTGGACCTAGTTACTGTGAAATACCAACCAAAGCTAAAGACTTGTTTCTGTAGTCTAATACAGTTTTAAGCGTAGTGGAGCGCATAGTCCTCCTCTCATAAGTGTAAACTGTACGTACACCTACGTGGTGTCCTTTATATATTTTCCTGTCAAACTAATTTGGCCCTAGTTACTGTTGAAAGGCCAGCCAAAACTACACACCTGCTTGTGTAGCCAGATACATTTTTAAGCGTAATGGAGCGTATTGTTCTCCTCTCATAATTGTAACATAAACGCACTCAGCTGGTGTATAAGTATGTCAGGCAGAGGAGTGCCAGGACATGCACAGGGGAGTGGCAGAGGCTTAAATTCATCAGGCGCAGGCAGAGGTCACAGCAGAGTAGGGGCAAGTGGCAGCAGGAGTCGCAGCGAAAGGCCTGAGCTCCCAGTATCAGCTAGCGGTCGTGTCTCGACCCGCAATCCATCTGCCATCATTGATTGGTTAATTCGGCCATCCACTTAATCACAAGTGACATCTGACTCCCCCAGTCAACAGTCGGTGGGTTCCTCAGACACAACCCTCAGTTGGCATGGCTCGGAAGCATTCCCTGTCTTCCAATTGACTCTGTCCTTTGCTGTTCCCTCCCCCACAGAAGTATCGTATTCTTTGGGTTCAGCTCCACTATTTAGTGAGGACGATCTAATAGAGGATAGTCAGCAGCTACTGCCCAGCTAAGAAGCGAAGAAGACATCTGCCGCTTGCTTCGCTAGCTGGGCAAGTAGTGATGAGGAGAGTGGCGTGGGAGATGGTGTTGTGAGTGGTCAGGCTCCTGGAGCAGACTGTTGAGGAACCTGAGGAGGACAACAGTGACGTGCAGACACAAATCAATGATGATGAAGCCAATCGCACTTGGGAGCCGGGTGCAGAAGGGGCTTCATCATCATGAGGAAAAGAGGGTTGCAGGTTGCCCGTGAGGCAGCAGCTGAGCCAGCAAGGTGGTAGCATGGTTGGGAGTCAGCATGGTGACAGAAGTGGGAAGTCTGGAGCCAAACGTGCCCAGGGTAGACCACCTGCTTTGCGGCAGCCTACCTTCCCAGGAGGTAGTGGAACAGGGGTTCCTGGAGTCGCTGGCAGTAGCAGTCAGTCAGTGCAGGGGAAAGTCAGCTACTTGGTGGTGTGGCAGTTTTTCATCAAGCATTGGGAGGAGGTTAATGCATGCAAGATGTGTCAGCAGAAGGTGAAGCGTGGCCAGGGTCCCAATGTTGGCACCATGGCCCTGCGTCAACATATGCAGCACCACCATAAAGCGGCCTAGGAGAACCGTGGCTCCGATGCGATGGTCCAGCTTGCTGCATCACCCAGTGGCACGCTGCTCCCTGTTTCAGCCAGCCAAGGCTCCACCACCTCAGCCGAAGAGAGCTGTCTGTCATGCCCATCTTCTGTTGGTGCAGATGCTCCTGCTCCTCCTACTTCGAGTCAGTCATTCCGCCAGCAATCCATCAGCGAAGCCATGTCCAAGAGACAACAGTATGCGCCCACTCAACCAATCGCGCAGAAGCTGAATGTGCTCCTGTCCAAGTTGCTGGTGCTGCAGCCCCTCCCTTTTCAAGTGGTGGACTCCGCACCTTTCAGAGAACTGATGTCTTGTACCGAGCCGAGGTGGAGAGTCTCAAGCTATCATTTCTTTGCAAAAAAGGCAGTACCAGCCTTGGGTTAATGTGGTTCTTGCACAGCCGCAACAGCAACTTGGATAGGTCACGCCGCTTCAGCCTCCATCCTCTCAGTCCTTTGGTCCTGCGACAGTGTGCGTCTCCTCATCCTCCACCGTGTCCTCAGCCTCCCCTGCATGGACAAGTCTCAGTGCCCCTCCAGCATACCATGTGTGCAGGGCACGGCAGTGTCACACTGTTCTTCCCATGGTTTGCCTTGGCAAACGGAGTCACACAGGGGAGGAACTGCTGAAAGTGATTCATCAAGAAATCGAATCATGGCTTACTCAACAAAAACTGGGAATGAAACCATGGTGACCGACAACGGGAAGGACATCTTGCCTGCGCTGTGTCAAGGAAGCCTGAGCCATGCACCCTGCATGGCACACATGTTCAATCTGGTTGTCAAGTGGTTCCTGAAGTGTTCCCCCATTTGCAACAATGGGAAGTAAACTTTGCATGCACTTCAGCGACTCGTACACCGCAAAGCACACCCTCCTTGAGCTGCAGCGTCAGAACGGTATCCCCCAACATAGTCTGATCTGCGACGTAGCCATCCTTTGGAATTCCACCCTCCATATGTTGGACCGACTATACGAACAGAGAAAAGCCATCCCCAATTTCTTGATGATCCAAGCGGATTGGGGGACTCCCCTGTGTAACTTCAATGTCAACCAGTGGCTCATATGTGACAACTGCAGTTTACTCAGGCCCTTTGAGGAAGCCACATTATTAGTCAGTCGCCAGGATTACAGGATGAACAACGTCATTCCACTGCTTCATTTCCTACAACAGATGGTGGAAACAATGGCTAGTAAGGGCACTGGAAATGTGGCGCCTACATCTCACGGCCACATGAGCCGTGTGGGAGTTGAACTGGAAGAGAAGAAGGAGGGGCGGTGGGACAGTGGAGCACAGGCAAGGTTTTGCAAAATAGGTGGTTTTTATAGTCATCTGACAGGAGAGGAGGAGCAGGAGCAGCCTGTGGAGCTACAGGGTGATGAGGAAGACGAGACAGAGGACCCAGACACACCGTGGCCATGTGGTCTACTCATCTTGCCGGCACATTAAATAAAATGGCCATTCCTTTATGGGAGGTGG
This sequence comes from Hyla sarda, assembly GCF_029499605.1. NCBI lineage: Eukaryota > Metazoa > Chordata > Amphibia > Anura > Hylidae > Hyla > Hyla sarda. The sequence goes on from NC_079189.1 coordinate 68,167,831, forward strand.
TGGAAGGGAATGCCCAGGTGCACACCTGGTATAATCAAGCAAACCCAATCCCATAGAGGAAGTACAAAAACATATATACAAATTCAGAGAAGACACATTGTAAAAAGCCAGCATAACTAAAATGACAATGTGCAATTACAAATATAAAATAATGGCAAAAACATAGTTTAACCCCTTAAGGACCGGAGGTTTTTCCGTTTTTGCATTTTCGTTTTTTGCTCCTTGCCTTTAAAAAATCATAACTCTTTCAAATTTACACCTAAAAATCCATATGATGGCTTATTTTTTGCGCCACCAATTCTACTTTGTAATGACGTCAGTCATTTTGCCCAAAAATCTATGGTGAAGCGGGAAAAAAAATCATTGTGCGACAAAATTGAAAAAAAAAAACGCTGTTTTGTAACTTTTGGGGGCTTCCGTTTCTACGTAGTACATTTTTCGGTAAAAATGACACCTGATATGTATTCTGTAGGTCCATACGATTAAAATGATACCCTACTTATATAGGTTTGATTTTGTCGGACTTCTGGAAAAAATCATAACTACATGCAGGAAAATTAATACGTTTAAAATTGTCATCTTCTGACCCCTATAACTTTTTTATTTTTCCGTGTATGGGGCGGTATGAGGGCTCATTTTTTGCGCCGTGATCTGAAGTTTTTAACGGTACCATTTTTGCATTGATAGGACTTATTGATCACTTTTTATTCATTTTTAAATGATATAAAAAGTGACCAAAAATGCACTATTTTGGACTTTGGAATTTTTTTGCGCGCACGCCATTGACCGAGCGGTTTAATTAATGATATATTTTTATAATTCGGACATTTCCGCACGCGGTGATACCACATATGTTTATTTTTATTTTTATTTACACTGTGTTTTTTTTTTATTGGAAAAGGGGGGTGATTCAAACTTTTAATAGGGGAGGAGTTAAATGATCTTTATTCACTTTTTTTTTTCACTTTTTTTTTGCAGTGTTATAGGTCCCATAGGGACCTATAACACTGCACACACTGATCTTCTATGTTGATCACTGGTTTCTCATAAGAAACCAGTGATCAACGATTCTGCCGCATGACTGCTCAGGCCTGGATCTCAGGCACTGAGCAGTCATTCGGCGATCGGACAGCGAGGAGGCAGGTAGGGGCCCTCCCGCTGTCCTGTCAGCTGTTCGGGATGCCGCGATTTCACCGCGGCTATCCCGAACAGCCCACTGAGCTAGCCGGGATGCTTTCGGTTTCACTTTAGACGCGGCGTTCAACTTTGAACGCCGCGTCTAAAGGGTTAATAGCGCGTGGCACCGCGATCAATGCCGCGCGCTATTAGCCACGGGTCCCGGCCGTTGTTAGAGGCCGGGCCCGACCCGCTATGACGCGGGGCCACGCCGTGGCCCCGCGTTATAGATCGGGAGTGGACACATGACGTTCCAGTACGTCATGTGTCCTTAAGGGGTTAAAGGGGTACTCCAGTGAAAAACGTTTTTCTTTTAAATCAACTGGTGCCAGAAAGTTAAACAGATTTGTAAATTACTTCTATTAAAACATCTTAATCCTTCCTGTACTTATTAGCTGCTGAATGCTACAGTGTAAATTATTTTCCGTTTGAAACACAGAGCTGTCTGCTGACATCATGAGCACAGTGCTCTCTGCTGACATCTCTGTCCATTTTAGGAACTGTCCAGAGTAAAAGGAAATCCCCATAGCAAACATATACTGTTCTGGACAGTTCCTAAAATGGACAGAGATGTCAGCAGAGAGCACTGTGCTCATGATGTCAGCAGACAGCTCTGTGTTTCAAAAAGATAAGAATTTCCGCTGTAGTATTCAGCAGCTAATAAGTACAGGAAGGATTAAGATTTTTTAATAGAAGTCATTTACAAATCTGTTTAACTTTCTGGCACCAATTGAAAAAAAAGGTTTTCACCGGAGTACCCCTTTAACCCCTTAAGGACGGCAGGCGTATGCATACGCCCTCGTTTTAAAGTCCTTAAGGACTGAGGGCGTATGGATACACCCGTGGGAATTCCGGTCCCCGCCGCTCGCCGGGCGGGGACCGGACCGGGGTGACTGCTGATATCTATCAGCAGGCACCCCGTGCAAACCCCTGGGGGGGTCCCGAGACCCCCCCCCCAAGTCAGCTATCAATTCAGATCAACGATTTGCGGTTTTTCCGGGTCAATCTGGTCTCTGGTGACCCGGAAAAAAGGGGGAATGGGGCTGTCCGAGACAGCCCCATTCACCCTTACCCAGCAGGAGTGAGGTTGCACGGGTGCCGCCTCACGATCACGTGATTGATCGGTCGGAACGAAGATGGCCGAGATCGGCGTCGGCGGGGGTCTCCTACCTTGCCTTCATCCGGCAGGGGTCCCAGAATCGGTGGCAGCAACGGTGGCGGTCCCAGTGGAAGGATACAGCAGGAGGTGAGGCCTGTTCACTTCCTGCTGTTGCTTAGCAACAAATCGCAGTATGCACAGCTAAAGCGCATGCTGGGAGTTGTAGTTTTGCAACAGCTGGAGTTCCAAATACAACTGCCAGCATGCCCTTTGGTAGTCTGTGCATGCTGGGGGTTGTAGTTTTGCAACAGCTGGAGGCACTTTTTTTCTATAAAAAAAAGTGTGCAGCCAGCTGTTGCAAAGCTACAACTCCCAGCATGCAGAGACTAACAAAGGGCATGCTGGGAGTTGTAGCAGTGTGCCTCCAGCTGTTGCAAAACTACAACTCCCAGCATGCCCTTCGGCTGTCAATGCATGCTGATTGTTGCAGTTTTGCAACAGCTGGACACACATTGGTTGTGAAACTGAGTTTGTTAGCTAACTCAGTGTTTTGCAACCAGTGTGCCTCCAGCTGTTGCAAAAATACAACTCCAAGCATGCACTGAGAGACTGTACATGCTGGGAGTTCTAGTTTTGCAACAGCTGGATGCACACTGGTTGCGAAACACTGAGTTAAGTAACAAACTCTGTGTTTTGCAACCAATGTACCCCCATCTGCATATCTACAACTCCCAGCATGTATGGTCTGTCAGTGCATGCTGGGAGTTGTGGTTTTGCAACAGCTGGAGGTTTGTTTTTTTTAGAGGGATAACCCTTTCAATCCCACATAGAACCATGGAGGAGAAATCTCCCTGGTGCACCTGTGCACAATGTTGGGTGACCATTGATGTGTGTCTGGAATTAAAATGAGAAATATCTGAATTGTGTTTCCTGGTTCTAATTTTAAGGGAATTAGAGGTACATCCAACATACTGGATTCTGCAGGTAGTACAAGAAAACAAGTAAATTATAAACATCGTGTTGCAATTGATGTTCTGTTGTATTTTATATTTTTTCCTAGTAGAGTAAGAACTAAATTCAACAACATTAGCATAAATTAGCAGCAGATGCATATTCTATGGCCGCACTTGTATGAGCCCTTAGTAGTAAGCCATGTTTGTGTAGTGGACTTAGTATTTGAAAATAAACTTGGGGATAATTTTTGCCCTAAGGTGGGAGCTTTGTTAGAGACACGTCTGTAACCTGAATCCATTATTGAACTGTATAGAGGATCACCTGTGATGATCGGTATATATTTATTAATCAGGTGACAGATGGTGCTAAAGACACTACTGAATTGGGTAACAAACATAACCAGTTTGGTGTTTTTTTTTTTTGTGGTTGTGCTACACTGTCATTACTGGGTTCCAAATTGAAGGATTTTTTGGGAGCAGAAGAAATCTGTTGAGAACGATTTTTATCCAATGCAATTTGCCTTGCCCTATTTATGTTCCATTTGGGATAACCTCTACATGTGATGCGTGCCTCTATATTATCAGCCTCCTTATGGAACAGTTCTAATGAGGAACAGTTCCTTATAGCTCTTATCATCTCCCCCACGGGAAGATTGTGAATCATGTGGGGGGGGATGACAAGATGAGGAATGAAGGATAGTATTAGATGCTGTTTTATTGCAGAAAGTGGAAGTGACAATTAAATTAGAGGCAGAGTCACCTCTCAGATGAAGATCCAAAAAAGAAATAGTGTTGGTGCTAAAAGAAACCGTAAATTTTAACCCTATTTGATTATCATTTAGAAATTTGGTAAAAGTGTCATCGGCCGCTATGTTGGACCCATATATGAACCGGAGGTTCTCCCTTTTTCTTTTTTTACCACTATATATACATACACACACATACACACATAATTTTTTTTTTTTTTTTTTTTACTTTTTTAAATATATTTGCTTATGTAACTAAAATAAAAATTTGCACTGCCCAGCTATAACTCATACCATCCATACTTGGAAAAAACTAATAAAAACAAAACAATAATAATAATAATAACATGCAAAGCCAAACACACACACACACGTATCGAAAGTATCAACAAAAACATAACAGATCCTGGACTAACAAAAGTATAACAGATAATGATAAAAAATATTTGTGACACCGCAACACACACATACACATATCAACATAACATCTGGCCCGACTGTCTTATCTACTATAATGTATAACATACAACACATAATAAACATATAGAACACAATATAACATAAATATAATATAAATGTAATTATAAATATAATATAATATGTACAGCACCACTACAAAAACAATAGAAAAACCATAGAAAAACCCTACACTAAAACTGTCCCCTCACCCACACCTCCTGTACATGGGTCAGAGTCCATAGCGTCCATACTGTTCATATAAGTCCAGTCCTTAACTGACCCATGTCAGGTCCCCCAAAGAAGCAAAAAAAAAAAAAAACACCCACAAATACACCCACCCCACCTAGCACTCCTCGCAACCAACTTATACACCTATATACCTAGCCCTACAACCTCTTGACAAAGCCGTGTTCAACGGCGAAACATGTCAAAGGGGGGCTGTAAACTGATTTTAATTCCTGTGGTGTCCTTCCCCATCTGTATGTCACACTGCAGGTGCATACAGAATTATAATTGATTGCGGTACAGCAGTACTCATTGAATATTGGTACACATGGGAAGGGAGACACTCTGAATTTTTAATCTTTCATTTGGTGTGGATTATTACAAATCAATAAAGTTATAGGTTTTTAATATATGGGAAAATAGGGAATTAGTGGATCACTGCGGTGATCTTGTGGTGAAGCATCCTTAAGCTTACCATCCCAGTTTTTGGAGGGATAATCATTCTGGCCGAAAGTGATGCCAATAATTTTTGCCGAATCCTGGGGCTCTAGAAGGGTGTCCGGGAGATCAAACATGGGATCTCCCCCTCCCAGCCAGAGACCTTCACACTTATCCAGGTTGATCTTAGACCCGGAAGCCTCCGAGTAGCGCTCCACCTCTGACATTTCCACATATACATCCTCTCTCAAGGACATGAAAATGATGACATCATCAGCGTACGCCACTTCTTTCTGGGGGACACCCGGCTCTGTCAAACTCATCCCACACTCCGGAGGAAGAGATTGATCGCGAACATATAAAAGCGAGCCCTACGGACTCCAGACCCCACCTTAAAAAAGCGGCCAGACCACCTGTTCACAAGCGGGAAACTCTCTGCCCCTGCATATAAAGTCACAAGCCAATTCACAAAGGAACCCGGTAAGCCATATCTCAGAAGGACGGACCAGAGGAACTCATGGTTCACCCGATCAAATGCTTTGGCCTGATCCAAGGACAGCATGTACCCCTTCCAAAGGCCTGCCAATCCCTGCTCCATTGCTTCCCGGACACCGAGAACAGCACCTAAGGTGCTACGGCCTGGAACGGAGCAGTGCTGAGCCCCCAAAAGGAGCCGGGGTACAAACTTGACCAACCGATTAAACAGTTTTTTGGCCAGAAGATTCCCTCCATATTGAGAAGAGCTATGGGCCTCCAGTTCTCAATACGTCTTGGATCATTACCCTTTGACAGAAGAATCAGGGCTGACCTCCTCATTGCTTTTGTCAGAGTGCCCGAGGAAAGACACTCATTAAAGACCTCGGTCAAGAGGGGAGCTAAAGACTCCTTAAAGGTCCTGTACCACTCAGATGTTAAGTCATCCGGACCTGGCGACTTCTTAGTGGCAAGCCCCTTGATCGCCAGTCTCACTTCCTCTTCCCTGATTTCCTCAGCCAAAACGCCAAGAGAGTGGTCTACCCCTGGCTCAGGAACAGTTTCAGCCAGGAAAGCTGACATCCTGGATCTAGATCCTTCCTTCCCAAGAGGTGTGAGTAGAAGAATCTGAGAACCTCCAAGATCCCTGATCTGGACCTGGATCCTGTAGCAACAACCAGTCCCGGAATGAAATTACTACTCACTGACATCTTGCAGTTTCTGTAAGGGTCGGGCGAGCTGTACCTCCCGAAATCCCTCTAAAAAAACCGAAGATGTGTGCCTATCGTACTGACACTTAATCAGCAAGGATTTCACTCTGGAGATATCCTCTCGGCTACCTCCAGTCGAGACAATGAGCTCAAGTTTCCTCCTCAGACCACAATACAGCCGGTACCTGCTTCCTCCAGGAGAGACAAATTAAGCTTCCAGTACCCTTTGCCAATCCGAGGAGTTTCTGAAGCATTCAAAGAAAAATAAATCAAACAGTGGTGGGAAAACTCTACCTCAACTGCGGACAGTACAGAAGAGACAGCTTCCTCCTTTATAAAACCTGTCTAGTCTAGACCTACATCTACCTCGATGATAGGTGAAACCCGCATGGCCTGAAGGGCACCGCATGTGGACATTCTCTAGGCGAACAGGCAGAGACCCCAAGTATGCACTGCCCATCCCTACTGACAGGACACTTGGCGGGGTCTCCGGCGCCCCCTGTAGCATCTTAAGCACACCACCGTACACCCCATGCTGGCCCTGTTCCACGGGGTCTGGCAGTTTGGGGGGCCCAAGAGCCAGAAGCCACTGACCAGCAGGTGTCCAGACTACTGGAAAGAAGAGAAAACAGACTTAATTACTTATTTCTTTAGTTTTTTCTTTCCTTTTTACTTCCTCTTCTTTCCAGTCTTGTCAGGACCCATTTAGTTACCAAAGGTAAAGTTCTCAAATTGAGTGGGGGGGGGGGGGCTCCTGCATGACAATGGTCTGGAGCACCCCAGCCTCCAGGAGACCGCTGCTACTATCCGAGTTATATTCACTCTCATCTGAATAGGAGGAAGGCAGGGGGACCCTCTGGGCTGCGTCCAGGTGATCCTCGCTGAGGGGAAAACTGGGAGTGGGGGTGACACAGGCACCAACAGGCACAGCATCAACAGTCACTGCTGAACCCCCCTTACTACCCCCAGCCACTTCACTACCTTCTCCACCTGACACAGACACCAGCAGCCACACTATTGCTAGCCACTGTATTAGCTTTTGCACCCCCTTCACCACCCCCAGCCACTTCACCATCTTCTCTGCTATGACTATCTTCCATAGCCTCCACCTGCTCCTTCACCGACAGCACTTCAACTTCACCACCACTACTATCCCCATCATCCGCCACCACAACCTCCTTACCTGGGGTTTTCATGGCAGCAAATCTGTTGTCGTTTAGAAGCTTCTCCCTGAAGATACCACTGCCTTCCACCAGCTCTTGCCTCCTCTCCTCCAGCTTTTAATTTCTAGTTTTAAAGCCTCCATGCGTTTTTTTAAGTTCTGGTCTCTTCTTTTTGGAACCAGTGCTGTGGAGGTTCCTTACCAGCTTCAGGTCTTCCCTTGCTGCATGAAGCTCTTTACCGCAAGCTTCGTATTCCTTGAACCTCGCTGTCATACGGGAACAGAAGGTGTCCGTTGATTCCCTGGGCCCTCTGTTCCCCCACATCTCCACATCAGCCACACTTTTCTTGCTTGGCTTTTTCTTTGCCGTCGCCTGGGAAGCAGAGCCTGTATTGCTGCAGACTCTGCTTGATTTTCTCCCACCGGTCGGTATGCTGGCTGCAGCAGGCTGCTCTCCACCCCCCACCAGCCTAAAATGGTAAGTGGAGGCCCGGGACTCCTGGGATTCCATGCAGGAGGCCCTTCCCGGGAGGCTGTCACACTCCTGGGAATATGCTAGTTGGAAACTCTGCTGGCTTTGACCTAGTTCCTGGAAGTCTGGAACTCTAGTAACACACAACCTCCCTCTAGCAGTTGGAGCTGGAATTACCACGGCTGCTGGCACCAGACCTGCCCTCCAATGGGTCCTCAATAGAAATGAGCGAATCAAATCGGACAAATCGAATATCTTCATATATAATATACAGTTTTACCTCTGGAATTACCACGGGGCTGGGGGGGGGGGTCACTGAGAGGCTGGGGCTGGGGCGCCTTGTGGCTCGATGCTCAACAGAATGGGTCCTCAAAAATAGATTTTAGAAAATAATTTTTTTTTTAATTAAATAAAATAAAAATTAAATTTAGAAATCTCATTAATCCCTTTGTGAGAGGAAGGTTGTCTAGCTAAAGGAAGCCTGGATATGGGGTGAAAATCTCCTGCAGCTTGAAGAGTGTCTAGCGTGTCCGTAGAAGTTGCCCTTTGGTGAATCATTATTTTTTTTATATTTTTATATTGTCAACTTTTTGCAACATTTTGCTAAAGACATTGTGAATTTATACAAAATATTCACTAAAGCAATTTAAAAGTTGAAAAGTTGTTGGTGGTGTTTATTACCACTAATACATGGACCGCCAGCTCGATACTCACCAGAATGGGTCCTCAAAAATGGATTTTAGAAAATAAAATAAAAAAGAAAATTAAATAAAATAAAAATTAAATTAAGAAATATCATTAATCACTTCATTTGTGATGCCATATGGTCTCCCGACCCTGTTGCCACATCCAGACGCTCTGCGTCAGTAATTCTAATAGCAAAGCCTGTTATCTGCATGTCATACGGAATAACAGTATTATTTTACTGACTCAGCACACTCCCTATGCGTGTTACAGCAAGGCAAAGTGTTCCACACCCCTATTGAGGCTCTCTGTAGCCCAGAAATATCCATTTCAAATTTTTAAAAAATTTACTCATCTCTAATATTTGCCATGCAGAGTGTAAGGGAAAGGGGCTTTACAGAGCTGGACGCAGCTCCAAGGTAAAACAGCAATAATAGTTTACAATTTGTCTAGGTTTATTATTGGAAGTGCGCTGTTCTATAGACACTTATTGTGCCAGAATAGTATGGATTGGATTATTGTGTATAGCTATAGGCACTATTCTAGGCTTCAGTAATCCTCTCGAAAGAGCTGAAGATTACAGGAGACTGACAGACCATCGCTAGAGATGCAAGATCACAGCATGGTGAGACTTGTCCGAGAGAAAGGCAAAGGAAGTTGAAGGGTCTTAAGGGTGAAACTTTGATGTAGTAAGTAAGGTCATAGGTCAAATGAAGAAATCCTCACTGCATGTACTAGTATGGTCATCCCCAGCCCCCCTGGAATAGCCATGTCTAACTAAAGGAATCTAGTAAGATAGGAAACATGCATCAAGTCTATTTCAGGACATAATGGATTAGTTTGCTGATACTCAGGACAGTAGCACTTCAGATCATTTGCTACTGAAGTAATTTCATTTCCTACATTATATCTTACTTTTGAAGTTTTATAATTCCTTTAACCCTGCAAATGTGTTTGCCAGGTATATTATTAAGATCCTATGTGTAAGATCCTATGTGTATGTAGCCTTTGACATGAAAGGCAACCATAAGGCAGGTATTATTCCCACCTGTCCATCTCCTTGGAGGATATAATCGTATTACCATATAGTAGAACAAACAGTACAATCCCTTGGGGAAATTGGAAACAAGGCAAGAACTCAGTGCATACTCAACCTTATGGCCCTAGATCTATCAAGGAAGCAAGACTAATCACCTTGTCATATCATGGTTAGCTGTCTAGTTTTAGATTCCCTTTTTTTATAACTTCCTGTTCTACAAACAAAAACAGGATATAGCTCCTCAATCTTCTGAAGCTGTTCTCCAATTTATCTAATATCCTGTAATGTTTTCATGAATGATCTGGTCGTCTGGAATAAAGGCCAGGTTAAACATGGTATCCCTCTTTCCTGTTGATCTTCATGCGTAGTTACACAGATGCCATCAAGACTTTGAAACTTTGATAGTATTCTAGAAATACTTGGTCAAAGATCAAATGAAAAGCTGCAAATGGGGTCAAACAGCAATATGCCAGGCAGTGGGGTTGTCTTCTTCAAGGCCATAAGGAAGGTGTTACTGTGAGCGCTCACCACCCCGCTCTCCCAGCCGGGCCGCAAATCGCTTCACGGGACGCGCCCACATGCGAATCGCCACCCGCCTCTCACCTGCCTCCACTCTGTCCTCTGGTTACCGGCGCGCACGCCCCCACCTCCTGGGGTGTGCGCACGCCAGCTTCTTGAAATTTAAAGGGCCAGTGCACCATTGATTGGTGCCTGGTCCTTCTGCCAGGTTATTAAAGTCAGCTCTACCCCTTCCTCCCTACTGGATCTTCAGTGCCCATTGCCTGAGATTAAGCATACTTTTGTCTGTTTGCCTTGCCCGTGTTCTAGACCCTTCCCCTACGTTTTTGACTACGCACCTTTTTTGCCTGCCTTGACCTTCTGCTAAGTCCGACCACACCTTTGCCTTATCCATCTGTACCTCGCCTGCCCAGCTATGTGTGGTCGAGTCATATCAGGGGTAGCGACCTTGTGGCGGGCTCTGGGGAAGACCAGCGCACCTTAGACTCCGATCCCCGATACGGCCCATGTCTTCAGGGACACAGGTCAGTGGATCCAAATCCAGCATCGTTACAGAAGGTATCTTAGGTCTAGGACCAGGAAAATAAGGATTTTAAAGGGTTTACAGAAAAAGAAACCTATCATAAACTGTTTAATAAATAAATTAGTATTGAAAATTTTACCTTTCCGTGGTCTTTTAGGCTTTTTGATGTAAGCTGTCTGATCTGTTGTATTCATTGCCACACTTCCTGTATAGGGTACATGCTGTGATGGACTTTCTGTTGCTGCTGTACACTCTAGCTGGGAATTCACCCAACTCTGTCTTGCTCTATCTAGACTATAAAGCCCTTTACAAGATTGGCATTAGACATCAGTTGGAGCAATGAAGATAACAGAGCAGATAGTTTGTTTCAGAAGCGGAAGAAAAGCTTGAAAGATCAAATAAAGTCAATACAATAACTAGTAAATAAAATATATTAAAATAAAACGCATGAAAGGTTTGTGTTTTAGACATGTAAAATAGGTTTTATCAGTTATTGAAAGTACAGGCAGTAAACACAATGGCACAATATTGGAGTTGTGTTTTGAAATGAAGATGGTTTTACAAGTTTCATAGAAAGAAATTTCAATAAGGAATGGGGTACTGGGCAATATATGATCACATCTTCCAATACTTCCTGAACATCTATGAAGATAACCCCTATCCATATTCCTAAATCGAGTATAACACTGAGCAATGAGCCCCCAAAAGAAAAGCAAATCCTGCTATGGCTGACCTAGCACATCCATATGTTACATGGTCCATAAATTCCAGGAGCGATACATGTGATGATCAGTACATGTATATTTAGAAAAGGGCTTGTGGTAAGCATTCTCATTTAATTAAATGATGGCACATGGCTAGAACATGCCGAGGATTAGACCTCTAAGGCTCTCGCCGATAGTGAAAATAAAGTGTTCCCTACACACCAGTGCTGCCACCCACCTAGCTATGGTGGGAGCAACAGCAAGCCAATTCCACTTCAATAGGGCCACACTGCAGTATTCTGCACACCCAGGTGGCTATGGGCCACCATGCAGGAAAATAACAATTAAGGGGACTCAGTGCTATACCAGCACCATGTCTTCTTCATTCGAGCAATAAATAGGGATTTCAGAGATTGGACCCCCACTTTGAAATGGAAATAGCTCTTTAAATTTACTTTTAGCCAACTACCAAAGAGTTAAAAGATTTTTTAAGGCTTTATCATCTTTTTAGTCTTTGTGGTTTAGTATCACACATGGCGTCCATCTCATGAGCAATGGTAATTGTGTCAAAATCTATAAGTCTGGTCAGGAATTCAGCTATTTTAGATGAATACACCATGTCTCAGCTAAGACACTCAGATTTGTTTTGTATAAGAAGTCCGAGTTGGCGATCGATTAAAGATGTTCTCCTCAGATGTTGTTCCATCATTTTTAATATGGATCTAATAAAGATATGTTGTCTTTCAATGTTTGGCAGTAAAAGTAAATGCTTTCAAATTTGGACATGTTTTCATGTAAAAGGGAACGCAGATGAGGTGGAATTTCTCGAGCCTCTGTGATAAGGATTAACATTATTAACATTATGAAGTATGAATCATATAAGCTTCACTGCTAAAAGGGAGATGTCACTTCAAAGGCATTTAACATTTAACATTGAAAAATAGTTGTGTCATGTAGTTTTACACATGAAGTATTGTCATACTGTCCAATGTAACAGCAATAAAAATACCAACCACATTCTAAACCTATGTAAAATGGATGAATACTAGGGATCGACCGTTATCTTTTTTTTAGGGCCAATATTGATAATCGGTGGAGGTTAGGGCCGATAGCCGATAACTTATACCGATATTCCGGTATAAGTTATCGGCTATTTATCCCCCCGCTACACCGCTGCAGATCATTGATTTAAAGCGGGCGCTTTAAATCAATGCACTGCAGTGGCTTTTGCGGTGCCATAGGCCGCCGCCGCCACCCGCTTCTCTCCCCCTGCCTGTCCGGGGGTCCTGAGACCTATCACCGCCACCGCTCCCCCCACCGCCGCACCGCACCGCGACCGCTGCCGCCGCACCCACGACCGCCCCCCGACCCGCCGCACCGCGACCGCCACCCCACACCGGCCCCATTGCCTCCCCCATTTTATAATTACCTGTTCCCGGGGACCACTCCACATCTGGCTCCGGTGGCGTCCTCCTGAACTGTCACTGTGCGCACTGACGGTGACGTCACGTCGCACACGTCACGTCACTCGTCATTGCGCACAGTGTAACGCAGGACGCAGCAGGAGCAAGAAGTAGCGTGGGCTCCGGGAACAGGTAATTATAAAACCGGGCATGGGGGAGGCAATGGGGGCGGTGCGGTGTGCGGTGCGACGCGGTGCAGCGGGTCGGGGAGGGGCGGTCGTGGTGCGGTGGGTCAGGGGGGGCGGTCGCGGTGCGGCGGGTCGGGGGGGGGCGGTCGTGGTGCAGTGGGGGCGGTGAGGGGGCGCGGCATTATCGGCTTATCGGCAAGGTAATTGCCGATACCGATAATGCCCAAAATCGCGATTATCGGCCGATAATATCGGCCATACCGATAATCGGTCGATCCCTAATGAATACAACTATTAGAACTATCTGGTATTAGAAATGAGTGAAGTTACAGTACTTAAATTCGTCACAAACTTCTCGGCTCGGTGGTTGCTGACTTTAGCCTGCATAAATTAGTTCAGTTTTCAGGTTCTCCGGTGGGCTGGAAAAGGTAGATACTGTCCTAGGAGAGAGTCTCCAGCCCACCGGAGCACCTGAAAGCTGAACTAATTTATGCAGGATAAAGTCAGCAACCGCCGAGCCGAGAAGTTCGTGACGAATCAAATGACCGTAACTTCGCTTATCTCTATCTGGTATGATAAGCCAATACCAATGTCTCAGAGTGGATTGTATTACTGGCTGCAGCAGGATATACATGCCAGCCAGAATAACTTGTGATGAGCGGCATAGGCCATATTCGAATTTGCCATATATATTTGTCATATATTCGTGAAATTCGCATATTCGATATATTCGTTTTTTTCGCAAATGCAAAAATATATGCGCATATGCGAACATATATATGTGCATATTCGCGAATATTGAGCCCTCCCTTCTTTACTGGTATAGGGAACTAATGGGCTAGTGCAGTGGTCTCCAATCTGCGGACCTCCAGATGTTGCAAAACTTCAACTTCCAGCATGCCCGGACAGCCGTTGGCTGTCCGGGCATGCTGGAGTTGTAGTTTTGCAACATCTGGAGGTCCGCAGGTTGGAGACCACTGCACTAGCCCATTAGTTCCCTATACCATTAAAGAAGGGAGGGCTCAATATTCGCGAACATGCACACATGCGAAGAGCAGAGAGGGATGCAGTGATCACTGTGATGTGTAAAACAAGAAAAGCAGAAGACTTGAAAAAAGCTGCACTCACCCACTGAGAAGTATTAGTACAAACGATGCTTTATTCCAAGTGTCCATACAGCAGACGGCAAGTCAATAGCTGGAGGTGTGGGGAGCGAGAGCCAAAGCTCTCAGGTGCGGGGGGGCCTACCACTAGACATCACTGTGAAGTGTACTGTGAACAAAAAAAAAAAAATCTAATATTCTTAATTGTGAAGATATAGTGCTATATTCGCAATATCGCACATTCACGAATTCGCGAATATTGCGAATATAGCACTATATTAAAATTCGATTAAAATTCGAATTTCGAATATTCGTGAGCAACACTAAGAACAACACACCTTTTACATGGCATAATGTGTCCTGACATGAAAATATATAGGAAACATGCAGACAGAATATAATATAGGAAGTGTGGTAAATTTTTGAGTCATAATATCAGGAGAAGGCAAAGTTAGAGGTGAATTCTTAAATGAACCTCTTCCTGATTCAATTTTTTCAAAGAAGAAACTTGATATGGCTACTGCTGCCTCCCAGGTAAAGAGATTTTTTGCATATGTCAGGATTTTTTATTTTTGTATTCCAGATACTTGAAGCTTCCTAGATAGAAACTTCTTTTTGTTGTGTGTGCTATTGCAGGGCATTATCTATAAATGTTTACGTCTTACCAGCATATTGTCTTTAGGGAATGAGGAATGATGTGAATATGTTGTGCCCTTCCTCATGCTATATCTTCCGGTGCTTATCCTAACTGTGTTGACTTGCAGTAAAATCTTATTTTCTGTGTAAACTGTATATTTGCATTGCTTTTGTATTGTGCATTTTTGGTTGTAGTTTTTGTGCTTTCTGGCAACATGGCACTAGGGAATTCCAGCCCCATGCACCATGCTGCTGTTATAAGGTGGTAGGTAGGAGCTGATTGGTGCATGTATGATCATTTGTAGATAGTTTTCCATGCTTCCATGAACAACTAAGGTTTTCTCCCAAAGTTTTGTAAGTGAACCTAGTTGAAACATATTGGGCTAAAGCTCCACTGGGAAGTGAGCAGCCTGAAAGAAATGACTGCTGGAGCAGCATTGGGATAGAAAGCATAGGTGGTAATGGGCTGAAAGACTGAAAGGGAGAATATATAAACCTTTAGAGAAAATAACCCCCCAACCTGGCAGGATCACAGGATATGGGCTATGGATTGAGAGATACCACTCAATTCCTACTGGAAGAGCACATGGTCAAAAAGCCTTATGTACAGAGGTGCGAGATGGGCAGAGTAAGACTCGGTAGAGGAGTGTACTTACCCTGGAAGTGAGAGCAAGAGAGAGACAGCTTAAGGATATGAGAATAAAAAGCTGTGGTAGGAGTCAAGTATCACTGTGAGTATCTCTTGAGTCTTAACAAGTGAGCCTTTGTCCCAGGGGTTTAGAGCTAGAGAACCAGGTTAGGGTTAGTCCAAGCCACGCTGGAACCACCAGTTTACTGTGCAGTCAAGTTTTGTGCCTTTTCATGAGAACCTCCACGTTTTTTAACTTTGTATGTATATACTGTAAATGTTGCAAACGGACTATGTATGCATTACCAGTTATAGCCATTTACTGGTCTCACCGGTCACATACTGTATATGCAGAGAGACTGTGGAGGCCAGTGAATATCTGTAATGTCATATACGCAAATGTGTGATGTAATCGCAGCCCATCTGGTGAGGGACATAGGAGTGTTGGTGGAGCTGGAGTGATCGCAAATTTAGATGTGAGTTTAAGGAGTTATCGACCACAAGGTGTTTTAAGTACATACCTGTCAGACAGTAGTGGACATGCTTAGGAAGAATCTTTGCTTGTCTTGAGGCTAAATGGCTATGTTGTAAGATTACCATAAAGTTGAGGGTATCTTTTTGTGAACTGACTATTTCCTGTTGGAGTTCCTTCCCTCAAACTGCAAATCCTATAATTCCATGTTTGTAAGTGTGAGGTCTCTTTTCTCCCTCCCACACATCAGCCACCCCACCCATTAAAACACAACTGTGATCCCTTAACCCCTTGCCGCAAATGGACGTTCATTAACGTCCAACTGTGGCTCCCAAGGTATGACGCGCGCTCAGAAGGTAAGCGTGCATCATACCCGGTGGGTCCCAGTTGCTAAAGACAACCAGGTCCCATGGCTAATGCCAGACTTCGCCAATCGAGCTGATTGATGTCCGGCATTAACCCTTTAGATGCAGCGATCAAACTTGATCGCAGCGTCTAAAATGAAAGTAAACATTGTCAGGTTAGCTCAGTGGTGCTGTTCGGGACCGCTACAGTGAAATCACGGCATCCTGAACAGCTTGCAGGATGCAAGGAGGATCCCTACCTGCCTCCTCGCTGTCAGATCAACGCAGGAGCAGTCGAGCGGCGATAACACTGATTAATGCCATGCTATTGCATGGCAGTGATCAGTGTAGGAAATCAGTGAAAGTGAAAAATATGAAAATAAAGTGTTAATAAATTTGATTTAACCCCTTCCCTAATAAAAGTTAGCATTACCCCCACCCCCTTTTCCCATAAAAAACAACAACTGTGTAAATAAAAATAAACACATGGGGAATCGCCACGTGCGTAAATGTCCGAACTATAAAAATATATCATTAATTAAACCACATGGTCAATGGCGTACACGTAAAAAAAAATGCAAAATCCCAAATTGTGTATTTTTGGCCACTTTTTATACCATAACAAATAAATAAAAAGTGATCAAAAAGTCCGATCAAAACAAAAATGGTACCAATAAAAATTTCAGATCATGGTGCAAAAAATAAGCCCTCATACCGCCCCTTATATGGAAAAATAAAAGTTATAGCGGTCAGAAGAGGACATTTTTCCATGTATTAATTTTGGTGCATGTAGTTATATTTGTTTTTTAGCAGCAAAATAAAATCAAACCTATATAAATATAAGGTGCAATTTTTACCGAAAACTGCACCGCGTAGAAACAGAAGCTGCTAAAAATGACAAAATGGCTTTTATTTATTTTTTTCAGTTTTGCCCCCCAAATAATTTTTTTTCTGGTTTTGCCATAGATTTTGTAGTGGAATTATTAATGGTATTACAAATGAAAATTGTTGCAGCAAAGAACAAGCCCTTATATGGATTTTTAGGTGGAAAATTGAAAGTGTTATAATTTTTAGAAGTGGCAAAATGAAAAATCGCCAAAGAGGGAAGGGGTTAAATGCAATAGACCAGTGGTTTCAGCTTCATTGTTTAACAGCTTTTTGATCTTCCTCCCACCCAGCACTATGTTATGAATTGCACTAACTATTCAGGTCCTGTAGCATAGTCAAATAAATAAAAATCCCCAAATACCGCACCCCTGTCCCAACTTGTATGCTATTTTTTAACTACCAGAAAAACCTTAATGGGGTTATCCACCATAAGGTGACTTTAGTACTTACCTGCCAGACACTAATGGACATGCTTAGGAAGGATCTGTATTTGTGTTGAGGCTAAATGGCTATGTTGTGAGTTCACCATAGCGATGCTGCTATCTTTTTAGGAAATGGCTATTTCCTATTTGATTTCCCTCCAACTACAAGTCACAGTATTTCTTGTTTGTAAGTGTGAGGTCACTTTTCTCCCTTTCACACCAGCCACCATACCCATTGAAGTGCACATTAGGAACAATTCCCTACAGCCCTGTAGAGAATAACCCTTCCACACCCAATGATTGCTCCACCCATTGAAGCAAAAACACGCTCCCATTGAACACCTGACTAGTGATGTAATGTCTTGGACTTCACGGCAACCTAGGAAAACCTGTTTAGCAGCTTTCTGTTTGCTGCTAAACATTAAAATTGGGGCAAAGATCACATAAGAATTGCAAAACCACCATCACACACATGTACATACATTACATTATGAACTACACTAACTTTAAAGCCACCGTAGCATAGTCAAATAAAAAAATACTGGAATACCCCTTTAACGGGATACTCCACTAGAAAACATTTTTTTTAATCAACTGGTGCCAGAAAGTTAAACAGATTTGTAAATTACTTCTATTTAAAAATCTTAACCCTTCTAGTACTGTATGTTCCACAGGAAGTTTTTTTCTTTTTGCTCTTTGCTTTTTGCTCTTTGGAGACAATCCCCATAGCAAACCTATCCTGCTCTGGACAGTTTCAAAAATGGACAGAGGTGTCAGCAGAGTGCACTGTGGTCAATCAGAAAGGAAATTCAAAAAGAAAATAACTTCCCGCGGGGCATACAGCAGCTAATAAATACTGGAAGGGTTAAGAGTTTTACATAGAAGTAATTTACAAATATGATTAACTTTCTGGCACCAGTTGATAAAAAAAAAAAAAATGTTTTCCAGGGGAGTACCCCCTTATGAATTTAACCAGCACAGAATTTTGGACCTAATAAGATACAGCATGTGCTATAGCTGAAGGCAGCATGCTTTAATAGTTACATATTGCTGTCTTTTGCTCAGTTTATGACCAGGTTCACGGTAGGTAAATTGTCTGACTCCAGGTAAGTAATAAGGTCTTTTCACTATATAGATCCCTATCTGAGAATTAATCTTTCCCGGTGATATCCATTTATATGCATTGGCTTTCTAATTGTGTTTGATTTGTAGAGTCTATACTGGTACTGTGCAGCTGCATGGCACAACACATGCATCAGAGTTATATCCTAAACCTATGGTGGGGACTAGAATATGGGGAATTGTGAATTTTAATTATTTACTCCTTTGCTTCTGTAACATTTTCCAAGTGCTGCTATGTTATTCACCGAAGCTACGCTATGTAAAATACAAGAAAATGTGCCTGTGATCTTCCAGAGAAGGGTTTGTATGCCCATCAGCGCACAACAACTACAAGCCCTTTGATATCAATAAATAATGCTTCCCTACACACAGCTGACTAAATGCTAATGACTTATTTATGGAGTGTTTTACCGGGGAGATAAATAAAGATGTTTCTTTTTTCCTATATGTAGATGGGGTAGAACATTCCAATTATAAAAGTGATGACGTAATGCAAATGCCATTCCAGCACCTGACCACAAGCCTCCTCTGTTGAGAATTCAGGGTATACCTGTGGCTAATATCTCAATAGGTGCCAGCAGTGCTCTGATACAGCTAGTATTGGGGGCCTCCTGATGGGGGCACTCTCATTTATCAGCTCTGCTTCATAGTTTAATCGAAAAGGAAAAAACTGTAGTATGGACATACTCAGTTAAACATAACTTTTAATAATTGTAGTAAAAATTACATAGACACCACAACATATATAAATACATTTCCTCTGCTCATGTGGGATATATGACTTAGGATCTATAAAGGTCCCAAGTCATGTATCCCATGTGTCCTTTTGTCCATAGTGACATCATTTCCCCCTGCATTGGCTACAATAGTATGTACATACAGTAAGGGATTCATGCAAGACCACACACTGACAATGGTGGCACTGTTTCTGGAAGAGAGCAGCCATGCTTTTTTTAACATTATATACCTTTAAAGGGGTACTCCACTGCCCCAGCATTCTGAATATGTAGCTCCAAAAGCTGGATGCAGGCTGCGGGGTTGTGACATCATGGTTACGCCCCCTTGTGGCATCACACCACACCCCCTCAATGCAAGTCTATGGGAGGGGCCCACAACCAGCTTTCGGAACAAAATTTTCCGAACACTGGGGCAACGGAGTACCCCTTTAATATTAATGGCTGATTCGAAGGTCCAATGTGCTGGAGTCTCTTCATCACCAAGTACAGCTTTGTACATTTTGTAGCACTACATGTATGTGGTGTCCCGGTACCGGATTGCATCCATTACCTTGTGGTGAGGTCCCCAAAGTCAGAGTCCCTAGGTACCAGTGGGATCCTCTTCTATAGTTAGCCCCTAGTCACCCCTTTATTAATTAAAATTATTCAAATTCTAATTGTCTATATGTATATAAAGTGTACTTACCTTGTTGTGAGTGTCGCAGGACCTGCGGGTCACGTGATGCGTTCCAGAACTCTATGGTTTTTACTCAAGGACCTTTGGAGGTAGTCAGGTGATCATCCACCAAGATTTGTAACGGTGAGTGACAGCTGACATGGACCAATCCAAAGCGGCCCTGCCCCTGCCCATATAAGGGAGCGGCGGCCATTAATCTGTCTCTTTCCTTGTGGGCTGCTGATGAGGACGGATCTGCACAGCTGTCATCGGCAACCACTAGGCCAAAGCCTTGCGGCAACGGCCATCATTCCAAAACTGTGAGTTACTTCAATTCCCTATTTCTCCGCAAGATCACTGGACCTAAACAGACCCCTAAATCCAGCGGATCTCTGCAAAACCTAATTCTACTAATCTCAGGATAACTTATCGGTCCTAAGCAACTGTCAGTCACTGCTGTGCTGATAATAGACTCTGTTACTAAGACTGTTACCGTTACTGAATGTACTGCAATTCATCAGTAAAGTTCCTGCAAGTTCAAGTTCAGCACTGCCGTGGACAATCATTTATTTCTGCACGCACCTATCAATTCTGGGAAGGGTGGCGATAGGCCTAGCAACTACCTCAGCGTATTAACCCTCACCCTGGCGTCACGAGTGACAAGAGTTAAATTAACCCCAACACAGCAACACCCCAACTACACCATACCCCCCAAGGGCTACCACAAAGCCTTTTTGGCGTCGCACGAACAGGATTCGGGTGTGTGTGCCTACTACTGTTGCCACTAGTGAAAGTGTACTCCCCCCCAAGTAACGGACTTTATTCATGTACTGTAACTTATACTCCAGAGTAAGGGGTTGCACGCACGTAGCTGTGTGGAGAAAGTGCGCATGTAAAGTAAGGGGGGAGGCGAACAGCACAGCGGAGTTACAAGTTGTGAGTGAAAGAGCTGAAGTTGGCGCGGGGCCTTCCTGCGCACGTGATCCAGAGACCCCGCCCACCGAGGCCCTCGGTGCCGTGGTGGCCATTTTGTTGGAGTCTAGTGCCGGAGACCAACAAAGAGAGATAGCTCAGCGCGGGAAAAGGCGCAGAGTGCGACAGCGGGTTGGAAGTTGTAAGGAGCCGGAACAGTACGGGATTCTGAGACACCAGATTGCCGAATTGAAGTCTTATATAGAGTCACTTCAGCTGCCGATCAATGCACTCAAATTTCAACTAAAAGCTGTTGAGTTTCAAGTCACCTCTCTCAAATTTGAAATCTACGCTCTCAAGTTCCAGATTAGAGAACAACTGCGTATTTCCTCGGGTCCTAGGAATTCAAGATTTATTTAAAGGGTCAGCATACCAAATGCAAAGATGTCAGAGCCTGCAACGCCACAGTCCCCACCTGAACAGAAAGGGGGCGATGCTCCCGTGACCCCACCAATGCGGTCTCCACCCCTAGGCAGAAGAGTGTTGCCGCCTTCGCCAACACTTTCTGCTCCACAGAGACGTGCTCTCCCTGTGATCCCAGCAAGACCTTCATCGCAGGCGGAGCAGAATCCGGCAAGCCCATCTCCTGTCTCTCCCTATGTATTGGGAGCCCCTGTTGCTGCACCTGTCTTCTTGGGGAATCCTGTGCTTCCCAAGTACAATGGTGATCCTTTTTCATTGAGAGACTTTAAAGAGAAGTTCTACAGCCTCTTTGGATTTTATACATTACCTTCTGGGACAGCTCCGGGGACCCACCTTGGAGGAACTTCGCACCTGGCCAGCGGCTGACAAAGCCACAGTGGGACAGATTTTTGAAGGACTTTCTCAGGTGTTCGAATCTCATTCCCCCTCAGAGGTACGCCTCAAACTATATGAACGACGTCAGAAACCAGGGGAGACTCTCAGGGCATATGCAGTAGCTTTACAGAGCACATTAGAGGCGTAACAGAAGTTGGATGGCATCACGCCCGATCAGGGCAACCGAGTATTGATGGACCCTTTTATAGAAGGGGCACTGAACAAATGGGACAAAGCTCAACTGAGGATGTTGGCCGTGCAAAACCCTGACATGACTTTCCCAGCTTTTGAGAGACTAGTGGTTAAAGTGATAGAATCAGGATCCCAGACAGAGGAGGCTAGTGTTCCCGCTACAGAATCTCCGGGGCCCTCGCCCCAGCCACCTGTCCCTTCTCAGCCTGCCCTGCCAACACCTTCTTCTAGCCCTTGGACAGCTGACCTACAAGACATTAAGCAGGACCTTGAGCAGTTAGCCAAGGCTTTTAAAGAAATGGCTGTGCGGCCAAATCCTTCAAGATCTGCAACACCGCCACCTAAGAAACCTGACCCCCGCCCTGCTAATCCACCTAATACCCCTCTTGTGAGACCACCTGGAAATCAGAGACCTGTCTTTAGTTATTGTAACAAGAATGGACACTGGAAGAGCCAATGCTGGGCTTTAAATGGGCGTCCCCTGGGGTCGAGGACCACACCCCAGGAGTAGCTGCTGAAGGTCCAGAACTAACCAGCCACAAGAAAGGACTGTCTATGTATGTCGCTCCTTGTCCTTATTTACAGGTGATAGTTGAAGGTATCCGGTTACAAGCTCTGATAGATACAGGGTCTCAGATGTCCACTATCCCGCAGGGGTTTTTCTATAAGTATTGGGGTCCAGAAAGGTTGTGTGAACCTAAAGAAGCAGAGTTTAGAGTAATCGCAGGGAACGGGAAACCAGTACCCAGGCATGGCTACTGGGAGCCCACGGTGAAGGTAGGAACACGTGTTAGAAAGGCAGGGTGTGATTGTCACCAATGTTAGGGATGAAGGGGCAGCTGACTTCATCTTAGGCATGAATATTATGAGGCACTGTTTTGATGATATTGTCTGTGCACTGCATGCATCTCTCCCTCACTTGTCACCTCCAGGCCGGCGAGCTGCCCAGCACCACCTCAAAATACTCCAAGCAGAACAAAAGTTTGTGAATCCTCAAAGAGAAATCTGTCGAGTAAGGATTAAAGATATACGTGCCGTTAGTCTACAGCCACAGGCGGAGACAGTTATTTGGTGTCGTGCCCGACCCGGGGTGAAAAATCTAGATTATCAAGCGCTCTTGGAACCCATCATACTGGAAGATTGTCCCTTGGTGAGAGCAGCTAGAAGCCTGGTAACGGTACGTAAAGGGAAAGTTCCAGTGAGACTCGTTAATCTCTCTCAAGTTGCTGTCCGACTACCCAAGTATACCCCTGTTGCTACCCTGCATCATTTAGAAATCAGAGATGTGGTCTCGAAGTCACAAGTGGCCCAACGAGGACCTTACCAGAATCCTGCGGAACCTTGGTGGGGCCAACTACAAATAGGAGACGAAGACACCCCCAAGGAACAGGTGGAAGGAGTCATCCAAGTAGCTAAGAAATATCAAGAAACTTTCAGCAAGTTCCCCACAGACTTTGGCAGGACCACAATGATTAAACATCGGATTCTTACTGGAGACAGTCCACCCATTAAGGAGAGGCATCGCCCTGTGGCTCCTGGAATGTATCAGACCATAAAGAAGATGCTCGTGGAGATGAAAGAAGCTGATGTCATCCAAGAAAGCCACACTTGGGCCACACCTTTGGTCCTGGTGAAGAAAAAATATGGGACTATCCGCTTTTGCGTAGATTACTGGAAGCTGAACGGCATAACTCACAAGGATGCCTACCCTCTTCCCCGTATTGAAGAATCCTTGACTACACTGGGGTCTGCCACCTACTTTTCCACACTGGATTTGACGAGCGGTTACTGGCAGGTGCCAATGGCGGAGGAGGATAGAGAGAAGACAACATTTGTGACCCCCATGGGACTCTTGGAGTTCAAAAGTATGCCCTTTGGATTGTGCAATGGACCGGCTACTTTCCCACGCTTAATGGAGCGATGTTAGGGACATCTTAACTTCCAGAGTGTGCTGTTGTATCTGGATGACGTCATTGTCTATTCCTGGACATATCAGGAACACCTGGAGCACATGAAAGAGGTTTTCCAAGTCTTTATCTAACATGGGCACAAGGTTAAACCCTCCAAATGTCACCTGCTGAAGCCACAAGTACACTATCTGGGACATGTCATCCGTGCTCAAGGAGTCCAGCCTGATCCAGACAAAGTGAGTGCTGTGAAACAGTGGCCTACTCCCAGGACATTGCAAGATGTCCGAAGCTTCCTGGGATTTGCCGGGTATTACTGACGCTTCACCCCCCACTTTGCTCAAATTGCTGGGCCCTTAACCGAGTTACTGAGAGGGACTGCCCGGGAGAATAATAATGGGAGGCTACCCATACAGTGGGCCGAAGAACAAGAAGATTCCTTCCGAGCCCTGAAGTATCTCCTCACGGAACCCCCCATTTTGGCGTATCCCGATTACAGCCTGCCATTCCGTTTATATACAGACGCTAGCTTCGAAGGTCTGGGAGCAGTCTTATCTCAATTGCAAGATGGCAAAGAGAGAGTAATTGCCTACACCAGCCGACATCTCCGAGGCGCCGAGAAGAATGATGCTAACTACAGCTCCTTCAAACTGGAGCTCCTGGCCCTGGTCTGGGCCATTACTGAGTAGTTTAAAGACTATCTAGCGGCTATTCCCTTAACGGTCTACACTGATAACAATTCCTTGGCCCATTTGAACACTGCTAAGTTGGGAGCTCTGGAACAGCGCTGGGCCTCTCGACTGGCCAATTATGATTTCAACATCAAGTACCACAGTGGAAAGACTAATGTTAATGCGGATGTACTTTCTCGCATGGCCCCGGGGGAAGCACCTCCTGCTGAAGATGTGTGGAAGATGTGGAGATGCCTCCCTTCTACTGCAGGTTCGTGAGCCAGAGTGCTCTAACTGCCCAGGAGGGTGACGGACCTGAATTTCCCAAAGTCCCTGAAGATTTGTCCACGTGGAAGACGCTTCAGGATGAGAACCGGGTCATCGGGGACCTCTTAGACTATTGTCTCCACAAAAAAGTGCCCACTCGGCTGCGCAAGACGCAAGGAGACTTTGAACTGAAGCGGCTGTGGTGGCAGAGGAATCACCTGTTCCTGCACAAGGGGTTGGTCTACCAAAATTCCCTAGACCCAGTTTCCCATCAGATTGTGGTCCCCAGAAGAGATGCAGCCATGGTCCTGAATGCCTACCATGATCAATCCAGACATTTGGGGGTCCATAAGACGGAGGCCACTGTCAGAAGAAGATTTTACTGGATAGGGATGCGGGGAGACATCGAGAAATGGTGTGCTGAGTGCTCCATGTGCAATGTTATCAAGAATCCCCGAAGGGATGCAAGGGCCCCTTTACATCCCATCTGTACAGAGAGACTGAACCAGATTGTTGCCTTGGATCATGTGAAGCTGGCCCCCACTCGATCTGGCTACTGTCATGCTCTAACCATGGTGGATCATTACTCTAAGTGGGTGGTCGTGGTTCCTGTCAAGGATCTTACCGCCAAGACTGCTGCTCAGCTCTTCTATCGTCATTGGATCCAACCTCTGGGATGTCCTGAATTGGTCCTCACGGATTGGGGAACCGCCTTTGAAGCCCAGTTGTTCCAAGAACTTTGCCGGTTGCATGACTGCAAGAAGCTCCGGACGACGGCCTTCCATCCCCAAGGGAATGGGCTCTGCGAGAGGATCAATCAGATGTTCATCCAAATGCTCAGAACTGCCTCTGTCTCAAAGCACAAAGAGTGGCCCCAGTTGTTGCCTGAACTCCTAGAATTTTACAACAACACTGTCCACTGTTCTACAAGGTATACGCCTTTTTTCCTGATGATGGGCCGACACGGCCAATTGCCAAAGGATCGGACCTTCGGGTTGCAGGCACCTTTTAACAATTCCCCTCAGGTTTCCCAAGGTTGGGTGTCGGAGCATCAACAAAGAATAGAAGAGGCCAAAAACATTGTTGAGAAGAAAATGGGTAAAGTTCACAAGCGCCAGCAGAAAGGTTATAATCGACATGCTTCAGCTCAGCCCTTGCAGCTTGGAGATAAGGTGTGGCTCCGAAAGTTCCCCAGAACCCATAAATTGGACTCATTGTGGGAAACTGAACCATATACCATTACTGGAGTCCCTTACCCTGAAACGGATGTATGTGAGATACAGAAGGAAGGGTTTGAGCCGCAGGTGGTCCACAGAAACAGAATCAAAGTGTGCCTGAGAGAAGACATGCTTGGTCCACCTCCTTCTACTCCTTCTATTCCTTCTACTCCACCTCCAGCAAGGCCAGTGAGAGAATATGTACCGGGAGAAGGAATTCATCCCACTATGGACGTTCCTTTGTTCCCATCTCAGAAGCCTACTATGTATTGGGGTATACCGTTTCCAGCTCCATCCAACCAGCCGCCATTGGTTGCTACGCCCAGGCAGGTGCCAGTAGCCGTTCCACCCAGCCAGTTTTCAATGGCTGTTGCTCCCCATCAACCACCCTTGGTTGCTACACCAAGCATCAGTCCTACTCCTGTGACTGCCCCAAGTCTCATTGCACCTATTCCACCTGACTTCAGACAATCTCCCAGTCCAACTGAAGATGTTGCTTCTTTTTCCAGCTCTCCAGCTGGTCTCTCGGGGACTGAAGCTCCTGCAGAATCGTCAAGTGAAGAGACTCCTTATGACTCAGAGGGGGTGTAGCGGCGGTCTCAAAGGACTACACAGGGCAAACTACCCTTAAGGTATCAAGATTCACATTCAGTACATGCTCACAGTGTACTTTTTATGACCCACTTCAATGCTCTACGTATAACTTTTCAGTACTCTAGACTACTCACTTAAATGTACTACTTCAATATATTTCAGTACATACACAAAAACAAAATGTATCTCACATTCAAACAAACACTTAGGAATTGTAGCCTATTGATGTCCAATTCCTGCCACTGTTAGGTACACTCATATTTCTCTTCTCTGTATTGCGTGTGTGATATGTTCTACCTGGCCAGTAGGTGCTCTTGCAGGTATAGAATTAAACACGTATTTCTAAAGGTAACCTAGGTAGGTTATTTTGAAATGCTCTAGGGATAAGTAGCGTGTAGCCGATAGACCCTAGCAGCCATCTTACTGTGACATAGCTTCCGGCTAGCCAGTATACCTTTCGTGTACTAACAGGTAACTTATTGTTGGCAAAAAGAAAAAAATGTGTGAGATTCCAAAATGTTTGGTCAGCTTGAAGCTAAATGTATAGAGAGCTGTACTAATGTCTAGTTAGCCTCATAAAATGTATAGAGAGCTAAAACAGAATATTTTAGGAGCTAGCAACTAAATGTCAGATAGCTGCCTAATTGTATAGTAAGTTTAAAATGTATAGTAAGCTTAATTAAAATGTCTAAGAGGCTAGAAACTAAAGTTCTAGATAGCTTCATAATTGTCTAGATAGCTTCATAATTGTCTAGGAAGCCTTATAAGTGTCTAGTAGGATTACTAGTCTTCAAATGTTTCAAATGTCTAGAAAATGTCTAGTAGGTTTAAAAGTACCTAATGCGTATAAAAGTTTTGTCAGGATATAGATTCTGTTTAGTTAGCAATCCTGTTCTGCCTGCCCTAGTTCATCTGCCTCTGGGGACAGGTGTCGGGGTCGACTTGTTTTAAGTAAGGGGGTTTGTGGTTTCCCGGTACCGGATTGCATCCGTTACCTTGTGGTGAGGTCCCCAAAGTCAGAGTCCCTAGGTACAAGTGGGATCCTCATCTATAGTTAGCCCCTAGTCACCCCTTTAATAATTAAAATTATTCAAATTCTAATTTTCTATATGTATATAAAGTGTACTTACCTTGTTGTTAGTGTTGCAGGACCTGCGGGTCACGTGATGCGTTCCAGAACTCTATGGTTTTTACTCAAGGACCTTTGGAGGTAGTCAGGTGATCACCCACCATGCTTTGTAACGGTGAGTGACAGCTGACATGGACCAATCCAAAGTGGCCCTGCCCATATAAGGGAGCGGCGGCCATTAATCTTTCTCTTTCCTTTTCGGCAACCACTAGGCCAAAGCCTTGCTGCAACGGCCATCATTCCAAAACTGTGAGTTACTTCAATTCCCTATTACTCCGCAAGATCACTGGACCTAAACAGATCCCTAAATCCAGCGGATCTCTGCAAAACCTAATTCTACTAATCTCAGGATAACTTATCGGTCCTAAGCAACTGTCAATCACTGCCATGCTGATAATAGACTCTGTTACTAAGACTGTTACCGTTACTGAATGTACTGCAATTCATCAGTAAAGTTCCTGCAAGTTAAAGTTCAGCACTGCCGTGGACAATCATTTATTTCTGCACGCACCTATCATTTCTGGGAAGGGTAGCGATAGGCCTAGCAACTACCTCAGCGTATTAACCCTCACCCTGGCGTCACGAGTGACAAGGGTTAAATTAACCCCTCATATTCCAACACAGCAATACCCCAACTACACCATACCCCCCAAGGGCTACCACATGTAGCTCAGTCCTATTGACTTTCAGGACAAGACGCAGTCACCACAAAATGTATTCAAGGCTGTGACTGGTAAACAATAAAGAAGCCACAACACCCACCCCAGCACCATGGTCACTTCAGTTATCTGTTTGGTTTGGGGGTAGCTAGAAGTTGGACGTTCATGGATGTGACATTGATGGCCATTTGCCCATCATGCATCCTTTTAATGTTTCTAACAGTTGGGGTAAGTGCCATCTATCTTTCTTTTCTTAATGGGCCGAACTACCTAAGGAAATACTCTCAATAT
Source organism: Hyla sarda (assembly GCF_029499605.1). Taxonomy (NCBI): domain Eukaryota; kingdom Metazoa; phylum Chordata; class Amphibia; order Anura; family Hylidae; genus Hyla; species Hyla sarda. The sequence continues at coordinate 68,196,509 of NC_079189.1, forward strand.
TAAAGACCCTGAAAATCCCTTAAATGTAACAGAAAAAAGAACAGCATGAAACATGCAGTGGGCACAGACATCACACTCCAATATACGTAGTCCCTAATCTGTAATATTTATCTAGCAAGGAATCTACATAAATAAGATCCTAGGAACTTTGATATCTGAAACTCTTTGTAAAACATTAGAAGATGACATCTTGATGTTAATAAACCTGGTGTCATTATATGTGGTTTATAGGTTCGATATTATCTAAAGTATTATTACGAATGATCTGGGCCTCTGAGAAGGAAAAGCCCTCAGAGAAGCCTGGTGTTAACCATGTGTGCCGCACACCGCAGGGTCAGGGTTATCTGCTTTTGTTAAGCAGTTATCTCTATAAAGCTTATAACCTGACATCCTATCACCGATTACATGGCACCGCTGAAATACAAGCCTAGAAAAACCGCCTCCTCAAGATGCTTTGTAGTCCTCTAAATCAAGTCTACTATCAGCTCTTCATGACTGCAGGAACTACAACTAAAATATATTGGATATATAGGATTAGCTAAAGACTGTTTCCAGTTATAAAATAGTTTCACAATGATTATGGTTAAGTATGGAGCCACATTTACAATAAATCTAAAAATACAATGAAAGATCATATAGGGTTGTGTTACAGAAAAATTTCTTCACAATGCAGATGATGTAATATACATATTATAGCAGAAACTTGAGATACACATGAGGCAACAAATAGATAGGCATACAAAAAGATAATGATACATGTAAGAAAATAGATAGATAAATAATACAGAAAGAAATATTAATGAAATGACTTATATGAGGAAAAATTTGGCCTCAGTTTGGCGCACATTTTTTTTTAAACAAACTAGACAAAAGACAAAAATTGAGATGTGCACCATGCTCGACGTGGTGTCCCTTACCAGAAAAAAACAAATTTTTTGCTTAAAAGAAAGTTTTGGGCTTAAAAGTAAGCCAATTTATTTTTGATCTGAAGCTTAGACTGGACAGCTTTAAAGATGCGCCAAATTTTTAAACAGCCTAAGACACGGTTAAAAAGTTATGTTTAAACGGTCTATGAACTATTTTATATCTAAATCACTATCACGACTTGATAATCAGTGATCGGGATACTCAGACATGATATAAAAAGTTATGTGACTATGGTAGCTTTACCACTGGACCAGCTATATAAGATACTTTAATATTCCCTGACAACTTGGTACAAATGCCAGAAATTGATATCCTCCAGGGAGCAAATTGAACATCAGTGTCTATATTGACACTGTTCCACAGGACTGGCGCATAGCAAATGCAGTGCAGGTGTTCCAAAAAGGGTAAAACAATAATCCTGGAAACTATAGGATAGTAAGTTGGTCCAGTCAGGTTGAGCTGATCAACCTCTATGGTGAGGTCAGTTATAGATTGGACTGGGTGAGGCTCGGGATGTTGTAAATTTGGACTGCTCAAAGGCATGTGATACTGTGCGGCATAAAAGATTTGTATTAGAAATGAGCAAATCGACAGGAATCAAATTCGTACCAAATTTCACTCAAATATTGGATTTATTAGAATCTGAACTTTTTTGTATTATTATGATCTGGGAATGTTTTAGAAATGATGCAGGTGGTGACTTACTAAAAATTGAAGGAACAGTGGACTCCAAGTTTACATCCTGATGTACCCTGCATTCCTTCTTGTACTTGCCCTACTGGTTTTGTTTCACAGCAAGAAAAGGCGAAACATACCTCCGGTCTGTGCAAAAAGTATATTCAGTAAAAAGAACAAAGAAAGTTCTGAAGAACATGGTTTGGCGACTCTAGAGTTATGATTCCAATCCAATTGAACTCCTTTGGGATCATCTGGACAGGTGGGTTTGAGATGTGCAAGTTACAAGGCAAAATTGGGCAAAAGCGTAACTACAGGTTCAGTAGGGTATTTGGGCAAAGACACATCAGAGGCCTGAGTGAGCCCTCAATGTGAGGTGACTACAGGGAACATCTTGTCTGATTGGCAATTTCTCCCATTCCCTTTACTCCATCCGAATCAGACCACTATGAAGACTTCCTTCGGTTATGAGTCTCTGCAGAGTTTGGCACTTTTAGGGTTCTCACCCTTCCCCTACTCTACTACTTGCCTCTCAGCAGACAGCTACACCTCATCTAAAATTAAAGAGGAGTTATTCATTTTTCTGTATCAGCCAGTCCCTTTCCTACATGGTCCTGGCTATTTAACCTGCTACAGTTCAGACTGCCTCTACCCTCATGTGGTCTCTGATCTCTAAGCGTATTCCAGTTGTTATGTTTGTGATCCCATGAATCACCTGGACCGGCTGAAATCCACTCTGATTCCTTATCCTGGTACTGACTACTCTACTTTCCGATATCCTGACTTTGGATATTTCTGAGTACTCACTTTGGCTCTAGACCCCTGGCTGTGTTTGACCAAGTCCATGGGTTCTGCTATTCTTTGTTAATTAAAATAAATAAATAATTATTATCTTAATAAAGGTGTGAATTGCACTGCACAATCATTTCCATCTGGTTTTGTGGTTCCTGGCACCCAGTTTTGGCTGCTCACTTTTCCTTCATCCTTCTTATGTATTTTCAACCTTTACACAAACCTCCTATCCAGGTGCTCCTGCTTCTTTCCCTAATACTGTGCCTGATGGTGCCATCAAATATAATGTTTTTCCCCAAAAAAGCGCCAAACTTGCAGTTCCCCAGATGGCGATAGTGCCATAGATAGTAATAGTATCCTCTTATTTCCCTTTTTACCATTAGAGTCCCCTCTTAGTGCCTCCACATGGTTTAAATGCTCCTCAGTACTTTACTCACATTAAAGGGGTACTCCCGTGGAAAACTTTTTTTAAAAATCAACAGGTGCCAGAAAGTTAAACAGATTTGTAAATTACTTCTATTAAAAAATCTTAATCCTTCCAATACATTTTATAGGCTGTATACTAGAGGAAATGCTTTTCTTTTTGGATTTCTCTGATGTCCCGACCACAGTGCTCTCTGCTGACCTCTGCTGTCCATTTTAGGAACTGTCCAGAGCAGCATATGTTTACTATGGGGATTTTCTCCTGCTCTGGACAGTTCCAAAAATGGACAGCAGAGGTCAGCAGAGTGCACTGTGGTTGTGACATCAGAGAAATCCAAAATTAACAGCATTTCCTCTGTAGTATACAGCCTATAAAATATATTGGAAGGATTAAGATTTTTTTAATAGAAGTCATTTACAAGTCTGTTTAACTTTCTGGCACCAGTTGTTTTTAAAAAAAAAGGTTTTCCACGGGAGTACCCCTTTAACCCCTTAAGGACTCAGGGTTTTTCCGTTTTTGCACTTTTGTTTTTTCCTCCTTACCTTTTAAAAATCGTAACCCTTTCAATTTTCCACCTAAAAATCCATATTATGGCTTATTTTTTGCGTTGCCAATTCTACTTTGCAGTGACATTAGTCATTTTACCCAAAAATGCACGGCAAAACGGAAAAAAAAATCATTGTGCGACAAAATAAAAATAAAAAACGCCATTTTGTAACTTTTGGGGCTTCTGTTTCTACACAGTGCATATTTCGGTAAAAATTACACCTTATCATTATTCTGTAGGTCCATACGGTTAAAATGATACCCTACTTATATAGGTTTGATTTTGTCGCACTTCTGGAAAAAATCATAACTACATGCAGGAAAATTTATACGTTTAAAAATGTCATCTTCTGACCCCTATAACTTTTTTATTTTTCCACGTACAGGGCGGTATGAGGACTCATTTTTTGTGCCGTCATCTTAAGTTTTTATCGGCATGATTTTTGTTTTGATCTGACTTTTTGATCACTTTTTATTCATTTTTTAATGTTATAAAAAGTTACCAAAATACGCTTTTTTGGACTTTGGAATTTTTTTGCGCGTATGCCATTGACCGTACGGCTTAATTAATTATATATTTTTATAGTTCGGACATTTACGCACGCGGCGATACCACATATGTTAATTTTTTTATTTTTTTACACTGTTTTATTTTTTTATGGGAAAAGGGGGGTGATTCAAACTTTTATTAGGGAAGGGGTTAAATGACCTTTATTAACACTTTTTTTTTACTTTTTTTTTGCAGTGTTATAGGTCCCATAGGGATCTATAACACTGCACACACTGATCTCTCATCCTGATCACAGGCGTGTATTAACACGCCTGTGATCAGCATTATTGGCGCTTGACTGCTCCTGTCTGGATCTCAGGCACGGAGCAGTCATTCGTCAATCGGACACCGAGGAGGCAGGTAAGAGCCCTCCCGGTGTCCGATCAGCTGTTCGGGACGCCGCGATTTAACCGCGGCGGTCCCGAACAGCCCGACTGAGCAGCCGGGATACTTTCAGTTTCACTTTAGAAGTGGCAGTCAGCTTTGACCGCCGTTTCTAAAGGGTTAATACCGCACATCGCCGCGATCGGCGATGTGTGGTATTAGCCGCGGGTCCCGGCCGTTGATTAGCGCCATGACCGACGCGATATGATGCGGGATCGCGGCGCGATCCCGCTTCATATCGCGGGAGCCGGCGCAGGACGTAAATATATGTCCTGCGTCATTAAGGGGTTAACCCCTTAAGGACTCAGGGTTTTTCCGTTTTTGCACTTTCGTTTTTTCCTCCTTACCTTTTAAAAATCATAACCCTTTCAATTTTCCACCTAAAAATCCATATTATGGCTTATTTTTTGCGTCGCCAATTCTGCTTTGCAGTGACATTAGTCATTTTACCCAAAAATGCACGGCGAAACGGAAAACAAAATCATTGTGCTACAAAATCGGAAAAAAAACGCCATTTTGTAACTTTTGGGGGCTTCCGTTTCTACACAGTGCATATTTCGGTAAAAATTACACCTTATCATTATTCTGTAGGTCCATACGGTTAAAATGATACCCTACTTATATAGGTTTGATTTTGTCGCAGTTCTGGAAAAAATCATAACTACATGCAGGAAAATTTATACGTTAAAAAATGTCATCTTCTGACCCCTATAACTTTTTTATTTTTCCACGTACAGGGCGGTATGAGGACTCATTTTTTGTGCCGTCATCTTAAGTTTTTATCGGTATGATTTTTGTTTTGATCTGACTTTTTGATCACTTTTTATTCATTTTTTAATGTTATAAAAAGTTACCAAAATACGCTTTTTTGGACTTTGGAATTTTTTTGCGCGTATGCCATTGACCGTACGGCTTAATTAATTATATATTTTTATAGTTCGGACATTTACGCACGCGGCGATACCACATATGTTAATTTTTTTATTTTTTTACACTGTTTAATTTTTTTATGGGAAAAGGGGGGTGATTGAAACTTTTAATAGGGAAGGGGTTAAATGACCTTTATTAACACTTTTTTTTTTACTTTTTTTTTGCAGTGTTATAGGTCCCATAGGGATCTATAACACTGCACACACTGATCTCTCATCCTGATCACAGGCGTGTATTAACACGCCTGTGATCAGCATTATTTGCGCTTGACTGCTCCTGTCTGGATCTCAGGCACGGAGCAGTCATTCGTCAATCGGACACCGAGGAGGCAGGTAAGAGCCCTCCCGGTGTCCGATCAGCTGTTCGGGACGCCGCGATTTCACCGCGGCGGTCCCGAACAGCCCGACTGAGCAGCCGGGATACTTTCAGTTTCACTTTAGAAGTGGCGGTCAGCTTTGACCGCCGTTTCTAAAGGGTTAATACCGCACATCGCCGCGATCGGCGATGTGTGGTATTAGCCGCGGGTCCCGGCCGTTGATTAGCGCCATGACCGACGCGATATGATGCGGGATCGCGGCGCGATCCCGCTTCATATCGCGGGAGCCGGCGCAGGACGTAAATATATGTCCTGCGTCATTAAGGGGTTAACCCCTTAAGGACTCGGGGTTTTCCGTTTTTGCACTTTCGTTTTTTCCTCCTTACCTTTTAAAAATCATAACCCTTTCAATTTTCCACCTAAAAATCCATATTATGGCTTATTTTTTGCGTCACCAATTCTGCTTTGCAGTGACATTAGTCATTTTACCCAAAAGTGCACGGCGAAACGGAAAACAAAATCATTGTGCTACAAAATCGAAAAAAAAACGCCATTTTGTAAATTTTGGGGGCTTCCGTTTCTACGCAGTGCATATTTCGGTAAAAATTACACCTTATCATTATTCTGTAGGTCCATACGGTTAAAATTATACCCTACTTATATAGGTTTGATTTTATCGCACTTCTGGAAAAAATCATAACTACATGCAGGAAAATTTATACGTTTAAAAATGTCATCTTCTGACCCCTATAACTTTTTTATTTTTCCACGTACAGGGCGTTATGAGGACTCATTTTTTGCGCCGTCATCTGAAGTTTTTATCGGTATGATTTTTGTTTTGATCGGACTTTTTGATCACTTTTTATTCATTTTTTTAATGGTATAAAAAGTGACCAAAATACGCTTTTTTGGACTTTGGAATTTTTTTGCGCGTACCCCATTGACCGTGTGGTTTCATTAATTATATATTTTCGGACATTTATATTATATAGTTCGGACATTTACGCACACGGCGATACCACATATGTTTATTTATTTATTTTTTTTACACTGTTTTATTTTTTTTATGGGAAAAGGGCCGTGATTCAAACTTTTATTAGGGAAGGGGTTAAATGACCTTTATAAAAAAAAAAATTTACATTTTTTTTGCAGTGTTATAGGTCCCATAGGGACCTATAACACTGCACACACTGATCTCCTATGCTGATCACTGGCGTGTATTAACACGCCTGTGATCAGCATTATCGGCGGTCCCGAACAGCCCGACTGAGCAGCTGGGTCACTTTCAGTTTCACTTTAGAAGCGGCGGTCAGCTTTGACCGCCGCTTCTAAAGGGTTAATACCGCACATCGCCGCGATCGGCGATGTGTGGTATTAGCCGCGGGTCCCAGCCATTGATGAGCGCCGGGACCGACGCGATATGATGCAGGATCGCGGCGCGATCCCGCTTCATATCGCGGGAGCCGGCGCAGGACGTAAATATACGTCCTGCGTCGTTAAGGGGTTAAAGAGATTATCTAGGATTAGAAAAACAGAGCTAATTTCTTTCAAAAACAGCACCACACCTGTCCTAAGGTTGTATGTGGTATTACTACTTGGCTACAATCATTTTAATGGAACTGAGCTGAAATACCACACGTCCAGTGGGCCAAAAAAATATTTATTCAGCCACCAATTGTGTAAGTTCTCCCCCTTAAAAAATTGAGAGGCCTGTAATTTTCATCATAGGTATAGCTCAACTATGAGAGACATAATGAGAAAAAATCCCTGAAAATCAAAACTGATTTTTAAAGAATTGATTTGCAAATTATGGTGGAAAATATGCAAAGTATTTGGTTAATAACAAAAATTCTTCTCAATACTTTGTTATATACCTTTTTTTTGGCAATGTCAAACATTTTCTGTAAGTCTTCACAATGTTTTCACACACTGTTGCTGGCATTTTGGCCAATTCCTCCATGCAGATCTCCTCTAGAGCAGTGATGTTTTGGGCTGTCGCTGGTCAACATGGACTTTCAACTCCCTCCAAAGGTTTTCTATGGGGTTGAGATCTGAGGACTGGCTAGCCACTCCAGGACCTTGAAATGCTTCTTACGAAGCCACTCCTTCATTGCCCGGGCAGTGTGCTTGGGATCATTGTCATGCTGAAAGACAGAGCCAATTTTCATCTTCAATGCTGTTGCTGATGGGAGGAGGTTTTCACTCAAAATCTAACGATACATTGCCCCATTCATTCTTTTCTTTACACGGATCAGTCGTCCTGGTCCCTTATCAGAAAAACTGCCCCAAAGCATGATGTTTCCACCCCCCATGCTTTACAGTAGGTATGGTGTTCTTTGGATGCAACTCAGCATTCTTTCTCCTCCAAACACGACGAGTTGAGTTTTACCAAAAAGTTCTACTTTGGTTTCATCTGACTATATGACATTCTCCCAATACTCTTCTGGATCATCCAAATGCTCTCTAGAAAACTTCAGATTGGTCCGGACATGTACTGGCTTAAGCAGAGGACACGTCTGGCACTGCATGATTTGAGTCTCTGGCAGCGTAGTGTGTTACTGATGGTAGCCTTTGTTACTTTGGTCCCAGCTCTCTGATGGTAATTCACTAGGTCCCCCTGTGTGGTTCTAGGATTTTTGCTCACAGTTCCTGTGATCATTTTGACACCACGGGGTGAGATCTTGCATGGAGCCCCGGATCAAGGAAGATTATCAGTGGTCTAGTATGTCTTCCATTTTCTAATAATTGCTCCCACAGTTGATTTCTTCGCACCAAGCTGCTTGCCTATTTTAGATTCAGTCTTCCCAGCATGGTGCAGGTCTACAATTTTGTTTCTGGTGTCCTTCGACAGTGGAGTTTGGAGTGTGCCTGTTTGAGGTTGGGGACAGGTGTCTTTTATACTGATAGCAAGTTCAAACAGGTGGCATTAATGCAATTAATGAGTGGAGGACAGAGGAGACTCTTAAAGAAGAAGTTACAGGTCTGTGAGAGCCAGAAATCTTGCTGATTTGTAGGTGACCAAATACTTATTTTCCACCATAATTTGCAAATAAATTCTTTAAAAATCAGACAATGTGATTTTATGGATTTTTTTCTCATTATGTCTCTCATAGTTGAGGTATACCTATGATGAAAATTACAGGCCTCTCTCAAATTTTTAAGTGGGAGAATTTGCACAATTGGTGGCTGACTAAATACAGTACAGGTGTGGGGTTCTTTTTGGTAAAAGTCAGGTCTGTTTTTCTAATCCTGGATAACTCCTACAAGAGTGTATGGTGAAGCAGGGTAGCTCCTTGTTTTACCATAGCATTCATAATTCACCTGCATCCTGAGAACATGGATGTGGTTGAGCATGAGGGGTTCGTTTTAACTGTGTAAGCTCCCCCCACAACCCTTGCACACAGTAAGTGGGCCCCGAGGGTTCACCCCCTCTGTAAGCTATGCCACTGCCATTGGGAGTTGTTACATGAAAACATTAGACAACTTTAGACAAGTTGATCAACAGAATGTTCTGTTAAAGAAAATCAAAGCTCAGTTCACTGTTAACATTGATCATTAATACAAAATGGCCCAGATTTATCAAATTGTGTGAGAGAAAAAATAAAGTGATTTTCCCACAGCAACCAATCACAGCTCAGCTAAAGAGCTCTGGTAAAGGGAAAACTGAGCTGTGATACGTGGCTTTGGGATAATCACTCTATTTTTTCTCTCGCACAGTTTGATAAATTTGGGCCAATATGTTTTTAAGTCTAAATACAGTAAATCCACATTCATCCTAGCTTATTTTGTCTTTTTCCAAATGGTTTGGGTGGTGTACTAGAATGAATGAGCAATGCTGGGCTAGTTATGCAATCATCAGGCATCCTTTAGTATATCACAGCTGCCGAGTATTGCTTAACTGTGATTCTCATAAATTTGACAATACAGTGGTCCCTCAAGTTACAATATTAATTGGTTCCAGGATGACCATTGTATGTTGAAACCATTGTATATTGAGACCAGAACTCTATGGAAACCTGGTAATTGGTTCTGAAGCCACTAAAATGTCATCCAAAAATAGGAAAAAGTGAGGATTAAACAAAAATAAGTAGATAAACATACAGATAAAGCAAGTCCTTCCATATAAAAGTAAGAAATATCTGGTGGAAGCTGTAAATCACTGTCTATGTAGAGGACAGGAGCTTCTTCAGGGTCCTGTACAGTACACGCAGAGTTCTAAAAAGTAATGGAGCCGCTCTTACCTGGTGTCTAAAGGAGCAGCTAACTGTGGCATAGGTTAATAGTACAGGACATGTAATACCTCCCTGTACTGTAGGGGGCCAGACAGCCAGTCAGTGCATGCACTTCAGTAATATAGGTGTTTTAACAGTGAATGTCCATTCTGATTGGTCGGTTCTTCCAGCCATTGACATGTTTCACTGTTGGTAGCATTGTAGTATCCAGAAAAGACCATTGTATGTTGAAACTATTGTGTGTTGAGGCCATTGTAAGTTGAGGGATCACTGTACAAGATTATTTCGTCCTTTTACTGGGGCCTCTACGGCTTCTGCCACTACATTGGAAAACTGCACTTTATGGGTGGGAAAACATAGGCATAAAAACTTAAATGTATAAAATAATAAAATAAAATACAAATAAATCAATGTAACTGTTAAAAATATACCCCCCCCCCCCCAAAAAAAAAAAAAAGTCACATCTAAGCATATGCACCCATTTTACTAACAGTCCAACAGAAACACTGCAAATGCGAAGAGAATATAATGGAAAAAGACAATTAAAAAAAAGGAAACTATTCAAACATAAAACTTATCAAAAAGACGTCCAAGTAATTTTGTCAGAATTTTTTTTATTCCTTCGGTAGAGAGGCAGAAGAGATGGCTTACTCAAGGAGATAGATTAGAACACAAAATATATTTTCTGGGCAAAGTTCAGAATGTGACTAAGTGTCTGACAATTCCAAAAAATGGTCAACAAAATCAATACAAGATAAGCGAGTAAAATACCGAGCTCTGTGGACATCACTTGTAAGTCTCATGAGGACTTATTACACACAATCTGGTTGAGGAGTTTACACTGCCATAGATATGAGGACTGGTCCCTGATCTGATGACAGCTACTTGATTTATTTATTACAAGGGAGGTTGTACTCAAACAGTCCTGACACTTCTCCATGGGGGGGTGTACGTACTATACAATTATTAATTATTGTTTTTTTTTTATAAACATAGGGGAATAGATCTATCTCTCAGACAAAAAGAGTTATGACAAGAGTTATAACATCCATTTTCTGTTTTTTAATTATTACCAATATAAAATTTTACATGCACTGACTGAGGGTGCACTAGAGAAGAAGCAGGCCAGAACATTATCCTGTGCATATTTATGGTAGGCACCAAAAATGCCTGAAATGATGCTGGTCTTAAGATCTAGAATCCAGTAAGTGAGGCAATGACACATGTGGTGACCCAGTATAGAATATAGCATACTGCCCATCCTGTAAGCCAGTGTCTGTCTTGGGCCCACATTACTCACGGCTCAATATATATTAATGTAATGCTATGGTTAAGGTATTGGCATTTTCAGTGTTGCTTTAAGCCTGTTAAACCCTGTTGTTAGGGGAGTGTGCAGGAGTAAACCATGTGACTTGTCAGCCCAATGGGAATCCTCCAAATCTTCCCCTATAGTGTGGTAGGAGTTCAGAGTTCAGTTCAGGAGAGGAGAGAGAGTGTGAGGTGTTGTGAGGAGGCCTCAAGTCTAATCCTGCACCCAGGTTAATGTCAAGCCTAGCGGTAAGCACTAAAGTCCTGGATCCAAGTCATACAAGTCAGTCGTACAAGTCAGTCATTCAATTCACTAAAGTCAGCATGGGTTGCCATACAGCAAGTCAGTCATATACAGCACAATCAACTACAAGTCCCAGCAAGGTGATAAGCATCCAAGGTTTACCCTGCATCTCCCTTTGTAGTATTCTGAACTGTAATGGATTTTACCATCTATCCTGCCTCAGTAAAGTCTGTTTTTCTGTAACCTTGTGTTGGAGTACTTATTGCCCCATGCCTGGCCCAGGGAAGCTGGCTCAACCTTGGACGTTGTATAGGCTAACCGTGCTCTGGCCTCACGAAAAGGTTAATTTGCACATTACCCTCATCCGACATCACACATGGTTCTCACAGTTATGCTGGAATACATGAACAAACATGCAGAATTGCAATACCAGAATAGCATAGCTGGGTTTGTAACTCCGGACCATTAAATAGATGTTCAGGGGTAAAAGATTCAACAAACCAGCCTGCCTAGGTGGTATGCTCAGGAAAGCCATATCACTCACAATAAGCACTGCAGCATATTTTTATAGTGTAGCATAGGCTCTTAGTAGATAATAATGTAGTTACTGATTTGAATGTTTTGTGCATACCTACATATTTTAGTTGATGTGGCATGCATGGTTGTCGGCCACGTTAATTCTTATTTCCCATTTGATATGGCTTTTCTAATTCAGCCTACATTTCCAATGATACCTACAGCTTTGCAGAGGCAGCAGAGTCTTCTCACTGCACCTGAGTCCTATCCAAGAGCAGCAAGTGATAGATCAGTGACATAGAACTTAGGTTCCACAATGCCTAAGAGCATTAGTGTATTTCTATGAGATGCATCTGTAACTGTTTCCTGGTTTCTACCTATTAGCACTTACAAGCAAAAGGTGACAAAAACAGTACAAGGATACATTCACACATACTGTACTTGCTGCAGATCTGATGCAGCAAATGCACAGCTGATACAGTACATGTGAATGTACTGTGGTGTCCTGGCACTGTATTTCATACTGTGCCTTTGTTATTAGTCCCCAAAGTCAGAGTCCCTAGGTCTAGCGGGGTTCGCTTCCCTAATTAGCCCTTATTCACCCCTTAGTAACTTGATATTTATGAATAGTATCTTTGTAAATATGTATATGGTGTTACTCACTTGTTTTAGCATTGCAGGACCTTAGGTCATGTGACATGGTTCAGAACTCTATGGTATGTTGAAGGACCTTAGGTGGTTCTTGAGTCGCGTGTTATCCCATAATGCCGTGTAATGGTGAGTGACAGTTGTTTTGGATCAATCCAAAACGTCCCGCCCCTGCCCATATAAGGGAGCTGCGGCCATTAATCGATCTCTTCTCTTCGCTCTTGGGTTGCTGTCACTGAATGAGGTGGGACCTCAGCAACTTTCAAGTACATTTACTAGGCCCAAAGCCTTGCAGCCCCGGCCTACACCACAGCGGTTATAGATATATAATTCCCCGCTATTCTCCGCAAGATCACTGGACCTAAACGCACCCCTAAATCCAGCGGATCTATGCTACGAAATCTTCCTAAAGCTATATTGAGCTTATCTGATCTCAACCGACTGTCAATCGCTGCTCAAATACAAATAGACTTTGTTCATGGACTGTTATTGCTATTGTCTGCTTCAGAAAATCTTCAGTAAAAGTTCCTGCAAGTTTCAGTTGACAGTGGTTGTGGACAATCCATTTATTACGCATTCACCTATCGTTCTTGGGAAGGGTGGCGATAGGCCCAGCACCATTACAGTATTTAACCCTCACCCTGGCGTCACGAGTGACAAGGGTTAATAGCGCCCTTTATAATTCAGGAAAAGCAACACCCCAACTACCCTATACCCCCACCAAGGCACCACAGTACCCTGAAGCTGCATCTCATAGGACACATTAGGGAATCTGCACAAAGAAGAGACAGGGAGGTGTATAATTTAGCAATTAGTCATTGTCAGTATTCATCTACTATATCACGCATAGTTGGCGTAGAGAGGTTTGGGAACTGCCAGCAGGGATCTGATGAATGATTATGTAACCCTGAAGTTCACATTAAGTCATATGATCTCCTGTTTACACATGAAAACATGGAATTTGGTGGGGTTGTGATTGGGGAAGGGGAATGAATCACATGACGAAGGGCTTAATATGTATGGGTGCAACAAAACTGGTAATAAACAAATTATACTGCAGGAGAGTGTGTAGTTGGGGAGTTAGGTTATACTGTATGTTCAGAAGAAAAAATAGTCAAAGAATTGCAAACAATTCTGTAGTAGAGTGGTAAAACTGCAGTTTATGATTTGGGAGTCCAGGGTTTAGGTCAAGTATGTTTAGTTCTTTAGAATACCACTGTATATATACATGTCTATGTTACATGTCAAAAGTTTTGAGCAGTTAGGGTCTCAGTACTGAGACTCAGTCCCACCAATTAGAAGACCGAGCAGGGGAAGGCTCCCTGGCTTGTTGCAATCCCTGTCCTGTAGCCCCATTATAAATCTATGGAGCCATCCAGAGAATCTGGGCAGAGACTGCTGTGAGCCTGGCAGTAAAGCATGCTACCGTGTGCGTCTCCACGCTCATTCTCCTGTTCCGTGGGGGTCTCAATCCTGAGACCAGACCAATTCAAACTTTTGTCATGTCTGTGTATAACATGTCAAAAGTTTGTTTTAAATGACTGGTACACGTTAAGGCACATGTCCACATGAAAAGCATTTTATACTGTGCACATAGATACTATCTTTGCAAAAAATTGACTGTCTATAGAAATGCATGCCATTACACATCTGTCATAGAGACATCTGACAGGCCTGTTGACACTTAGTTGAGCTACGGTAATCCCCTGTTTCCACCCATCACATTCCTGTACAGAACTTGGTGTAAAGATTACACACAGAATACAACTCACTAGAGCTAAGTCTGCACTAAGTCTGTGCAGACACTGAGCCATTCAGTGAAGAAAAACTAAAATATATCACGTTTTAACCCAAAAATATACAATAATTACAAAAATTGGCAAGAACCACTCAGCTGCATTGACTGCTGACAATGGAATTCTGCTGAACACTACAAACTACGGAAATTCCCCCACGGATCTGGATTCCGCTAAAATAGGGAACTTGTTCATTGTTTTGGTAGAATTCCATGTAGACTGCATTGCCCTTAATGGGGATGGCGAAGGTTCTTGCAGTCTTTGTACAGATTGATATCAGCGCACTGCACTCAAAATGTCTACCCAGAGAACCCAGGTGGGAATTTCTTAGTCTGAATGTACCCTTACAGTTGTCAAGATATTTGCTGTCAGTGAATCAAAAAGGCTACAACAACATAATATGTGTTATGGGAAAAACCTCCACTTAAAGGGGTACTCCAGTGGAATTTTTTGTTTTTAAATCAACTGGTGCCAGAAAATTATACAGATTTGTAAATTACTTCTATTTAAAAAAAATCTTAATCCTTCCAGTACTTATCAGCTGCTGTATGCTACAGAGGAAGTTCTTTTCTTTTTGAATTTCTTTTCTGTCTGACTACAGTGCTCTCTGCTGACACTTCTGTCCACCTCTGTTATATCAGGTGACTGATAAAAACCCCCATCATTATGACTACAGACCATATAAGTGATTACATACAGTTATACCGGGCGACACATGTAATGTATTTTCTGAGTTATTCACTTTCCTTTTTCTGCTCCCTCCATCATGATAATTTTTTACTTCTGCAGAACCTGCAGGGAAAAAAAAAAAAAACCTTTTAGGCTGCGCACTTTCCCAAGTGCCCCAAACTGTAATAGTTGCCCCCCTATTTAGGTAGCAGCCGCCCTGTAGGTTGCAGTCCCCTGCAGGTAGTTGCCCCTCTCTGTAGGTAGCAGTCCCTTTGTAGATAGTCCCCCCCTGTAAATAGTAGCCTCCCCATAGGTAGAAGTCCCCCTGTAAATAGATGCTCCCCGTAGGTAGCAGACCCCTGTATATAGCCCTTTTGGGCACTAGCACTAGTCCACCTTCTGGGCACTAGCCCTAGTCCACCTCCTGAGCACTAGTACTTGTCTGTCTCTGGGGCACAAGCACTAGTCTGTCTTCTGGGGACTGGCACTGGTCCACCTCCTGGGGACTGGCACTGGTCCACCTCCTGGGGACTGGCACTAGTCCACCTCCTGGGCACCTGTGATAGTTGTCAACATGGATGATTTGAACTTTAGGTATGTTTTAACAACTCTCTCCTTCCTTTATATGGAATCTTCAGCAGTTTTGAGAGCTCAACACTGCTGACAGCTTCCCATTAGTAGCGGTGTAGGTGGATGGGGAAATATGGTATTAACCCCCCAGGGGCAAGGTGTTGTTAACCCCTAATGTTTGTGACGCCAGAGTGGTTATTAGGTACCGGAACCACACGAACAGTATCTCCACTATTCCAATGGCTAGGTAGTGAAAGGAGTCCACAACCAAGTTATGGTTTAATGGAGGCTTTACTGAGGTCAGATAGGTGTTATTATCTTCACAGCTAGGCCAGAATCCCAGAGAGTCGACCAGTAACACGGAAAGGGCCCTGCAGCTTTCTGGGATTTGTAGTTATTGTAATAGACTTTAGTTCAGCAACGCAGACTAGAATAGACTTGATCAGTGTCTTGACTTTAGTAGAGACAGCAGATATAGATGAAATGACTTACTGACAATGTGGCTGGTGTGCAGGCTTTGTGGTGTACTGGACACAGGATCTGTGATGTCTGTGCTTTGTTGTCCTCAGCAGAAAGAAAAAGAATTGTAATGTCCGTCCCCTTATATAGAGGGGGGCTGAGCCAAAGCCCATTGGTCAAGCTGCTGGTCATAGGTTAAACTGGTGCTCTCTGGGTAACATCATGTGACAACATAACATGTGCCATTTCACAGGTCCTTCAGACATCTCACAGGTCCTTTAGACTAGCTATACATTAATACTAGAGGTGCACCGAAATGGAAATTTCAGAACCGAAACAAAACCGGAAAAAAAAAATGTCCGGCCGAAACCGATACCTAAACCGAAAATGACTTCTCCCCGCCTTCTAGTAAAATGCAGCGCTCCGCTCATTAGATTAGATTCCCCCACATTAGATTGCCAGCTCCCCCACATTAGGTCGGGAGTTCCCCCACATTAATAGGCAGCTCCCCCACAATAGTAGGCAGCTCCCCCACAATAGTAGGCAGCTCCCCCACAATAGTAGGCAGCTCCCCCACATTAATAGGCAGCTCCCCAACAATAGTAGGCAGCTCCCCCACAATAGTAGGCAGCTCCCCCACATTAGGTCAGCATTTCCCCCACAATAGTAGGCAGGTTCCCCACAATAGTAGGCAGTTCTCCCACAATATTAGGCAGCTCCCCCCAACAATATTAGGCAGCTCCCCCCACATTTGTAGGCAGCTCCCCCCCACAATAGTAGGCAGTTCCCCCACAATATTAGGCAGCTCCCCCCAACAATATTAGGCAGCTCCCCCCACATTTGTAGGCAGCTCCCCCCACAATATTAGGCAGTTCCCCCACAATATTAGGCAGCTCCCCCCAACAATATTAGGCAGCTCACCCCACATTTGTAGGCAGCTCTCCCCCACATTAGGTCAACAGTTCCCCCACAATAGTAGGCAGCTTCCCCCCACCCCACAGACATACAGCTTCCAGCCATATACAGTGTATGGCTGGAGGCTGTATGTCTGTACTGCTGCCCCACAGTGTTACGGTCACAGCTCCTCCGGCCCGGGGTCACATCTACTGCTATGGCCTATGGACCATGGCTGTAGGTGCCGGGACCTGAGGAGCGGTGACCGGAACACTGAAGAAGATGACGCGCCGCCGTTCACTTACCAGGCCCCGGCCAGCGCGCGTTCTCCTGTGGCGATCCTGTGGTCCTCCTGCGTCTCTATGGTTGTACGCACGGGACGTCAGTGACGTCCCGTGCGTACAACCATAGAGGTGGAGAAGCGAAGGACCGAAGGAGGATCGCAGGAGGACGCCAGGGAATGGTGAGTGACCGGCGGACATCCTTATGTCCCGAAAAGACTTTGCCGGTCCGGGCATGCTGGGAGTTGTAGTTTCACAACAGCTGGAGGCCCCCTGGTTTTTAGTATACAGTATTAGGTTTTATATGCTCTGGCCGACCCACGCCTGCAGCCACACACGGGAGCCGGCCCGGGCACATAAAAAGAAGTATTCCTATCCCGGAGAGCACGCCCCCCCCCCCCCAGATTTTGCGCCCGGTGCGGCCGACCCCCCCTGCACCCCCCACGCTACGCCTCTGGCACTGGCAGTGTTTGTAACTTGTGCTGTGGGCGGGCAGGGGAGGTGGGTCATTATCGGCAAATTTTTGTTGTTTCGGCATTTCCCAAAAATAGCTATTTTCGGCCGATATGTATCGGCCGCCGATATGTCGATGCATCCCTAATTAATACATTGACTACACATAAGGTAGGATAAATAACATTATAGAAACAGCAGGGGAGACCCTGCAGGGGAGACCCCAGGTCACCGAGGGACTCAACCTGACAGGGCCTAACTGCAGTGCAGGACCATGTCCTGTACTGGGACATTACAACACCACTAGAAGGGGAACGGCACAATTTGCACAAATTTGTTACATTGCAAGATGGTGGTATTATTGCAGTGCTGTGCCATTTAAGGCGCATAAAGGCTTTAGAGAAATAACTACAACAGAAGAAGAAATGCTAAAAAAAAATAAAGATAATATCAGAAGTCATCTTTCAAATCCTGTCAGCCCACCCACCGGATAAATATGGACTTATATTTATCATGTCTGAAATAACAATTCTGATTATTGTTTGGAACTGCTAACATTTTCACAACCAATAAATAAATTGGAACAAATGACATGGCAAGATGGAGTGACAGCGGGTGAATAATTCATGAACCGCTCTGAGCAGGAAATCCCACAATGATTGCGTATTGTGCTTCTCATATACAACATGTACTCTACTAACTATGGATTCTCTTTGCAGCCTATAGAATGAACTGGATGGGTGTAGGTCAGTAAACAGTTAAACCTTGGAGGGTGAAGTACCTAAAATAAGGACATAGGGGAAGATTTATCAAATCCTGTCTAGAGAAAAAGCTGCTGAGTTGCCCATAGCAACCAATCAGATTGCTTCTTTCATTTTCTAGAGGCCTTTAAAAAAAAATGAAAGAAGCGATTTGATTGGTTGCTATGGGCAACTCAGCAATTTTCCTCTGGACAGATTTTGATAAATCTCCCTCAAAGTCTATTTTGTCAGGTTTTCTTTTTTTGTTTATCTTCTGAGAACCATAGCTTTTCTATTTTTTGTGGACAAAGCTATATGAGGACTTGTTGTTTTATTTATTTTTTCATGATGAGTTGTTTTTTGATGGCACAATTTATTTTTATTTTTTCAGAGGGAATAAAAAAAAGAAAATTTCCTCTATTTTTGAGGGTTTCATTTGGGGTTTCATTTTTACAATGTTAATGCAGGATAAAAGACATGTTCATTTTACTGTGCAAATCAGTTTGATTACGGCAATAAGAAATTTATATTGGAGACTGGGGTGCACTGTTCTGGTGAATGGCGGGGGCCTCAGGGTTCAGCGCACAACCCAAAGGTGCTGCCATTGGTTCAGCTAATTCTCTAAGGCAGTGTTTTCCAACCAGTGTGTCTCCAGCTGTTTCAAAACTAGAATTCCCAGCATGCTTTGACAGCCAACGGCTTTATGGACATGCTGAGAGTTGAAGCTTTGCACACTGGTTGGGAAACACAGTTCTAAGGTTTATGGTGGCCTCACTAACCACAAACTAATGATCTTGATAGAGAGAAAGATCGGGGTTGAGGGATTTTCACTACGCGACCCTCTTGTTCAAGGAGAGATGAGCCAGCCCAGAGCTGTCTGGCTATGACTTTTCCTCTCTAACCCACACATAAACATTTGACCTTGCCAAACATTTATGTGTATGGGGAAGTCGGGAGAGATAGCTGTTAGCCACATTAAATTTGGCCAACAGTTACTGAAAGTTTATGCCTATCTAAGTGGTACAATGGTGCAAAGAATAAGTGCTAATTGATTCTAACTAGAATAACCCTTTAAGTAATTAAAGGGGTATTCCAGGATTTTTTTTTATTTGACTATGCTACAGGGGTTGTGAAGTTAGTGTAGTTCATAATATAGTGTCTGTACCTGTGTGTGACGGTTTTCTCACAATTCTTCAGTGATTTTCACCCCACCATTTATTTTTAACAGCATACAAAATGACTGTTGTCTCAGATTTTTCCCAGCTTGCAATGCGGCCGAGACCTGACTCACTAGTCAGCTGATGACAGGGAGCCTGTCTGCTTCAATGGGTGGAGGGATCAATCTGCAACTAATGCAACAGCTGTAGGCACTCAGCTTGAAAACCACTCATATGATGGATGCAGCTCATTTACGTTTCAATGGGTGGGGTGGCTGATGTGGGGGAGGGAGGAAAATGGAATTGTGGGATTTGTAGTAAAAAAAACAGGAAATACAAGTTCACAAAAAGCTAGCCACAGTGTTATGGTAATCCCATGATATAGCCATTTAGCCCCAAGACAAGCGCAGATCCTTCCTAATCATGTCCATTACTGCCTGCCAGGTACTTACTAAAATCACCTTATGGTGGATAACTCCTTTAATTATTGCTAAGCTGTAGTACCTGAGCCTACCCCTTTTAAAGAGATACAGGGTGGCCTTCAACAAGAACTAAAAGCTGTTGCTTACTTTTTTAAATTACTAATAAATATCTCAACCTGAATATTCCATCTTTGCCCTTTATCATTTGTAACAGCAAGGAAGAATTCTAAGCATATTTTAGTGATACAACATGCTGTCAATTTCTCTCACCCGAGACTCCCGGTATTTTTGGCTTTGACTCGTCTCCTCGGTCGCTGTTTAAAGGCACCTGGTTTTAGCTTTGAGTCGAGATTAAAATGCATCCCCTATACCGTATGTCACTGAGATGATATTTCTTTCTCCCACACGATATAAAAAATGCTCCATAATTATCCCAGTTGGAGACCGAGTCCTCTGTTATCTTTGATCTATAATGTAGAATATGTCAGCAAGACCAAAGTAGTTTTATATAGAGTAAATAAGACAAGCCGAGTAGTTTCATGGTTAATTGATTAAAAAGGTTCACAAAAAGGTTGAAGATCAAAGAGCAACATAATAGTATCATATTACTCAGGAGAGCTGTCACTACATTTATTTGACAAGCTAACCTTGGCCGCTGATGCTCCATTGTCAGTGGGAATGATATCCCTTCTAGCAAATCTACCTTGTCCTCGAAACAGGAGGTGACTACAAATGGAACAGTTTTTACCTAATAAAATAAGTTTAGGTATTTCTTTTTACTATTTAAATGCTTTGGTGTAGGTATACAGTAATTCTCAGTGCATGAAAAGTGCAAATGTGTCACACAAAAAACTTGAACGAGGATGAGGTCTATCGCAGCTTGGCCCCCCAACAAACCTATCCTTCCCCTCTGGGCCAAAAAGAACCTGAAAGGTTCAGGTTTAAAGTCCCTATTCATTGAAGATACTAAGAGGATCACAAATTCTCCCGGCATCCACCTAGGCGCCAGCCCAAGTGTCAGCCAAGGACCTACACTCTTAGCAAAAAGACAGAGACGCCTATTGATTGTATAGGCCAAAATAGTCGTATTAATGGATATCTGATAGCTGGAGCGACCCATAATCATGAGAATAGAAGTGTCTTATACCCCATTCTTGGTGAAGATATAGAAACACATCAGTAGTCACTCCAACAAAGTGAGTAGGAAATAAGAAAACAGATGAGTGCACTCACTTGGCTGCCACTGTAAATCCCCTTCCAATAAAAAGGTTACAAATTTGTGCAGCCACTTCTTCACTGAAAAATTAGACTAAGTGTATCGGATAGAGGTATGGCATCCATTCACCTCATGACTCCAAGAAACAATAGGGGCAAGAATAGGAGGGAACTCTCCTCCTTTATGTGTTATCTGCTTGGACATGATCACAGGTGTTGCTGGGATGTCACAACAGCTGAGGGTCTAGTCGAGGCCAACAGACCTGCCATAATTTAATAGGTGTAAAGGTGTTAAATATCTGGAAAATAACAGTACCCTACAACACTAGTATTGCAGTGTATTGTACAAGTGACTGCATATTCTCTATATTAAGTATCATTTAAAAGTTGAAATCACCTGCCCCCCTTCTCATTTCCTAAATAAAAAAAATGTAAACTACAAAAAAAACTATATACTTGGAATCAAGAAATGGCTAAACTATTAAAATATAATCCTGTTCCATGAATGTCCTAAAAGAACAAAATACCAAAAAAAAAATTTTTTTAAATCAATTCACAATCCAGAAAACATGGATTAAAAAGTGAGTAAAAACCTGTATGTATAACTAAAATGCTGTCAGTAAGAACAAAAGCTCACTCATAAAAATGAGCCCTTGCATAGCTTTGTAGGTGGAAAATAAAAGTTATAGGAGTCAGAATATGGAGATGCCAAGCATTTTTTAGCTTTAATTTTTTAAAGCAGTAAAATATAACTAGAGATGAGCAAATCGAAGCTGACGAATGCAAATTCGTTACGAATTTCATGAAAAATTAGATTTGCAACTAATGCAAATTTTGCCGTGATTCTATCACACAAATTGCTTCATAAAACTCCATTTAGTGCAGTCCAGGCTCCAGGGATCTAAAATGGTGGATCCACATGTGAGGACATGGGGCAAGGAACTCTGGGAAGGCAGGGACAACAGCAGGTGGGATGACCCTGAATCACATGCAGGATGCAGCCTATCAGCAGCCAGTCACCCATGTGATGTCACAGCCCTATATAATCGGCAGCCATATTACGGCTAGTCACTTCATTACACTGCAGAGAGAGGACGGACAGCCTGTGTTACACAGAAAAGCTTTTTCCAGCAGCGTTTCATCTCACATTGGCGTTCTGGTGGACAAAGAGCAGTGCTTTTTGCCACTGAAAAGCATTTTTACTGCAGCCATTAACCTCCCAGTTACTTTCTTCAACATTGTATTACAGAGAGGGACAGAGAGCTGTGTGTTGCCCCATACATTTCACCAAGCTGCCTCAACTTCATAAACCTTAGCAAAGGAGGCAGGAATAATTTTTCAGCGCAATTCTGTGTCTTTGTTCCACAACAAATCATCTGCTGCTTATACTAGTCTGTAGACGGTATAATACTCAGCAGTCCATTCCTAATAGTTTTTGACAGAGTGCAATTTTGGGTCTAGTACACAGCTTTTGTGTGCTCCAGCACTGTTGTGTACTGCTCTTGTTGTAAAAAAAGATGTATTTTTAAGCGTACTGTAGTGCATTTTTATGCCCTCAAAAGTGTATACCACATACCTATATCTAAGTAGTGTACTATTTTGTACCTGTCAGTCTGTCAAGAGCCTAGATACTGTGAAAGAACAGCCAAAAGTAATCACCGGCTGGTGTTTAACTCCAATACATTTTTTTAAGTGAACTGTAGCGCATTGTTCCACCCTCTTTGTTCCACAACAAATGGTCTGCTGGTTATGCTAGTCTGTAGACAGGTGAAATACAGTGAGATAAGGTATACTCCCCAGTACAGGTCACCTGTCTAACCCAGGAAGAAGTACAGTGCCTCCTACAAAAAATCTAAATAGTCAAATCACCAGGTCCAGATGGCATTCACCCCATGTTCTAGAGGAATTAAGTAATGTAATAGACAGACCCCTATTTTTAATATTCAGTGACTTTAGTGACAGGGACTGTTCCCCAGGACTGGTGCATGGTAAATGTGGTACCAATATTTAAAAAGGGATCAAAAGGTGAGCCCGGAATTATAGACCTGTTAGTTCAACCTCCGTTGTATGTAAATTGTTTGAGGGTTTTCTAAGGGATGCAATTCTGGAGTATCTTGATAAAAATAAATGTATGACCCCATATCAGCATGGCTTTATGAGGGATCGGTCCTGTCAAACTAACCTGATCAGCTTTTATGAGGAGGTGAGCTCCAGACTGGACCAGGGGCAATCGCTAGATGTCGTATAACTGGATTTTTCCAAAGCATTTGAGTTGGTGCCACATAAAATGTTGGTGCATAAAAAGAGAAGGATGGGGCAGGGGGAGAATGTGGGTAAGTGGCTCAATGATAGGAAACAGAGGGTGGTTATTAATGGTACTTATTCTGATTGGGTGACTGTTACTTGTGGGGTACCACAAGGGTCAGTCTTGGGTCCTGTTCTATTTAATATATTTATTAATGACCTTGTAGAGGGGTTGATTAGTAAAGTAGCAATCTTTGCAGATGATACTAAACTCTGTAAAGTGGTAAACACTATAGAGGACAGGGCACTGTTAAAAATGGATCTGGATAGGTTGGAGGTTTGGGCTGGGAAGTGGCAGATGAGGTTTAACACTGATAAATATAAGGTAATGCACATGGGAAAGAAAAATCCGGGCTGGGATTATGTATTAAATGGGAGAACATTTGGGACAACTGACAAGGAAAAGGATTTAGGATTCTTAGTTAACAGTAAATTTAGCTGTAGTGACCAGTGTTGGGCAGCTGTTGCCAAGGCAAATAAATCATGGGGGCCATCAATAGGGGCATAGATGCCCATGACAAGGAAATAATTCTAACGCTGTACAAATCACTAGTCAGACCACACATGGAATACTGTGTACAGTACTGGGCACCAGTGTACAAGAAAGATATAGTGGAGCTGGAGAGGGTTCAAAGACGGGCAACCAGAGTAATACGAGGAATGGGGGGACTACAGTACCCAGAAAGATTAGCAGAATTGGGGTTATTTAGTTTAGAAAAAAGAAGGCTTAGGGGAGACCTAATAACTATGTATAAATATATCAGGGGGCAGTACAGAAATCTCTCTCATGATCTAGTTATACCCAGGACTGTATCTCTACGTTTAGAAGAAAGAAGGTTTCTACACCAGCACAGACAGGGGTTCTTTACTTTAAGAGCAGTCAGACTGTGGAATTCTCTGCCTGAGGAGGAATTCTCTGCCTGAGGAGGTGGTCATGGTGAACTCTGTAAAAGAGTTCAAAAGGGGTCTGAATGCATTTTTGAAGAATAATAACATTGCTGGTTATGGATACTAGATTTATAGGGACAGAAAGTTGATCCAGGGATCTTATTCTTTTTTCAACCTTATGAACTATGAACTATGTTACTATGTTACCCAGCAGTCCATTCCTAATATTCTGTGAGGTATTGTAATGGTGGGTTTAGTACACAGCGACTGTGTGCTGCAGCACTGTTGTGTACTGCTGGTGTTGTGCAAAAATACGTATTTTTAAGCGTACTGTAGCACATTTTTCTGCCCTCATGAGTGCATACCACATACCTACATTTAAGTAGTGTTGAGCGACATAGGCCATATTTGAATTTGCGATATTTTGCGAATATATGGACAAATATTCGTCATATATTCGCTAAATTCGCATATTCGTAATATCCACTTTTATTTTTGCATATGCGAAAATTTGCATATGCAAAAATTTGCATATACTACAATTAGCATTTGCAGAAAATTTGCACGCCAGTTTCACACAGTAGTATTAGAGCCTTCTTTACACCACACAAGCTGGAAGCAGAGAGGGATGATCACTGTGATGTGTACTGTGAAAAAAATGTATATTCGTAATTGCGAATATATAGTGTTATATTCGCGAATATTCGCAAATTTGCGAATATGCGATATTCGCAAATAAAATTTGCATTGCGAATATTCGTGAGCAACACTACATTTAAGTAGTGTACTATTTTGTACCTGTTAGACTCTCAAGGGCCTAGATACTGTGAAAGGCCATTTGTTGTGGAACAAAGAGGGCAGAAAAATGCGCTACAGTACGCTTAAAAAAAACATATTGGAGTAAAACACCAGTCGGTGATCTTCTGCTAGTTATACTAGTCTGTAGACGGTATAATACCCAGCAGTCTATTCCTAATAGTCTTTGATAGAGTGCAATTTTGGGTTTAGTAAACAGCTTTTGTGTGCTGCAGCACTGTTCTGTACTGCTGGTGTTGTGTAAAAATACGTATTTTTAAGCGTACTGTAGCGCATTTTTCTGCCCTTACAAGTGCATACCATACTAAGTAGTGTACTATTTTGTACCTGTTAAACTCTCAAAGGCCTAGATACTGTGAAAGGCCAGGCAAAAGTACTCACCGGGTGGTGTTGTACTCACATACTTTTTTAAGTGTACTGTAGCGCATTTTTCTGCCCTCTTAAGTGCATACCACATACCTACATCTAAGTAGTGTACTAGTTTGTACCTGTTAATATGTCAAGGACCTAGATACTGTGAAAGGACAGACAAAAGTAATCACCGGCTGTTGTTTTACTCCAATACGTTTTTTTAAGTGTACTGTAGTGCATTTTTCTGCCCTCATGAGTGCATACCACATACCTACCTCTAAGTAGTGTACTATTTTGTACCTGCTAATCTGTCAAGGGCCTAGATACTGCAAAAAAAACAGGTTAAAGTACTCATCGGCTGGTGTTGTACTCGAATACTTTTTTAAGCTTACTATAGTGCATTTTGTTGTCCTCATGAGTGTATACCACATACCTACATCTAAGTAGTGTACTAGTTTGTACCTGTTAATCTGTCAAGGGCCTAGATACTGTGAAAGGACAGCCAAAAGTACATAACTGCTGCTGTTCTAGACAAATACTGTTTTAAGCATAGTGAAGCGTATTGTACTCCCCTCATATACGCACTAAGTATGTCAGGCAGAGGAGTGGCAGAGGCCTAAATTCATCAGGCGCAGGCAGAGGTCGCAGCAGAAAAGGGGCGAGTGGCAGCAGGAGTCACAGCGAGAGGCAGGAGCTCCTGGTATCAGCTAGCGGTCGTGTCCCGACCAGGAACCCATCTGCCGTCATCGATTGGTTAACATGGTCATCCACTTCATCACAAGTGATATCTGATGCTCCCAGTCAACAGTCGGTGGGTTCATCAGACACACCCCTCAGTTGGCATGGCCCAGGAGCATTCCCTGTCCTCCCATTGCCTCTGTCCTATGATGTTCCCTCCCCTACAGAAGTATCTTATGCTGTGGGTTCAGCTACACTATTCACTGAGGACAATCTAATAGAGGACGGTCAGCAGATACTGTCCAGCCAAGAAGTGGGGGAGACATCCGCCACTTTCTCCGCTAAGCGGGCAAGTAGTGATAAGGAGAGTGACGTGGGAGGCAGGGTTGCCAGCGTTCAGGGTACTGAAGCAGACACTATCGAGGAATCTGAGGAGGACATCAGTAATGTGCAGACACTTGTTGATGATGATGAAGCCGATCGCAATTGGGAGCTGGGTGCAGAAGGGGCTTCATCATTTTCAGGAGAAGAGGGTTGCCCATGAGGCAGCAGCTGAGCCAGCAAGGTGGTAGCATGGTCAGCAGGCAGCATGGTGGCAGAAGTGGAAATTCTGGAGCCAAACATGCCCGGGGAGACTACTTGCTTTGCGGCAGCCTACTTTCCCGGGAGGTAGTAAAACAGGGGTTTCTGGAGAGGGCGACAGTATCAGTCAATTAGTGCGGACTGATGGTGGGAAAATCAGCTACTAGCCGGTGTGGCAGTTTTTTTTATCAAGCATCAGGAGGAGGTTCACATAGCCACAGGCAAGATGTGTTGGCAGGAGGTGAAGTGTGGGCAGGATCCCAATGTTGGCACCACAGCCCTGTGTCAACATATGCTGCGCCACCATAAAGCAGCCTTGGAGAACCGTGGCTCCAATGTAGTGGTCCAGCTTGCTGCATCACCCAGTGGCACGCCACTCTCTCTTTCAGCCAGCCAAGGCTCCACCACCTCCTGTGTGTCTACCATCCTTCTGTCCCTCCAGATGCTCCTGCTCCTCCTACTTTTAGTCAGTCAGTCCGCCAACAATCAATCGGCGAAGCCATGTCCAAGAGACAACAGTATGCACCCACTCATCCAACAGCGCAGAAGCTGAATGTGCTCCTGTCCAAGTTGCTGGTGCTGCAGTCCCTCACTCAGCACCTTTCAGAGAACTGATGGCTTGTGCCGAGGTGGAGAGTGCTAAGCCATCATTTCTTTTCGAAGAAGGAAGTACCAGCCATGCACAGTTTTGTGGAAGAGATGGTGAACCAGTCCTTTAGCCTAACGGTGTGTACCAGAGTGCATGGCAGCGCCGGCGTCTGTAACTATGGTCAGGGACAATACATGTCCTCTAACCCCTTAAGGACTGAGCCCTTTTTCACCTTAAGGACGCAGCCCTTTTTCGCAATTCTGACCACTATCACTTTATACTTTAATAACTCTGGAATGCTTTTACCGATTATTCTGATTCCGAGATTTTTTTTTTCGTGACATATTTTACTTTAACACAGTTGTAAATTTTCGTTGTTAATTGCATCCTTTCTTGGTGAAAAATCCCAAAATGTTTGCAACAGCTGGAGGCAAAAACTCAGTTTCACAACCAATGTGTCTCCAGCTGTTACAAAACTGCAACAATCAGTCGAAGGGCATGCTGAGAGTTGTAGTTTTGCAACAGCTGGAGGCACACTGTTACAACTCGCAGCATGCCCTTTGGTAGTCTGTGGATGCTGGGAGTTGTAGTTATGCAGCAGTTGAATGCACACTTTTTCATAGAAAAAAATTGCCTCCAGTTGTTGCATAACTACAGCCCCCAGCATGCACAGACTACCAAAGGGAATGCTGGGAGTTGTAGCTGGAACTCCAGCTGTTGCAAAACTACAACTCCCAGCATTCCCTTTGGCTTTGCATGCTGCGAATTGTTGCTGAGCAACAGTAAGAGGTGAATAGGCCTCAACTCCTGCTGTATCCTACCGCCAGGACCGCCGCCGCTGTATCCTGCCGCCGGGACCGATGCTGCTGCTCCTGTCGCTGCCACCGATCCTGAGGGGACCCCGTCGGATCAGGGCAAGGTAGGAGATCCTATGCGGCGCAGATCTCCGCTCCGATCGCCGTCCCGATCACCGCCCAGCAGGTCTGTGATTGGTCGGTTATTCCGTGCCACCTCACTCCTACTGGGTAAGGGTGAATGGGGCTGTCTTGGACAGCCCCATTCACCCTTTTTTACGGGTCACCGGGTCACCAGAGACCCGATTGACCAAGAATAGCGGAAAATCGCAGGTCTGAATTGACTGGTGATTTGCCGTGATCGCCGACATGGGGGGGTCTCAGGACTTCCCTGGACGATATGCAGGGATGGCTGATAGATATCAGCAGTCATCCCATTCCTATCACCGCGTCTGGAGATACGGTGATCCAGGAAAGCTTCACCGTAAATGTACGGCGCCGTGCGCTAAGTACTTCTTAGCAGCGCCGTACATTTACCGCACTCGTCCTTAAGGGGTTAAGGCTCACTGAGTGAATGTGCTTCCTGCACAGCCACAACACCAACTTGGACAGGTCATGCAGCTTCCTCCTCCACACTCTCAGGCCGTTGGTCCTGTGACAGTGTGCGACTCCGTCTCCTCATCCTCCACCGTGTTCTCAGCCCAGCTCAGCTCAACTGCCCAGACAAGTCGCAGTGCCCCTTCAGCCTACCATGTGTGCAGGGCATGGCGGTGTCACGCTGTTCTTCACATGGTTTGCCTTGGCGAACGGAGTCACACAGGGGAGGAACTGCTAAATGTCATTCGTAAAGAAATCGGAGCATGGCGTACGCCACAAAAACTGGAAGTGGGAACCATGGTGACTGACAACGGGAAGAACAACTTGCATGTGCTGCAACTGGGAAGGCTGAGCCATGTGCCCTGCATGGCACACGTGTTTAATCTGGTTGTTAAATGGTTCCTGAAGTGTTCCTAACAATGGGAAGGAAACTTTGCGTGCACTTCAGCCACTTGTACACCGCAAAGCACACCCTCCTTGAACTGCAGCTTCAGAATGGCATACCCCAACATAGTCTAATTTGAGACTTGTCCAAATATGTTGGACTGACTATATGAACAGAGAAAAGCCATCACCGATTTCTAGATGATCCAAGCAAAAAGGGGTACTCCCCTTTGTAACTTCAATGTCTACCAGTGGCAGCTCATACGTGACACCTGCCATTTGCTCAGGCCCTTCAAGTCGCCAGGATTACGGGATGAACGGCATCATTCCACTTCTTCATTTCTTACAACACGTGTTGGAAACGATGTCTGGTCAGGGCAATGGAGGGGCCTACATCTCACATGAGCTCTGTGGGGGCTGAACTGGAGGAGGAGGATGAGGGGGAGGGGCACAGTGGAGCACAGTTTAGGTTTCACCAAATGGGCGGTTTTTCTAGTAATCTGACAGGAGAGGAGGAGCAAGAGCAGCCAGAGGAGCTAGAGGGTTATGAGGAAGGCGAGACAGAGGACCCAGACACACTGTGGCAGTATGCAGTGGAGATGGAGGCAGGGAGTCCCTCTGAGTCATTTGCACAAATGGCACGATGCATGCTCACTTGCTTGAGTGGTGACAGCCAAATTGTCACTATTCGGCAGCCTGATGACTTCTGGCTCTCCACCTTTTTGGGCCCCCACTACTGGCACAAAATGGGGGCCTTTTTCACACCCATTGAGAGGGAGGACAAACTGACCTACTACAGAGACATCCTACGTAATCAGTTGGCCAATGCCTATCGGCGCCATCGTCCATCTTCTCCACTGCCATGGCTGCTGGGGAGGGTGGGGTGGCAGGAGCAGTACCAGCTCCATCAGCAGCAGCCTGAGTCTACAGTCACTGATGAGTACCTACAGTCACTGATGAGTACCCACATAGTGAAGCAACTCATCAGCAGCAGGTAGACCTGGAGCAGGACCTGAACCAACAGGTGGTGGCATACCTTGTCATGACCATGCCAACACACCTTCAAGAGCGGCTGGACTTCTGGGCAGCCAAATTAGATTTGTTGTCATAACTAGCAGAGTTTGCCCTGGAAAAGCTGTGCTGTCCAGCCAGTAGTGTGGCATCAGAGCGGGTGTTTAGTGCAGCTGGGGCCGTAGTCACCCCAAGGAGAACATGTCTGTCCATGAAAAATGTGGAGACACTGACCTTTGTGAAGATGAATTAGGCATGGATGAGCCAGGATTTCGACTCACCAATGCCTGATGCATCAAAGTAGATTGACTATGGTGACACACCAACACTTCACAAATATGGATAGTGCCAAACAGATTTAAGGCGCTGCTCCCCAGTTACAAACATTCCTCCGCATCAGACTTTTTTTTCACCCACCTTCATCACCGGGTACTAGTATTGCAACCCACTGCACCACTCTGTCACCAGGTAACTTTCAGGACTCCTGATGCAGCTGCGGCCAACTCCAGGCTGTGCCATTCAGCCACTATATGGTCTCCTCATGCTTCAGCCAACTCCAAGCTGTGAAATTCAGCCACTATATGGTCTTCTCATGCTTCAGCCACCTTCAGAATGTGCCATTCAGACACTATATGGTCTCCTCATGCTGCCACAAACTCCAGGCTGAGCCATTCAGCCACTATATGGTCTCTTCATGTTTCAACCAACTCCAGGCTGTGCCACTTAGCCAATATATGGTCTCCTCATGCTTCAGCCAACTCCAAGCTGTGCCATTCAGACACTATATGGTCTCCTCATGCTTCAGCCAACTCCAGGCTGTGCCATTTAGCCCCTATATGGTCTCCTCATGCTTCAGTCACCTCCAGGCTGTGCCATTTAGCCACTATATGGTCTCCTCATGCTTCACCATCTCCAGACTGTGCCATTCAGCTACTATATGGTCTTCTCATGCTTCAGCTACCTCCAGGCTGTGCCAGTAAGCCACTATGTGGTCTCCTTATGCTGCCACAAACTCCAGGCTGTGCCATTCAGCCACTATATGGTCTCCACATACTGATGCCACCTTCAGGCTGTGCCATTTAGCCACTATACGGTCTCCTCATGCTTCAGCCAACTCCAGGCTGTGCCATTTAGCCACTATATGGTCTCCTCATGTTTCAGCCACTTCCAGGCTGTGCCATTCAGCCACTATATTGCCTCCTCATGCTTCAGCCACCTTCAGGCGGTGCCATTGAGACACAATATGGTCTCCTCATGCTGCCACAAACTCCAGGCTGTGCCATTCAGCCACTATATGTTCTACTCATGCTTCAGCCAACTCCAGGCTGTGCCATTTAGCCACTATATGGTTTCCTCATGCTCCAGCCAACTCCAAGCTGTGCCATTCAGACACTATATGGTCTCCTCATGCTTCAGCCAACACCAGGCTGTGCCATTCAGCCACTATATGGTCTCCTCATGCTTCAGCAAACTCCAAGCTGTGCCATTCAGACAATATATGGTCTCCTCATGCTGCCACAAACTCCAGGCTGTGCCATTCATCCACTATATGGTCTCCACATACTGATGCCACCTCCATGCTGTGCCATTCAGCCACTATATGGTCTCCTCATGCTTCAGACAACTCCAGGCTGTGCCATTTAGCCACTATATGGTCTCCTCATGCTTCAGCCACTACCAGGCTGTGTGATTCAGACACTATATGGTCTCCTCATGCTTCAGCCAACTCCAGGCTGTGCTGTTCAGCTACTATATGGTCTCCTCATGCTTCAGCCACCTCCAGGCTGTGTGATTCAGACACTATATGGTCTCCTCATGCTGTCACAACCTCCAGGCTGTGTCATTCAGCCATTATGTGTTCTACTCATGCTTCAGCCAACTCCAGGCTGTGCCATTCAGCCACTATATGGTCTCTTCATGCTTCAGTCAACTCCAGGCTGTGCCATTTAGCAACTATATGGTCTCCTCATGCTTCAGCCACTTCCTGGCTGTGCCATTCAGCCACTATATGTTCTACTCATGCTGCCACCAACTGAAAGCTGTGCCATCCAGCCACAATATGGTATTCTCATGCTTCAGCCAACTCCAAGCTGTGCCATTCAGCCACTATATGGTCTCCTCATGCTTCAGCCACCTCCAGGCTGTGCCATTAAGACACTATATGGTTTCCTCATGCTGCCACAAACTCCAGGCTGTGCCATTCAGCCGCTACAAGTTCTACTCATGCTTCAGCCAACTCCAGGCTGTGCCATTCAGCCACTATATGATCTCCTCATGCTTCAGCCAACTCCAAGCTGTGCCATTCAGACACTATATGGTCTCCTCATGCTTCAGCCAACTCCAGGCTGTGCCATTAAGCAACTATATTGCCTCCTCATGCTTCAGCCAACTCCAGGCTGTGCCATTCAGCCACTTTATGGTCTCCTCATGCTTCAGCCAACTCCAGGCTGTGTCATTCAGCCACTATATGGTCTCCTTATGCTTCAGCAAACTCCAAGCTGTGCCATTCAGCCACTATATGTTCTACTCATGCTGCCACCAACTTCTGGCTGTGCCATCCAGCCACTATATGGTATTCTCATGCTTCAGCCAACTCCAAGCTGTGCCATTAAGCCACTATATGGTCTCCTCATGCTTCAGCCACCTCCAGGCTGTGCCATTAAGACACTATATGGTTTCTTCATGCTGCCACAAACTCCAGGCTGTGCCATTCAGCCACTACAAGTTCTACTCATACTTCAGCCAACTCCAGGCTGAGCCATTCAGCCACTATATGATCTCCTCATGCTTCAGCCACCTCCAAGCTGTGCCATTCAGACACTATATGGTCTCCTCATGCTTCAGCCAACTCCAGACTGTGCCATTAAGCCACTATATTGCCTCCTCATGCTTCAGCCAACTCCAGGCTGTGCCATTCAGCCACTTTATGGTCTCCTCATGCTTCAGCCAACTCCAGGCTGTGCCATTCCGCCACTATATGGTCTCCTCATGCTTGAGCAAACTCCAAGCTGTGCCATTCAGACACTATATGGTCTCCTCATGCTTCAGCCAACTCCAGACTGTGCCATTCAGCTACTATATGGTCTCCTCATGCTTCAGCCAACTCCAGGCTGTGCCATTTAGCCACTATATGGTTTCCTCATGCTTCACCATCTCCAAGCTGTGCCATTCAGCTATTATATGGTCTCCTCATGCTTCAGCCACCTCCAGGCTGTGCCATTAAGCCACCATATGGTCTCCTCATGCTGCCACAAACTCAAGGCTGTGCCATTCAGCCACTATATGGTCTCCACATACTGATGCCACCTCCAGGCTGTGCCATTCAGCCACTATATGGTCTCCTCATGCTTCAGCCACCTCCAGGCTGTGCCATTTAGCCACTATATGGTCTCCTCATGCTTCAGCCACTTCCAGACTGTGTGATTCAGACACTATATGGTCTCCTCATGCTACCACCACAAACTCCAGACTGTGCCATTCAGCCACTATATGGTCTCCTCATGCTTCAGCCAACTTCAGGCTGTGCCATTCAGACACTATATGGTCTCCTTATGCTTCAGCCAACTCCAGGCTGTGCCATTCAGCCACTATATGGTCTCCTCATGCTTCAGCCACCTCCATCCTGTGTGATTCAGATACTATATGGTCTCCACATGCTGCCACAAACTCCAGGCTGTGTCATTCAGCCATTATATGTTCTACTAATGCTTCAGCCAACTCCAGGCTGTGCCATTCAGCCACTATATGGTCTCCTCATACTGATGCCACCTCCAGGCTGTGCAATTCAGCCACTTTATGGTCTCTTCATGCTTCAGTCAACTCCAGGCTGTGCCATTTACAACTATATGGTCTCCTCATGCTTCAGCCATTTCCTGGCTGTGCCATTCAGCCACTATATGTTCTACTCATGCTGCCACCAACTTCAGGCTGTGCCATCCAGCCTCTATATGGTATTCTCATGCTTCAGCCAACTCCAAGCTGTGCCATTAAGCCACTATATGGTCTCCTCATGCTTCAGCCACCTCCAGGCTGTACCATTAAGACACTATATGGTTTCCTCATGCTGCCACAAACTCCAGGCTGTGCCATTCAGCCACTACAAGTTCTACTCATGCTTCAGCCAACTCCAGGCTGTGCCATTTAGCCACTATATGGTCTCCTCATGCTGCCACAAACTCCAGGCGGTCTTTTAGCCACTATATGGTCTGAGATCCAGGCAGGAGCAGTCAAGTGCCGATAACAGTGATCAATGGCATGTTAATACATGCCAGTGATCAGTGTAAAATATCAGTGTGTGCAGTGTTATAACCCCCTATGAGAGCTATAACACTACAAAAAAAGTGAAAAAAAGTGTTAATAAATGTGATTTAACCCCTTCCCTAATAAAAATTTGAATCACCCCCCTTAAGAATAAACATATGTGGTATCGTCGTGTGTGGAAATGTCCAAACTATAAAAATATATCATTAATTAAACCGCACGGTGAATGGCATACACGTAAAAACATTCAAAGTCCAAAATAGCGCATTTTTGGTCACTCTTTATACCATTAAAAAATTGATAAAAACCGATCAAAAAGTCAGATCAAAACAAAATTGGTACAGATAAAAACTTCAGATCATGACGCAAAAAATGAGCCATCAAACTACGCAGAAAAATAAAAAAGTTATAGGGCTCAGAATTGGACATTTTTAAACATATACATTTTCCTGCATGTAGTTATGATTTTTTCCAGAAGTACAACAAAATCAAACCTATATAATAAAAAGGGTATAATTTTAACCATATGGACCTACACAATAATGATAAGGTGTCATTTTTACCGAAAAATGCACTGCATAGAAACGGAAGCCCCCAAAATTACAAAATGGCTTTTTTTTTTTTCAATTTTGTCGCACAATGAATTTTTTTTCCACTTCACCGGGAATAATTTGGTAAAATGACTAATGTCACTGCAAATTAGAATTGGTGGCGCAAAAAATAAGCCATAATATGGAATTTTAGGTGCAAAATTGCAAGCATTATGATTTTTAGAATGGAAAAACCCTGAGTCCTTAAGGGGTTACATTTTTAAATGCCTGGGACATTACCTAAAAATATTTTATGGTAGCTCTAGCTACCACAAATCTTCAATATCAATTTTAAAATTCATCTTTTCATCTTAGAAATTGTGAAGCATTATTGTCTACTCATGCTGCCGCCAGCTCCAGCCTGTGTCATTGTGCCACCATATGGTCTCCTTATGCTGTTGGCACCTTAAATTAAAGTTTTGGGTTTTGTGGTCATACAGCATTAGTTCAAAGTAAAAACCGGGACATTAAACTTGGGAATCTTATATAAATCTTGAATTTAAATTTTAAAAAATCGATGTAGTCTTTTCCAGACTGAGGCCCTATTAAATGAAACATTTGCACTTTCATAGTCAGGGGGGTGCTGAGAGACAGGGGCTGGAACAGGTGGTATCTCGCCTGGCGGAGGACCACCAGCTCGATGCTAACCAGAATGGGTAATCAAAAAATGTAAATAAATTCAAATTAAAATAAATTGAATTAAAATTACATAAAAAAAACTCTTTATTCTCTATAATTTTGACACCATATGATCTCCATGCTGCCACATTGAGGCTCTGCAGCAGTGATTCTAATAGCAATGCATGTAATCTGCATGTCATACTGAACAACAGTATTATTTCACTAACACAGCACACTCCCTATGCGTGTTAGGACAAGGCAAAGTGCTCTTCACCCCTATAGAGGCTCTTTGTAGGCCAGAAATAGCCATTTTTAATAGCGACACTGCCTCTTAACCCTCTCACGGCTGCTACTGAAGGAGTACCTATCTGCTCTCTCCCCCTGACTTCTTCTCCACTGTGCCCGCTCCATAAAGGACCCACAGAGGCTCTGCAGACCTTGTGGGCTACTGTTGTAAGGGGTGCCCCCTCTTCACCCCCCCCTTACTGAGTCTATCTGCCACTCCTGCTGCCCTGGATCCCCAGACCCCTCCCCTGGATCTCCTGCCTGCTGTCCAGGATTGGGCCTCACACCCTTCCTTCTCCCCCTCCAATACCCCTGGGGATATCCTGGACTCTCCGCTAGCCTGCACCTCTTCCGCTTCTGCTCCTAAACCTCCTAGGAGCCTGTCCTCTGCCGCATCGCCACCTGCAGGGACCCCTGGTTCAGTGCCCTTGGACCCTAAGGGGTCATCATAGTGAAATAGTCTCCCTGATTTGGAGCTGGAGTGCTCACATCTCCCTGCCCCCACACCAACACCATTTGACCTATGCCAGCTTTTATCTCAAATTCCCACAAAAGAGGACTTTCGTTCCTTAATTTCTGAAGTCAATGACACCTGCCGTGCTGAAATTTCCCCTCTTTGCCAGGATTTGCAGCACGTATCGGACAGAGTTGAGAATCTGGAAGAGGCCAACGATTCTACCAGGGTATATATCGCTCAGCTCCAGTCCACAGTGGCCTCATAATCAGAGTTCCTCTGCGATATGCATAACCACATGGAGGACTTGGATAATAGGGGGCATCGGAACAATACCCGAGTACGGCGTCTTCCCAAAGCCACCCGAGATGAAGACCTGCATGTAACTCTGGAAGCTATTTTGAACCTTCTCCTGGGGGAATCCCTGTCACATAAGATCAAACTGGATAGTTTTTTTTATATCATTTACACCCGTTTGCTATTTCGGCCTCTTCGGGTAAGAAGTCAGCATAAGTGGCAATTTTGATCTCCTGGTCCTGTCCGGTCCAAATCTCATCCTCCTATACTGACCCCCAATGACGGTACGTGATAGTAGAGGGCTCCCTTGGAGGCAAACCTTTATGCAACATTTATGTGCCTAACACATCTCAGATTCCCTTTTTACGTCTGGTCCTCGCTTGGCTAAGTAAATATACCCCCAGCAGCTTGGCTTTTTGGCGGTGATTTTAACCTTATTTTTTCCCCCTCCATGGACCGTCACTGAGCCCTTGGTAGTCCTGCTCCTCCTGCCCAACTGTGCCTCGCTTCTTTGTTCCGTCGACTGATATGCTCCTCCTCCTTCTATGAACTATGGAGTATTAATCACCCTACTGACAAGTCGTTCTACTCCCATCCACACAAACTACATACCCGAATAGACTACTCCTTAGACCCCATTTCTTCGTCCGACCATAGTCCTGTCCTTCTGTCTTTCTCTCCTTTCTCCTCTTCTCCTCGGCGCTGCCACTGGCATCTTAATGACTCAAATCCTCGCTCTCCCGGAAATCGATCCAGGCCTCTATAGTCGAATATTTTACTCTTAACCATGGATCTGTCTCTTCTCAGGCTGTTCTCTGGAAAGCACATCTATCGGTAATTAGAGGGCACTGTATTGCTCTGTTCTCTAGTTTGAAACGCGACGCCTAGGCTCTAACTCAACAGCTGCAATCGTAAATTCGCACTCTCGAAGCAACCTTGCTTTCTGCTCCTTCTCTTCCAGTGCTGAGGCATCTGGTCGCAGCCTGTTCCCAATTGGGTGAGTTTGCGCTCCATAAAGTGGAGCGACAGCTTCTCTTCCATCGGTTTTACGAGAAGGGTAACAAGGCCCACTCGATGCTAGCTAGACGTTTGAGAGACCGCGCTGCGGCCCAGATGCCCTCAGCTCTCAAGGACCCCTCTGGTACTCTTCACTATCACCCTGATGCTATCTCTTGCCTTTTTCGCGACTACTACTTTAAGCTTTACTCTCTTCCCTCCCAACTACCTTCTGACCCTGGGGAACGTGATACTCTGCTAGACTCTTTTTTTTTAGAGTGTCATCTGCATTCTCTCACAACGACTGATCGGGCTTCCTTGAATGCTACGATCACGCTTGAAGAAATTACAGAAGTCCTTAAGTCCTTACCATCAGGTCGCTCCCCGGGCCCAGAAGGTTTCTCTTATCTGTATTATAAGACCTTCTCTGCTCTTCTTCTCCCTCCCCTGGTTCTTCTGTTTAATTCTTTTATGGGGGGAGAGGGGATCCCACAGTTTTTTTTGCACTCTTTACTTACCATCATTCCAAAACCGGATAAGGACCCACAAGATTACTCCAGTTATAGGCCCATAGCCCTGCTCAATACTGATCTGAAGCTGTTATCTAAGATTCTAGCAGCCCGTCTTGGTTGTATCCTCCCCTCCCTCATCCATAAAGATCAGGTGGGCTTCATTCCTTGCTGTCAGGGGGGTGATAACACGAGACGGGTAATTGATCTGATCGATCTGGTCAACTGACGGTCTGAGCAGCTGTTGTCCTTAGTCTGGACGCTGAAAAGGCCTTTGATAGGCTGGGTTGGCCTTTCCTTTTTGCCACCCAAAGGAAATTTGGGATTACGGGTGATTTCCTTACTGCACTACTGGGTATCTACTCTTCCCCTACGGCCTCTCTTAAGCTCCCTCTCCCCTTCCAATGGTATTGTTTCTGGCTATAAAATTAACCTCTAAATCTAAATCTAGGGTACTTCCTTTAAATCTCCTGTCCCATCTGTCATCTCAACTGTGAGCTGTCTATTCTTTACGGTGGTCTCCTGCTGCTATTACCTATCTGGGTGTCCGCCTCACTTCAAGCTACTCCTCTCTCTACACTGTTAATTACGGTCCCCTATTCCAACATCTTTGATCACTCATGGAAAAGTAGCGGTCCCAATATATCTCCTTTTTCTCTGGAGCTCTGGGGTCCCTCCCCCCCCCCCAGGCAGTCCCCCCAGGCCCCATAATAGGATCCATGTCCTTCTCCAGAAATGTATGAGGGCTCTTCTGTTGGGAAGACCTAGTTGGCCCCCTATCCCGCACATTGCCCTCCTTTGAGAACGTACTTTCCCGACATGGTCTTCCCTCCTCTGAATGACTTCATTATCTCCAGCTCAGGCACTTTATGTTGTCTGTGCTGGGAACTCATGTGGTTTCCATGCCTATGGCCTTCGAGCGGCTATGCCGCTCAGGACCACAGACAAAGGGTCTTTTCTCTGACATTAATGCTCCCCATGATGGAGATACCCCATCTCATTGTTACATGAGTCATTGGAAGGAGGTTCTGAACACCAATATCACCCTACCCCAATGGCAGATAATTTGCCAGAAGGCCTCTAAGGCCTCTATTTGTACAGCCTATAAAGAAATGCAATTTAAGATGTTAATGGACTGGTATCATAGTCCTGCACTGCTTAATAAATTGAACCCAAATATCCCCCTCAATGTTGGCGTTGTGGTGTGGGGCTGGGCACGGTCTTCCACATATTCTGGTCATGCCCTATGATTGTTCATTATTGGGAAATGGTGAAAAGTCTGGTGGCAGAGGTTCTTCGGGGCTTAGGTCCCCTTGGACCCCCAGGTCTACTTGTTTTACCTCTCTACTAAGACCTTACACAAACGGCCTTTCAAGCTGTTTATGCACATGGTCTTAGCGACTAAAACACTTATCGCAAAATGCTGGAAGCAACCCCTTCCTCCATCTGAAATGGAACTAGTAGTGAGAATCAGCGAGATACATTCTCTTGAATCCCTTACTGCCTCACTCCTTACCCCTCTTCCTGTCTGTATGGGAGCCCTGGGATAGGTTCTAGGATAGGCAACCACCTTAGTTCTACTATTTCTGATGCTATCCTCCTTCCCCCTCCCCCTTTTCTAGTCCTTTCCCCTCCCCTATTCCTTACTTTCCTTTTCTTATTTGTGTAGTCCTGTCTTATGTCTTTGTTGGTTTGTCCTCTGGAGAATTGTTATTTTCTGTCTTGTAGGGGCCTGACAATAGGGCCTCCCTGGGGCTCACCCAGAAGTTCTCTTCACCCCTTAAGGACTCAGGGTTTTTCCTATTTTGCACTTTCGTTTTTTCCTCCTTACCTTTTTAAAATCATAACCCTTTCAATTTTCAACCTAAAAATCCATATTATGGCTTATTTTTTGCGTCACCAATTCTACTTTGTCGCAATTCTGGAAAAAATCATAACTACATGCAGGAAAATTTATACGTTTAAAAATGTCATTTTCTGACCCCTATAACTTTTTTTTATTTTTCCACGTACAGGGCAGTATGAGGGCTCATTTTTTGCGCCGTGATCTGAAGTTTTTATCGGTATGATTTTTGTTTTGATAGGACTTTTTGATCACTTTTTATTCATTTTTTAATTGTATAAAAAGTTGACCAAAATACGCTTTTTTGGACTTTGAATTTTTTTTGCGCGTACGCCATTGACCGTGCGGTTTAATTAATGATATATTTTTATAGTTCGGACATTTACGCACGCGGCAATACCACATATGTTTATTTATTTATTTTTTACACTGTTATTTTTTTTCTGGGAAAAGGGGGGTGA
This sequence comes from Hyla sarda, assembly GCF_029499605.1. Classification (NCBI taxonomy): domain Eukaryota; kingdom Metazoa; phylum Chordata; class Amphibia; order Anura; family Hylidae; genus Hyla; species Hyla sarda. The sequence continues at coordinate 68,236,967 of NC_079189.1, forward strand.
TTCAAACTTTTATTAGGGAATGGGTTAAATGACCTTTATTAACACTTTTTTTTTACATTTTTTTTGCATTGTTATAGGTCCCATAGGGACCTATAACACTGCACACACTGATCTCTCATCCTGATCACAGGCGTGTATTAACACGCCTGTGATCAGTGTTATCGGCGCTTGACTGCTCCTGCCTGGATCTCAGGCACGGAGCAGTCATTCGCCGATCGGACACCGAGGAGGCAGGTAAGGGCCCTCCCGGTGTCCGGTCAGCTGTTCGGGACGCTGCGATTTCACCGCGGCGGTCCCGAACAGCCCGACTGAGCAGCCGGGTCACTTTCACTTTCGCTTTAGAAGCGGCGGTCAGCTTTGACCGCCGCTTCTAAAGGGTTAATACCGCACATCGCCGCGATCGGCGATGTGTGGTATTAGCCGCGGGTCCCGGCCGTTTACCACCCCTTGACCTTGCCCATTAGCTCCGCCCTTTGACACATGCTCCACCTTACTACTGGGATGACACACTGTAACAAACCTCCTCCTCATGTAATGACCTTACTACTGGGATGACACACTGTAACAAACCTCCTCCTCATGTAATTACCTTACTACTGGAGTGAAACACTGTAACAAACCTCCTCCTTATGTAATGACCTTACTACTGGGATGACACACTGTAACAAACCTCCTACTCATGTAATTACCTTACTACTGGGGTGAAACTCCCTCCACATGTAATTACCTAACTAATGGGGCAACACACTGTATCAAACCCCTTCCTCATGTAATGACCTTACTACTGGGGTGACACACTGTAACAAACCTCCTCCTTATGTAATCTCCTTACTTCTGGGGTAACACTAAGGTGCAGATTTCTTCACACAGAACAGGATAGTAGTGGCAGTGCAGGAATCATGTGACCTCCACTTCAGCTCAGTCCCGCCCCTTCCCCAGCATCACCAAAGGTCCTTCAGCAACGATTTCTCCTATCCTGCACGGTGAAGCTCCGCCCCAAACATATAACTAGTCACATGATGATGACATCATCAAAGGTCCTTCACCTTAAGTATCTAGTTTGCCCGGTGGTGGGAGGGGTAAGTAGAATTCAAACTCGAGCCCTGCATAATAGTGGAGGAGCATGCAGCGGTGGTGCTGTGCTGGCTTCTCTATCCGGCCATCAGGAGCGCAGCGCTATCACATACATAGCAATAATTACTGTGTAAGTGATAAGACAGTGCTGCACTTCTGACTCTAACAACTTAACAAAAAAAAAACTGGCCACAGGCGACCCCCTTATTAAGATAGCGCTCTTGGCAGTGGCCTATTTTGCCACATCCAGATGCTCTGCGGCAGTGATTCTAATAGCGATGCCTGTAATCTGCATGTCATACTGAATAACAGTATTTTTTCACTAACACAACACACTCCCTATGTGTGTTAGGACAAAGCAAAGTGTTCTACACCCCTATTGAGGCTCTGTAGGCCAGAAATAGCCATTATTAATAGCGATTTGCGGCGAATAAATGCGTCCCAAACCAAATTTTTTAGGAAAATTAATTGAATCGGCCGAATCAAATTTTTCAACAATTAGCTCATCTCCAATGAGAACACTTTAACTAGTAGGTTTAGGTTATAAGAAAAAAATATGTTGCATATTTGGTGTATACTGTATTACCAGACACAGTGCTTCACCATAGCCATTTACTGCTATAAAAAAAGCTATACAGTGGTCCCTCAACATACCATGGTAATCCGTTCCAAACGGGCCATCGTTTGTTGAAACCATTGTATGTTGAGGGATCCGTGCAATGTAAAGTATAGGACAGTGGTCTACAACCTGCAGACCTCCAGATGTTGCAAAACTACAACTCCCAGCATGCCTGGACAGCCGTTGGCTGGAGGTTCGCAGGTTGAAGACCACTGGTAGAGGAAGTTGTACTCAACTGTCCCCGCCACTCCGGACCGTCACCACTCGTCACCGCTGCCCTGGATGTCGCCCTCCATCGCTGTCGCCGCGTCCCCGGGGTAACCCCGACGCTCAGGTAAGGCCTCTACTTCCCCAGCATCCTCACTCTCCGTCGCCGCCATCACGTCGCTACGCACACCGCTCCTATTGTATGATGGGACGGCGTGCGCAGCGACGTGATGACGACAATGGAGAGCGCCGACGATGCAGGGGATCCCAAAGAGGACGCGCTGGAGCCCCGAGGACAGGTAGGAGACCATCACCGGAGCACACGGGGCACCGTAAACGGCTATCCGGTGGCAGCTGAAGCAGTCTGCGCTGCCGGATAGCCGTTTATACGATGGCCCCGACATAGAAAAGCATTGTATGTTGATGCTGCCTTCAACATGCGATGGCCTCTGAGAGGCCATCGTATGTTGAAATGATCATATGTTGGGGCCATCGTAGGTCGGGGGGGTCACTGTAACATATATATATATATATATATAAAAATATATATATATGACATCAAGACAAGAAGGAAAAAACGCTGCAACTCACCATGTTCAAGCTTTTCTTTTATTGCTATCACAGCTTCAGTGCAAATACTGCTTGCGGTGGATAGACATCGGGGCTGTGAATAGGGGAGAGAGGGCGATGTGGACGCTGCGGGGAGGTCCCCAGACAACCAGCTAGTTTTGCATCAAATTATGCTTCTTCCGGTCTAGGGATCTGGCAGGTGTGCGGTAATTAAATAGGTGAGTCCCGCTGTTGGGCGGGGTGGGATCACTCATAGGGCAAAAAACAGACAGTGTGAATGCTACAAACATTACATATACCGTAAACCATAACATTACAATTATACACCTTTTAAAACCAAATAACATGTTAGTTATTGCAGGTGAGGGGATAGATCGCTCAGTTTGTTGGGTCCTATAGCGTTTAGGGCATTCAAATGACTAATCCATCTGATCTCTTTTTTTAAAAGGATTTGGTCGTGATCGATCCCCTGTCCTGCAGCAATAACCCTTTTGATGCCTGCAAATTTCAAGTGAGATGCATCATTATAATGGACATCCCTCATGTGTTTTATGAATTTTTGAGAACCCTTGTCTGTTTTCAGGCTATGTTGGTGTTCCTTAATTCTTTTGTTAAGGCATCTCTTGGTCTTCCCCACATAATACATGCCGCAAGTACAGACGAGTACATAAACTACATGTGTGCTGCGGCATGTAATTAGTTGTTTTACTTCAATATTGATCCCTCCCAGTGTGAATTCACCTTTTGGTAGTTTATACTGGCAGACAGTGCAAAATTTCCCTTAGGAGCCGCGCTGTTTAACCATGTTTATTTTTTCTTATCATTGCGATTTTTTTTTTTTTGTTAATGTAGCCTCCTATGGTGGTGTTCTTTTTGAAAGTTATTATTGGGTTATTATTGGCTACTGGGGATAAATTGGGATCTGATTCCAAAATGTACCAATGGTTTCTGATAACCCTGTTTATGATGTTATTGGCTGGGGAATTATGGAAACTGAACACAAAACGTTTAACTTTTGGTCAGGCTGAATGTAACTGCTCTATCTTGATTTCCTGAGAGGTTTTATCCTGTACTTTTCTGAAAGCCTTATCGATGACCTCTACTGGGTACTCTCTTTCTATCAGTCGATTTTTCAGTTCTTCCGCCTGGGTCAGATATATCTCATCATCCGTATTGATCCTCCTCAAGCGGAGGAACTGACTGTATGGAATGCTGTGTTGGACATGTTTGGGGTGCGAACTTCTGTAATGGAGGAGTGAATTTTGAGTAATTTCTTTCCTGTATCCTGTCGATTTAATTTTGTTGTCCTTGACCCATAGGTGGACGTCAAGGAAATCTAGTTCCTGACCCCCAAACTGATGGGTAAAGTACATGTTGAAATCATTTGTTGTATTTAGGTACTGGACAAAAAGAGCAAATTGGTTGGCCAATCAGTCCCAAATGACGAAAACGTCATTGACGTATCTGAGGTACATTTTAATATGCTTGACGAATGGGTTGTTGGTAGAGTAAATGAATTTGCTCTCCAACATAGCCAAATAGATATTGGCATATGTGCATGAGACCGGGGTACCCATCGCGGTACCCCGGTCTTGCACATACCAATCTCCTGCCTGCTGAAAGGTATTCTGTTTAAGTATTAACTCTAAACCTTCCGCTACAACGTTTTGAAAATCCTGGGATTTATCTGAGTTCTGGAGAAAGGCCCTGAGAACCCATATACCCGCATCATGTGGGATGCGGATATATAGGCTCTCGACATCTATGGACGCCAGGCTATAGGTGCTCTCCCAAGGGAAATCACGTATTGCCCTGAGCAACTCATCAGTGTTTTTAAGAAACGCCGGTATAGAGGGCAAAAGTGGAGAGAGGAGCCACTCCGGGTAAGAAGAGATGGGTTCAGTCACAGACCCAATCCCCAAGACGATAGGTCGTCCCGGGGGTTGGGTCTGCGACTTGTGTACCTTGGGAATGTAATGTTTGTAGCATTCACACTATCCGTTTTTTGCCCTATGAGTGATCCCGCCCACCAGCGGGACTCACCTATTTAATTACCGCACACCTGCCAGATCCCTAGACCGGAAGAAGCATCATTTGATGCAAAACTAGCTGGTCGTCTGGGGACCTCCCCGCCGCGTCCACATCGCCCTTTCTCCCCTATTCAAAGCCCCGATGTCTATCCACCGCAAGCAGTATTTACACTGAAGTTGTGACAGCAATAAAAGAAAAGCTTGAACGTGGTGAGTTGCAGCGTTTTTTCCTTCTTGTCTTGATGCCATATACAAGTTATCTGTTGCACGGGACTGTGAGCGCACCTGACCCATAGGTAGATTCCAAAGGACACGCTGTGCCTGGTTTATTTTCTCTGTTTGATTTATATATATATATATATATATATATATATATATATATATTTATATATTTTTTTTTATTATTATTATAATAATTTTTTTTTTTTTTTAAGGATTATGACACCACCTAAAGCAGTGTTTCCCAACCAGTAAGCCTCCAGCTGTTGCAAAACTACAACTCCCAGCATGCCCGGACAGCCAAACACTCTTTGGGCATGTTACAAGTTGTAGTTTTGCTACAGCAGGAGGCACGCTGGTTGGGAAACACTGTCCTTTGTTTTTTTTTGCAGAAGCCAAAACTATTGCAGCATACCAACAGCACATAAATAGAGAAAGAATCTAGCAATTCTCCAGTCATTTCAAGTTTCTAATTATAACTTTACTATCACTTCATAAAATCTGTTCTGTCTGTTGAAGATCCACGTTCCATGCTAAATATTAAGCTTCAGTAAATAGCAGAATTTATGTTTTTATTCAGTATTCCATGTGAGTAACAAATGGTCTTTATAATGAGCAAAGTGCAGAATCAATGGAACAATCACAGTGACACAGTGCCATCTAATGGCACAAGACATTATTGCAATGGAGCTTCACATGAGGCTGTGATCTCACAGCCAAAGTCGGTTCTGGTTTCGGGGTGGAATTTGCACGTTTCTGGCCTGAAATCTGCATCTAGTCCTAAAAAAGACATTCTAAGCATTGCTCATTTATAATTATAGTGAATATGTCACAGCTTTTTCCACTGGGTGGTAAAAAAAAACGTAGTGACAAGTCAATTACCGCCATGTTTCCATGCAGATTCTGAGTGAAAAACACACCAGTAAGTCAGGACGCATGTTACATAGTTATATAATTCTATCAAGGTCAACCTATATCCCTATTACGTCCCTACTGAGTTGATCCAGAGAAAGGCAAAAAAAAAAAACTAATGGGGCTGTTCCAATTTCCCCATAACAGTGATAAATTCCTTCTGTGCTCCAGAAAAAATCTCTGGATCAACATTCTGTCCCAATAAATCTAGTCTCTATAATCTGTAATGTTAATACTCTCCAGAAATGCATCCAGGCCCCTTTGGAAATCTATAGAGTTCATCATTAATGTGGTGACAAGGGGGTGCAAGTTATACTTGTCAGGTCATGATGCCAGGGCACCGTCAGCCTATACACGATCCGAGATGGAGACAGCTTCTCCTGGGCTAGGCATGGGGCAATGAACACACCGACACCGGGTTATGCATAGCTGTCTTTTACTGAGGCAGGAGTAGATGGTACAACACTCACAGTATGGAGCATAGTAGAAGGGATGCAGTGTAACCCTTGGGAGCCCTGTTGTTATGCTTGGACTTATGGTGCTTTTCAACCACTTGAATTAGATAGACTGGAGATGTGGAAATTAAGAGATATCCCACAATGACTAGGGTTCTGCTAAGGTCCAATTTCTGACACTGCCAGGATATGACTCACCAACTCATGTATGGGAAACACTTGCAGAATTGTGGGGCTAACTTGACAAGAGCTTTTCTTCAAGCTTCTCTTGGAATCACCTCATACTTCTTCCACCTCCTTTCCACACTGCAGCTCTGCATCTCCTTCTTAAAGGTACAGTACAGTACATAAAAATACAAGAATACAGTAAACATGGCACTGTGCATAAATATAGTAAACAACATAACAGTGGGCCCAACACAGGAGCAGCCTTATGTGGTGGGACACTACATGAACACTTCCTCTGGCAGAGAGTTCCACAGTCTCACTGCCCGTAAAGTAAAGAACCCCTTTCTGTGCTGGTGTAGGAACCTTCTCATAGCCGGCCCAAGACTTTGTTTTTTTTCAGAGTTCACAATATGGTTAATCTGACAACAATATGGTTAATCTGACATGCTATCTTTAATCTAATGGTCAGTACTAAGGATAAGCGAATTTTTTGAAAAAATTTGATTCAGCCAATTCGCCGAATTTTCGTAAAAAATTCATTTTGGTCCGAATTTATTTGCGGCAAATTGCTATTTAAAATGGCTATTTCTGGCCTACAGAAAGCCTCAATAGGGGTGTAGAATACTTTGCCTTGCTGTAACACGCATAGGGTGTGTGTGCTAGGTTAGTGAAATAATACTGTTATTCAGTATGACATGCAGATCAGAGGTGTCGCTATGAGAATGGCAGTGTTTGTAGGGGGAAATAGGGAGAGGTTTCTGTATGGGGCCACCCTTTTTGGGGTGGTTAACACTTGCCAAAAAGGGAATTAATAATGCGAGAGTAGGGCCTTACAAGGGAAGTTTTTACCCCCACCAGTTACAATGGACCCTATGTTGTTCCCTTCCACCTTTTCAAGGACTTTGCATCACATCAATACTTGGTTTTGTAGGTGGCACATGGTGTTTTTTTTTGCACATATTTCCTTTTGTTTGATTTAAAAAAAAAATTGGCGTCAAAATATTTTATCCAAAGAATATTATTAAAAGTTACGTTTTACATAATGCATATCTTCAATACTTACTTGTGGTCTGATGCGGAGGAATGTCTTTAACTGGGGAGCAGCGCCTTAAATATGTTCAGCACTATCCATATTTGTGCAGTGTTGGTATGGCACCATGGTCAATCTACTCTGATGCATCAGGCATTGGTGGGTGGAAATCCTGGCTGATCCATATCTGTTTCATCGTCACAAAGGTCAATCTTTCCCTATTTTTCGTGGACAGACGAGTTCTCCTTGTGGTTACTATGGCCCCGGCCGCACTAAACACCCGCTCTGATGCCACACTACTGTCCGGGCAGGACAGCTTTTCCAGGGCAAACTCTGCTAGTTGCGGACACAAACCAAGTTTGGCTGCTCAGAATTCCAGCGGATCTTCAAGGTGTGTTGGCAGGGTCATGTCAAGGTATGCCACCACCTGCTGGTTCAGGTCCTGCTCCAGGTCTACCTGCTGCTGATGAGTTGCTTCACTATGCAGGTGAAGACATGTAGTCATCAGTGACTGTAGACTCAGGCTGCTGCTGATGTAGCTGGTACTGCTCCTGCCACCCCACCCCTCCCCAGCAGCCATGGCAGTGGAAGGTGAGCGAAGAGGGCCCTCTGAGTCAGACCTGCTGGAGGATGAACGATGGTGCAGATAGGCATCCGCCAACTGACTACGTAGGATGTCTCTGTAGTAGGCCAGTTTGTCCACCCTCTCAGTGGGTGTAAAAAAAGGCCTCCATTTTGTGCCTGTAGCGAGGGTCCAATAAATAGTGTTGAGCGGCATAGGCCATATTCGAATCCGCGATATTTCGCGAATATATGGACAAATATTCGTCATATATTCGCTAAATTCGCATATTTGTAATATTCACGTTTTATTTTCGCACATGCGAAAATTAGCATATGCGACAATTAGCATATACTAAAATTTGCATAAGCAAAAATTAGCATATGCGAAAATTAGCATATGCAAATTTTCGCATATGCAAAAATTTGCACGCCAGTCTCAGACAGTAGTATTAGAGCCTTCTTTACACGACACAAGCTGGAAGCAGAGAGGGATGATCACTGTGATGTGTACTGTGAAAAAAAATATATATGAATATTCGTAATTACGAATATATAGTGCTATATTCGCGAATATTCGCGAATTTGCATTGCGAATATTCGCGAGCAACACTACCAATAAGGTGGAGAGCCAGAAGTCATCCTGCTGCCGAATGGTGACAATTCGGCGGTCACTATGCAAGCAAGTGAGCATGCATCGTGCCATTTGTGCATGTGACTCGGAGGGACTCCCTGCCTCCATCTCCACTGCATACTGCCATGGTGTGTCTGGGTCCTCTGTCTCGCCTTCCTCATAACCCTCTAGCTCCTCTGGCTGCTCCTGCTCCTCCTCTCCTGTCAGATTACTAGAAAAACCGCCCATCTCGCAAAACCTAAACTGTGCTCCACTGTGCCCCTCCCCCTCCTCCAGTTCAGCCCCCACAGGGCTCATGTGGCCGTGAGATGTAGGCGCCATGTCTATAGTGCCCTGACCAGCCATTGATTTCAACACGTTTTGTAGTAGATGAAGCAGTGGAATGATGTCGTTCATCCTGTAATCCTGGCGACTGACTAAAAAGTGGCTTCCTCAAAGGGCCTGAGCAATTGGCAATGTCATGTATGAGCTGCCACTGGTTGACAATGAAGTTACACAATTCCCCTTATTCGCTTGGATCACCCAGAAATCGGTGATGGCTTTTCTCTGTTCGTATAGTCAGTAAAACATATGGCGGTGGAATTCCAATGTGTGGAAACATCGCAAATCAGACTATGTTGAACCCTTGTGCCATGCAGGGCACATGGCTCAGCCTTCCTTGTTGAATTGCAGACAAGATGTTTTTCCAGTTGTCGGCCACCATGGTTCCCATTTCCAGTTTTCGTGGAGTAAGCCATGATTCGATTTCTTCATGAATGACTTTTAGCAGTACCTCACCTGTGTGACTCCATGTGAAGAACAGCGTGGCACTGCCGTGCCCTGCACACATGGTATGCTGGGGGGGCACTGATACTTGTCCGGGCAGTGAAGGCTGAGGACACGGCGGAGGATGAGGAGGCGGAGTAGCACACTGTCACAGAACCAATGGCCTGAGAGCGTGGAGGCGGAAGCGGCATGACCTGTCCAAGTTGCTGTTGTGCCTGTGCAGGAACCACATTCACCCAGTGGGCCATAAAGGTCATGTATTGCCCCTGACCATCGGCGCTGCCGTGCACTTTGGAACACACCAACAGGCTCAAGGACTGGCCCACCTTCAGTTCCACAAAATTGTGCAGGGCTGGTGCTGCCTTTTTTGCAAAGAAATGACGGCTTGGGACTTTCCACCTCGGCTCGGCACAAGCCATCAGTTCTCTGAAAGGTGCAGAGTCCACCACTTGAAAAGAGAGGGACTGCAGCACCAGCAATTTGAACAGGAGCACATTCAGCTTCTGCGCCGTTGGATCAGTGTGTTTATGTTGTCTCTTGGACATGGCTTCTCTGATGGATTGCTGGCGGAATGACTGACTCGAAGTAGGAGGAGCAGGAGCATCTGGAGTGACAGAAGAAGGGTATGACACACAGCTCCCTTCGGCTGAGGTGGTGGAGGCTTGGCTGGCTGAAACAGGGAGCGGCGTGCCACTTGGAGATGCAGCAGGCTGGACCACCACATCGGAGCCACGATTCTCCCAGGCCGCTTTATGGTGACGCTGCATATGTTGACGCAAGGCCATGGTGCCAACATTGGGACCCTGGCCATGCTTCACCTTCTGCCGACACATCTTGCATTATGTTAACCCCCTTCGGATGCTTGATTAAAAACTGCCACACCGCCAAGTAGCTGATTTTCCCACTAACAGTCCGCACTGATTGACTGCAACTGCCGCCGACTCTAGGAACCCGTGTCTCACTACCTCCTGGGAAGGTAGGCTGCCGCGAAGCAAGTGGTCTGACCTGGGCACGTTTGGCTCCAGGCTTTCCACTTCTGCCACCATGCTGACTGCCAACCATGATACCACCTTGCTTGCTCAGCTGCTGCCTTACGGGCAACCTGCAACCCTCTTCTCCTGATGATGATGAACCCCCTTCTGCACCCGGTACCCAAGTGCGATCGGCTTCATCATCATCAAGTTGTGTCTGCACGTCGCTGATGTCCATCTCAGGTTGAACGCTCGCAACACCATTTCCCACGCCATTCTCCTCATCACTACTTGCCCGCCTAGCGGAGGAAGCAGCGGATGTCTCCTCCTCTTCTTGGCTGGGCAGTAGCTACTGTCTCTCCTCTAGATCATCCTCACTTAATAGTGGAGCTGAACCCACAGCATAAGATACTTCTGTGGGCGAGGCAACAGCATAGGACAGAGGCAATGGGAGGACAAGCTCCCGGGCTATGCCAACTGTTGACTGGGGGTGTCAGATGTCACTTGTGATGTAGTGGATGACGGTGTTAACCAATCGACTACGGCAGATGGGTTGCTGGTAGAGACATGACCGCTAGACGATACTGGGAGCTCAGGCCTCTTGCTGCGACTCCTAGTCTGCTGCGACCTTTGCCTGATGAATTTAGGCCTCTGCCACTCCTCTGTGCAAATCCTGGCACTTCTCTGCCTGATATACTTAGTGTGTATATGAGGGCAGTACAATACGCTCCACTATGCTTAAAACAGTATTTGTCTACAACACCAGCAGCTGTGTGCTTTTGCCTGACGTTTCACAGTATCTAGGCCCTTAAGACCTTAACAGGAACAAAATAGTACACCACTTAGATGTACATATGTGGTATGCACTTATGAGGGGAGGACAATGCGCTCGAGTACGCTTAAAACAGTATTTGTGTACAACACCAGCAGGTGAGTACTTTTGGCTGGCCTTTTTACAGTATCTAGGCCCTTAAGACTTTAACAGGAACAAAATAGTACACCACTTAGATATATGTATGTGGTATGCACTTATGAGGGGAAGCCAATGCGCTCCAGTACACTTAAAACAGTATTTGTGTACAACACCAACCGGTGTGTACTTTTGGCTGGCCTTTCACAGTATCTAGGCCCTTAAGACTTTAACAGGAACAAAATAGTACATCACTGAGATGTACGTATGTGGTATGCACTTATGAGGGGAGGACAATGCACTCCAGTACGCTTAAAACAGTATTTGTGTACAACACCATCATCACACACCAGTGCTGCAGCACACAGTCGCTGTGTACAACACCCAAAATTGCACTTTCTCTCTCAATCTCACTCCCTTCCCCATCAGTGCTCCTAGGCAGGATTTGGGCATGAGGTGAATCGCTGCTGTTCTGTGCAGCACACTGCTCTCTGTCCCTCTCTGTAATAGAACACTATAGTTACTGGGAGATGAATCGCTGCTGTTAAAATGCTTTTCTGTGCAATACATACTGCTCTCTGTCCCTCTCTCTGTACAACAGAACGCTGATGTGACTGGGAGGTGAATCGCTGCTGGAAAAATGCTTTTCTGTGCAACACACTGATCTCTGTCCCTCTCTATCTCTCTGCAATAAAAGGCTGAAGTGACTGGCCGCAAGATGGCTGAAGATTATATAGGGCTGTGACATCACAGGGTATACTGGCTGCTGATAGGATGCATGCTGCATTTGATTCAGGTTAATCTTGCCTAGCCTGCCCTTGTTCCCGCCACCCCAGGATGCCTTGCCTTATGTCCTCACATGTGGATCCGCCATTTTAGATGCCCTGGAGCCTGGACCACACTAAATGGAGTGTAATGAAGCAATTTGCGCAATTGAATTGCGGCGCTATTTGCATTAGTTGCAAATTAAATTTTTCCTGAAATTCGCAACAAATTCGATTCATCAGATTCGATCGTCGGATTCGTCAGATTCAAAACAAGTTTCTTCAATGCAATGTCCTGACCCCTGTAAATTTTTCATTTTTCCACCTATGGAGGTATGTTTATTTTTTGCACCATGAGCTGAAGTTTTTAACGATACCACTTTTGTGTATCTATGACTTTTTGATAACTTTAAAAAAAAGTTTTTTCTGGGACATGATTTTTTTTGTGATTATGTAATTCACCGTGCATGATCAGGAACACCATAACATAATTTAATGCTATTGCATTACAGTGATCTATGTTTCCGGTGCTCGATTGCTAAAGGCAATAAAGTCTTAAAGGGGTACTCCACTGGCCAGAGTTTGGAAGTAAATGTTCCAAACGCTGTTTTCACACTGCGGGGGTTGGTCACGCCCCTTGTGACATCATGGCCATGCACTCTCAATGCATGTATATGGGAGGGGGCGTGACAGCGTGACGGCCTCCCATAGACTTGCATTGAGGGGGCGTGGACGTGATGTCACAAGGGACATGGCCGGCCCCCACAGCGCAAAAACAGCGTACGGAACGAATGCTGGCCAGTGGAGTATTCCTTTAAGCAATAGCCCATCCACAGAGGAGTGGGAAGGAAGGGTAAGTCCCGGTTCTCCTTCAGCAACCCATCTAGACCCCGGGGATGACCGGCATTTAATGTTTAAATGCCTGATCACTATTGATCACAGCATTTAACCATTTAAATATCGTATATCGGAGCCAGCTCCGACATCCGTATATCTCTAGAATGAAGAAATGCAGCATCATAAGCCATTGCATCCTCTTGCACTCTGTGAAGGTTTGGCTTGGCTAGTAATTTCCTCTGAAGGGCCTCATCTTTCACACCACACACAAATCTGTCTCTTAAAGGGGTACTCCGCCCCTGGCATCTTATCCCCTATCCAAAGGATAGGGGATAAGATGTCAGATCGCCACGGTCCCGCTGCTGGGGACCCCGGGGATCGCCGCTGCGGCACCCTGCCATCATTACTGCACAGAGCGAGTTCGCTCTGTGCGTAATGACGGGCGATACAGGGGCCGGAGCAGCGTGATGTCATGGCTCTGCCCATCATGACATCACGGCCTTTCCCCTTAATGCAAGTCTATGGCTGGGGGTGTGACGACCGCCACGCCTCCTCCCATAGACTTGTATTGACGGGGGCGGGCCGTGACGTCACGAGGGGCGGAGCCGTGACGTAACGATGCTCCAGCCCCTGTATTGCCCATCATTACGTGCAGAGCGATCTCGCATCCAGCAGTGAGACCCCGGCGATCTGACATCTTATCCCCTATCCTTTGGATAGGGGATAAGATGTCTAGGGGCGGAGTGCCCCTTTAACCCCTTAAGGACGCAGGACGTAAATGTACGTCCTGGTGCGGTGGTGCTTAACACACCAGGACGTACATTTACGTCCTGTGCATAACCGCGGGCATCGGAGCTATGCCCGTGTCATGCGCGGCTGATCCCGGCTGCTGATCGCAGCCAGGGACCCGCCGGCAATGGCCGACGCCTGCGATCTCGCGGGCGTCCGCCATTAACCCCTCAGGTGCCGGGATCAATACAGATCTCGGCATCTGCGGCAGTGCGCGATTTGAATGAATGATCGGATCGCCCGCAGCGCTGCTGCGGGGATCCGATCATTCAGAACGCAGCACGGAGGTCCCCTCACCTTCCTCCATCCCGCTCCCGGCGTCTCCTGCTCTGGTCTGAGATCGAGCAGACCAGAGCAGAAGATCGCCGATAACACTGATCTGTTCTATGTCCTATGCATAGAACAGATCAGTATTAGCAATCATGGTATTGCTATGAATAGTCCCCTATGGGGACTATTCAAGTGTAAAAAAAAATGTAAACAAATTTAAAAGTAAAAGTAAAAAAAAAGTGAAAAATCCCCTCCCCCAATAAAAAAGTAAAACGTCCAAAATTGCTACTTTTTTAATACATTTTATTAAAAAAAATGATAAAAAATGTATTAAAAGTTTTTTATATGCAAATGTGGTATCAAAAAAAAGTACAGATCATGACGCAAAAAATGAGCCCCCATACCGCCACTTATACGGAAAAATAAAAAAGTTAGAGGTCATCAAAATAAAGGGATTATAAACGTACTAATTTGGTTAAAAAGTTTGTGATTTTTTTTAAGCGCAACAATAATATAAAAGTATGTAATAATGGGTATCATTTTAAATGTATTGACCCTCAGAATAAAGAACACACGTCATTTTTACCATAAATTGTACGGCGTGAAAACGAAACCTTCCAAAATTAGCAAAATTGCGTTTTTCATTTTAATTTCCCCACAAAAATAGTGTTTTTTGGTTGCGCCATACATTTTATGATATAATGAGTGATGTCATTACAAAGGACAAATGGTCACACAAAAAACAAGCCCTCATACTAGTCTGTGGATGAAAATATAAAAGAGTTATGATTTTTTGAAGGCGAGGAGGAAAAAATGAAAACGTAAAAATTTAATTGTCTGAGTCCTTAAGGCCAAAATGGGCTGAGTCCTTAAGGGGTTAAAGGAGAACTGTCACTAAACCCCCCTGCACTAACCAGAGGTACTGGCTGGTAGTGCGGGGGACGCTGATCAATATGGTGCCTACCATGTCCAGATCCGTCCAGCCGTTCGCCCGTTATCTTCATTTTTTAAGATGTGCAAATCATCTTCTAACTGGCACGGTTACTGCCTTCATCTGGCACTGTGACGTCAGCGCCGCTCGTCCACAGCACTGCCCGGCTTATGCATATTCATACCCTTCCTTTGCATCTCCCTTTCCTCCCCACTCTGTATGTGACTCCACTGCTCATGTGCTGGCTTCCTGTGTACACCCGGAAGTGGCTTCAGCGCAGCTTCATTCCAGTGAAGCTGCAGTAAGGGTGTAGTAAGTAAAGGTGCAGTAAGCCGGTACATGCGCAGTGGAGTCACATACAGAGCGGGAAGGAGAGGGAGATGCAGATGGAGTGCAGGAATATGCATAAGCCAGGCAGTGATTCGGGCCGAGCGGTGGAGACGTCACAGTGACAGATGAAGGCATATATTAGAAAATGAGGATAATGGGCTAACGTCTGGACGGATCCAGGCATGGTAAGCATCATATTGATCAGCGTCCCCCGCACTACCAGGGTTAGTGACAGTTTTCCTTTAACCCCTTAAGGACTCAGGGCGTACCTGTACATCCTGAGTCCGCTCCCGTTCTATAACGCCATAGCAGGTCGGGCCCGCTATTAATCCTTTAGACGCGGCGTTCAACTTTGAAAGTAAAACTTTGCCGGTTAGCTCAGGGGACTGTTTGGGAACACTGTGGCGAAATCGCGGCATCCCGAACAGCTGTAGGACAGCAGGATGGTCCTTTACCTTGTCTCCTGGGGCCGATCACCGAATGCCTGCTAAGTGCTTGATATCCAAGCATGAGCAGTCAAGCAGCAGAATCATTGATCAATGGTTTCCTATGAGAAACCATTGATCAATGTAAAAGATCAGTGTGTGCAGTGTTATAGGTCCCTATGGGAGCTATAAAATAGCAAAAAGAAAAGTGAAAAAAAAAGTTGATAAAGATCATTTAACCCCTTCCCGAATAAAATTTGGAATCACCCCCCTTTTCCCATTAAAAAAGAAAAAAAAAACTGTGTAAATAAAAATAAAAATAAACATGTGTGGTATCGCTGCCACACGGTCAATGGCGTATGCGCAAAAAAATTCCAAAGTCCGAAATAGCGTATTTTTGGTCACTTTTTATATAATGAAAAAAAATGAATAAAAAGATCAATAAGTCCGATCAATACAAAAATACAAACGCTAAAAACTTCAGATCAAAAAATGAGCCCTTAAACTGCCAGATACGCGGAAAAAAAAAGTTATATGGGTCAGAAGATGACAATTTTAATCGTATAAATTTTCCTGCATGTAGTTATGATTTTTTTCAGAAGTACGATAAAATAAAACCTATATAAGTAGGGGATCATTTTAACCGTATGGACCTACAGAATAAAGATAAGAGGTCATTTTTACCAAAGAATTTACTGCCTAGAGATGGAAGCCCCCAAAAGTTACAAAATGGTGTTTTTTTCTTCAATTTTGTCACACATTAATTATTTTTTTCCGTTTCCAATAGATTTTTGGGTAAAATGACTGATGTCATTACAAAGTAGAATTGGTGGCACTACGCTCCGGGGGCATGTGAAGAAAATGAATATGCAAACCACGGGGGCGGGCTTAGGCCCCATCCTCCGGGACCCAAAGAAATATAGATGACGGGGGACCGCCTTCAAAGCGCTAAGGTTATTAGGGGACATCAGAGAGCCAGTGATATCATATGTGTTGGGGCGTATGACACCCAGCAGCACGGTTCACTTCTGAATACAAGATAGTAACTGGAATTATTTCCCTGATTCAAATGTATATTCCTATTACCCACAATAATCCCATCCTCGTTAATTGTTATGTCTTGCACTTAATTATTATTAACAATGAATACTAGACATGTGCAATTCGGTTCGATACGAATGTCTAATTTACCGAATTTTACCGTTTTCGGGCATTCGGACCGATCCGAATGCATGAAAACATATTTTGAACATTCCCGAATAGCCACGATAATACGAATAGCAAAATAACAAATGCATTCGATATCCGTAAACGAACGTAAATAATTAATTCTAATAACAAAAAAATATTAAAAAAGATACAGTAGTGATGGAAAAAATTGTATCTAACGAAATGTATCTTTTTTTATTATGAAATGTTTATACATTTTTAAACAGGGATCAATTTATGTGAGCGGGTAAAGCACTAAAAATGTAGCCGACAATAATAAAAATGTAGTGTGTGTGTGTGTGTGCGTGTTTTTCACTTTAAAAAATAAATAAATTAGGTAGTACTACTACTCCCAGCATGGAACACATTGTTCCATGATGGGAGTAGTATTTATACGTGAGTGCAGGGGACCATAGAAGAGCTGCTGCCGCATCTATACATTGTACAAGAGGATCGCAAGGGACCCCGGCGATCTGTCAATTAGTACAGGTAACTACTACTCCCATCATGGAACAGTGTGTTGCATGCTGGGAGTAGTAGTACTACCTAAAAAATGTTTTTAAAAAAGTGTAAAAAACGCACACAATACATTTTTTTTATTGTTGGCTACATTTTTAGTGCTTTACCCGCTCACATAAATTGATCCCTGTTTAACCCCTTCAGGACCCAGACCATTTTCACCTTCAGGACCTGGGCATTTTTTGAATATCTGACCACTGTTACTTTAACCCCTTAAGGACCAAGGACGTACCGGTACGTCCTTGGTCCTGCTCTCCTGATATAACGCGGGGTTACACAGTAACCCCGCGTCATATCACGGCGGGCCCGGCGACACAGTGAAGCCGGAACCCGCCTCTAATAGCGCGCGGCGCCGCGATCGGCGCAGCGCGCTATTAACCCTTTAGCCGCGCGGCTAAAAGCGAAGGGGAAAGTTGCCGGCTAGCTCAGTCAGGCTGTTCGGGATAGCCGCGGCTAATCGCGGCATCCCGAACAGCTGACAGGACAGCGGGAGGGCCCCTACCTGCCTCCTCGCTGTCCGATCGCTGAATGAATGCTCAGTGCCTGAGATCCAGGCATGAGCAGTCATGCGGCAGAATCATTGATCATTGGTTTCTTATGAGAAACCAGTGATCAATGATGAAGATCAGTGTGTGCAGTGTTATAGGTCCCTATGGGAGCTATAACACTGCAAAAAAAAAGTGGAAAAAAAAGTGAATAAAGATCATTTAACTCCTCCCCTATTAAAAGTTTGAATCACCCCCCTTTTCCAATAAAAAAAAAAAACACTGTAAATAAAAATAAAAATAAACATATATGGTATCACCGCGTGCGGAAATATCCGAATTATAATAATATATCATTAATTAAACCGCTCGGTCAATGGCGTGTGCGCAAAAAAATTCCAAAGTCCAAAATAGTGCATTTTTTGTCACTTTTTATATCATTTAAAAATGAATAAAAAGCGATCAATAAGTCCTACCAATGCAAAAATGGTACCGTTAAAAACTTCAGATCACGTCGCAAAAAATGAGCCCTCATACCGCCCCATACATGGAAAAATAAAAAAGTTATAGGGGTCAGAAGATGACAATTTTAAACGTATTAATTTTCCTGCATGTAGTTATGATATATGATCCAGAAGTCCGACAAAATCAAACCTATATAAGTAGGGTATCATTTTAATCGTATGGACCTACAGAATAAAGATAAGGTGTCATTTGTACCGAAAAATGTACTACGTAGAAACGGAAGCTCCCAAAATTAACAAAACTGCGTTTTTTTTTTTCAATTTTGTCGCACAATTATTTTTTTTTATGTTTCATCGTAGATTTTTGGGCAAAATAACTGACGTCAATACAAAGTAGAATTGGTGGCGCAAAAAATAAGCCATCATGTGGATTTTTAGGTGCAAAATTGAAAGAGTTATGATTTTTTAAAGGCAAGGAGCAAAAAACGAAAATGCAAAAACGGAAAACCCCCCGGTCCTTAAGGGGTTAAACATTAATTACTCTGGGATGCTTTTACTTATCATTCTGATTACGAGATAGTTTTTTCGTGACATATTCTACTTTATGTTATTGGTAAAATTTCACTGATATTTGTATCCTTTCTTGGTAAAAAAATCTAAAAATGTCATGAAAATTTTGAAAATGTTGCATTTTTCTAACTGTGAAACTCTCTGCTTGTAAGAAAAATGGTTATTTCAATAAATTACATATTGATTCACATATACAATATGTCTACTTTATGTTTGCATCAAAAAATTTACATGTTTTTACTTTTGGAAGACACCAGAGGGCTTCAAAGTTCAGCAGCAATTTTCCAATTTTTCTCAAGATTTTCAAAATCACACTTTTTCAGGGACCAGTTCAGGTTGGAAGTGGATTTTAAGGGTCTTCATATTAGAAATACCCCATAAATGACCCCATTATAAAAACTGCACCCCCCAAAGTATTCAAAATGACATTCAGTAAGTGTTTTAACCCTTTAGGTGTTTCACAGGAATAGCAGCAAAGTGAAGGAGAAAATTCAAAATCTTCATTTTTTACACTCGCATGTTCTTGTAGACCCAATTTTTGAATTTTTACAAGGGGTAAAAGGAGAGAACTCCCCCTAAAATTTGTACCCCAATTTCTCTTGAGTAAGGAAACACCTCATATGTGTATGTAAAGTGTTCGGCGGGCGCAGTAGAGGGATCAGAAGGGAAGGAGCGACAATGGGATTTTGGAGAGTGAGTTTTTCTGAAAGGGGTTTTGGGGGGCATGTCACATTTAGGAAGCCCCTATGGTGCCAGAACAGTGGACCCCCCCACATGTGACCCCATTTTGGAAACTACACCCCTCATGGAATTTAATAAGGGGTACAGTGAGCATTTACACCCCACTGGCGTTTGACAGATATTTGAAACAGTGGACTGTGCAAATGAAAAATTTTATTTTTCATTTTCACAGACCACTGTTCCAAAAATCTGTCATACGCCAGTGGGGTGTAAATGCTCACTATACCCCTTATTAAATTCCATGAGGGGTGTAGTTTCCAAAATGGGGTCACATATGGATATTTATTGTTATGTCAGAACTGCTGTAATAATCAGCCACCCCTGTGCAAATCACATCAAATGTACATGGTGCACTCTCCCTTCTGGGCCTTGTTGTGCGCCCCCAGAGCACTTTGCGCCCACATATGGGGTATCTCCGTACTCGGGAGAAATTGCATTACAAATTTTGAGGGTCTTTTTTCCCTTTTACCTCTTGTGAAAATGAAAAGTATAGGGCAACACCAGCATGTCAGTGTAAAAAAATTAATTTTTATACACTAACATGCTGGTGTAGACCCCAACTTCACCTTTTCATAGGGGTTAAAGAAGAAAAAGCCCCCCAAAATTTGTAAGGCAATTTCTCCCGAGTACGGCGATACCCCATATGTGTCCCAAAACTGTTGCCCTGAAATACGACAGGGCTCCAAAGTGAGAGAGCGCCATGCGCATTTGAGGCCTAAGTTAGGGATTTGCATAGGGGTGGACATAGGGGTATTCTATGCCAGTGATTCCCAAACAGGGTGCCTCCAGCTGTTGCAAAACTCCCAGCATGCCTGGACAGACTGAGCATGCTGAGATTTGTAGTTTTGCAACATCTGGAAGAGCACAAATTGGAGACCATTATACAGTGGTCTCCAAACTGTGGACCTCCAGATGTTGCAAAACTGCAACTCCCAGCATGCCCAGACAGCCAAAGGCTGTCTGGGCATGCTGGGAGTTGCAGTTTTGAAACTCCCAGAGGCAGCGGTGAGATCGCTTTACGGCGATCTCACTGCCGCCAATGAAGATGCCGCCCTTCTGCTGGAAACTCATCGCCGGGACGCACCACTGCCGGGACCGCCTGGAGGACGCCGCTCGCGCCGGGACCGCTCGGGACACCGCATGGCCGGGTAAGTGACGCCGGGGGACGGGTAAGGGACTCACACACCGCGCTGCTAAGTATTCTGATAGCGAAACGCTGCTATCAGCTAGTCAGATTTGACTAGCTGATAGCAGCGATGGCTGGGGGGGGGGGGGGGGATGAAACCCCCCGTGGTCACATGGTAAGATGGCTGGCTATCAGTGATAGACACCATCTTATCGGGCACTGCGGGATGCCGCGAGTAGCGGCAAAAATGTTCATGACGTACCTGGTAGGTCATGGATCGGGAACACCTTGCCACTCATGATGTACAGGTATGTCATAGGTCGGGAAGGGGTTAAAAATGAATAAACATTTCATAATAAAAAAGATACATTTCGTTAGATACAATTTTTTCCATCACTACTGTATCTTTTTTATTATTATTATATTATATTTTTATGGTACCCTACGAAATTTTTATAAAAAAGGTATCTCCATAATTTTTCAGGATCGCTAAAGTCCAAAAAAGAATAAAAAGATTTACCCGAATGTACCCGAATACCGAATGTATCCGAAAAATCAAACCGAACACCCGAATACCGAATGTATCCGAAAAATCTAAACCGAAAATATTACCGAACCAAATTTTTTTTCCAAAATGAAAAAACTAAACAAAACAAACATTTTTCTAGTGCATACGATAATGAATACGATGCAACAACATTGGGTTATGTTTTTTTACTGCTCAAACTAAAATGGAGACTGACCAAAAACCAATACGTTTTTTATTTTACTTATGTACAACAAGGATTAAAATAACTGACATTGCTATACTATTTCAGAATGTCCCAGATACAGACCATCTAGCAGCAATGGCCATACTTAACAGACAATACATAACAGACAATACATGACTGACAATACATAACAGACAATACATAACAGACAATACATAACAGACAATACATAACTGACAATACATAACAGACAATACATAACAGACAATACATAATAGACAATACATAATAGACAATACATGACAGACAATACATGACTGACAATACATAACAGACAATACATAACAGACAATACATGACTGACAATACATAACAGACAATACATAACAGACAATACATAACAGACAATACATGACTGACAATACATAACAGACGATACATAACAGACAATACATAACAGACAATACATGACTGACAATACATAACAGACAATACATAACAGACAATACATAACAGACAATACATGACAGACAATACATGACAGACAATATATAACAGACAATACATGACAGACAATACATAACAGACAATACATAACAGACAATACATAACAGACAATACATGACAGACAATACATGACAGACAATATATAACAGACAATACATGACAGACAATACATAACAGACAATACATGACAGACAATATATAACAGACAATACATGACAGACAATACATAACAGACAATACATAACTGACAATACATGACTGACAATACATAACAGACAATATATAACAGACAATACATAACAGACAATACATGACAGACAATACATGACAGACAATACATAACAGACAATACATGACAGACAATACATGACTGACAATACATAACAGACAATACATAACAGACAATACATAACAGACAATACATAATAGACAATACATAATAGACAATACATAACAGACAATGCATGACTGACAATACATAACAGACAATACATGACTGACAATACATAACAGACAATACATAACAGACAATACATGACTGACAATACATAACAGACAATACATGACAGACAATACATAACAGACAATACATGACAGACAATACATAACAGACAATACATGACAGACAATACATGACTGACAATACATAACAGACAATACATGACTGACAATACATAACAGACAATACATGACAGACAATACATAACAGACAATACATGACAGACAATACATAACAGACAATACATGACAGACAATACATGACTGACAATACATAACAGACAATACATGACAGACAATACATGACTGACAATACATAACAGACAATACATGACAGACAATACATGACTGACAATACATAACAGACAATACATGAATGACAATACATAACAGACAATACATGAATGACAATACATAACAATGGGACCTTTTGATCACTTTTGCTTAGTTTTTTTTTTTATATATATATATATATTTGTGACAAAAAATCAGCTGTTGTGGCGTTTGCTATTTTTTTACGTTTACGCCCCTCACCGAGTGGGATCATAAATAGAGATGAGCGAACTTACAGTAAATTCGATTCGTCACAAACTTCTCAGCTCGGTGGTTGCTGACTTTTCCTGCGTAAATTAGTTCAGCTTTCCGGTGCTCCGGTGGGCTGGAAAAGGTGGATACAGTCCTAGGAAAGACTCTCCTAGGACTGTATCCACCTTTTCCAGCTCACCGGAGCATCGGAAAGCTGAACTAATTCATGCAGGAAAAGTCATCAACTGCCGAGCCGAGAAGTTCGTGACAAATCAAATTTACTGTAAGTTCGCTCATCTCTAATCATAAACTTTATTTTTTAACAGTTCAGACAATTTGAGGTGTTTTTTTTTCTTTTCAATTTTTTTTCTTGTAAAATTAAAAAAGTGGTGTGATTAAAATTTTTATAATATTTTTATTTTATTTTTAGTCCCATAGGGGACTATGACAAGCAATCGTTAGATTACATTTACTGTAAAGTAAGGTGTGAACAGGGATGAAGGAGCAGACAATGCATTTTTACTGAAAGCTTTTCGTCTCTTATATCCTCATATCTGTAAAGCCTCCTGTTACATGGAGTCACGTGCACCTGTAGCTCCTACCATGACTGAACATGATGGGAGTTGTAGTTTTGTAACAGCTGTAGAGCCAGTCACAACTATACAAACTGTGCACAGGTCGGCAGCGCGGATGACAGAATTATGTCCCTCTCGGGCTTCCGTAGGGCGCCGTGGTTTCTATGGTAACAAAGGAGGTTTGCGTTGAAGCTGCGTGGCTGGCGATCCCGACACACGGAGAAGATAGCCAGGCTTATGGCAAAACACTTTCTCTGTCACTAAACCGGGTAAGTACCGCAGATACCGACTGACTGTTCATTACTGAGCTCCAAGGATGCGGTACCGCATTGGTGGGCACATTCACACGTCGGAGATTCTGTTCTATTACAGCAGCAGCGTTGTGTATTTCTTAGGATCTCCCTTATAAAGCAGGGATATTGATGTATATCCTTGGCTTGAACTTCAACCAATATGGATGCCATTACAGTGCCAGCGTTTCCTAACTAGTTGCAAAACTACAACTTCCAGCATGCCCGGAGAGCTGTGTTTCCCCACTAGTGTGTCTCCAGCTGTTGCAAAACTACAACTCCCAGCATAGTATATAGTATAGGTCAGTGTTTCCCAAACAGGGATGCCTCCAGCTGTTGCAAAACTACAACTCCCAGCATAGTAGTATATAGTATAGATCAGTGTTTCCCGAACAGGGATGCCTCCAGCTATTGCAAAACTACAACTCCCAGCATAGTAGTATATAGTATAGGTCAGTGTTTCCCAAACAAGGGTGCCTCCAGCTGATGCAAAACTACAACTCCCAGCATGCCCGGACAGCTCCAGCATAGTAGTATATAGTATAGGTCAGTGTTTCCCAAACAGGGATGCCTCCAGCTGTTGCAAAACTACAACTCCCAGCATGCCCGGACAGCCGCTGGCTGTCCGGGCATGCTGGGAGTTGTAGTTTTGCAACAGCTGGAGGCACACTAGTTGGAAAACACTGCCCTAGAGAAGGAGTCTGCAAACTTCAGCTCTTCAGCTGTTGCAACACTACAACTCCCAGCATGCCTGGACAGCCGTGTTTCCCAACTAGTTTTGCAACAGCTGGAGGCACACTAGTTGGGAAACACTGCCCTGGAGCAGTGGTCTGCTAACTTAGGCCCTCCAGATGTTGCAATACTGCAACTCCCAGCATGCCCTGACAGACATAGGCTATCCACGCATACTGGGAGTTGTAGTGTTGCAACAGCTGGAGACACACAAGTTGGGAAACACGGCTTTCTGGACAGCTGGGAGTTGTAATTCTGTAACATCTGGAGGGCCGCAGTTTGGAGACCACTGCCCTAGAGGTTAGCAGCCCCGCAGCTTTCAATGTATGCACTGGTATAAACAGATGTAAGATATCACTTGCTGTAGTGACCGCCATGCCCCCCTATTAGTCTCTGTTCACACCTCCTTTTAGGGTTCTGGTTGCAGCATCTTATATGAGGGGATCAAGGATGTCATAGACTTATGGGACCTGTCACCGTCTGTAATGCCAAAAATAGCGCAGTATCCAGATAGGCCTTACGATTGTGTGTGTGTGTGTGTGTGGGTGTGTGTGTGGGGGGGGGGGGGTGATACCTCTTGACTAGAGATGAGCGAACTTACAGTAAATTCGATTCGTCACGAACTTCTCGGCTCGGCGGTTGCTGACTTTTCCTGCATAAATTAGTTCAGCTTTTCTAGGAAAGAGTCTCCTAGGACTGTATCCACCTTTTCCAGCCCACGGGAGCACCTGAAAGCTGAACTCATTTATGCAGGAAAAGTCATCAACTGCCGAGCCGAGAAGTTCGTGACGAATCGAATTTACTGTAAGTTCGCTCATCTCTACTCTTGACCTGTGGAGCTTCGTACACTTACATTAGCCATGAATCTCTCTCTATTTCTTAGAACAGTATGGTGAAAAAATGTCGGCGTCCTCTAGAGGCCAATCCAGAAGTGCAGCTCCAAGAAGCAAGACTGCTACTCCAACATCTTCAGCGTCTGCAGCCTCGGCCAGTGCTAGTCGTGCCAAGCCAAGTGACAAGCTGAACCCCAAAACTATAGACCCGGTGAGTGAGTTTAATGTGTTTAATACAATGCTGGTGCATCATGTCATTATATATACATTGTATGTTATGATGTCATGATATTACACACTATACGGACAATAAATATTGGAACGCACCTCTTGTCACCGAGTTCAGGGGTTTCATTCAGCCCTGTCACCACAGCTATGTAAAATTCAGCCTCTACCAGTGCCGTCTACCTTTAGGGTACGTTCACACTTGCAGATTTTCCGCAGCGACTTTTGCTAGGGTGCATGCACACCACGTTTTTTCCTATACATACAGCTCCCTTATACGGTTTCAAGTTAAAAACCGTACGGAACCGTATAGAAAACCGTATGCAATGACTTGACATTGTAAACCGTATGTCAAACACATCATCTGGTTTAGTCTGTTTGGTCTTATACAGTTTTGCCCATTTTTTTTTACCCTAGTCTACATAGTCTACCACGGTTTTTGGTGCGGGTGAATAACCGTATTAAACCTTATATGTTTTTTTGTTTTTTTTTAACATGGGAGTCAAATGGGAACCGTACTGAACCGTATGTGCGTACGGTTCCATCCGGTTTTCACCATACGGTTTTTTACTTAGCACATTTTTTTTTTCTTGGAATTTCAATCAAACAAGTGAAACTTTATTCAAAATGGAGTGAAAAGTTTAAAAACCTATAAGTTTTTTTTCTTAAAAAACATATGCAACCGGACATAATTTTTTAAACCGTATACAGGTTGAAATTTGTACAAAAGTTTTGATACAGTTTAGTCAGGTTTTGAGGAATCCGTTTTTCATCAAAAACCTGATACAGGAACTGATTGTGTGCATGCACCCCTACTCATTGAAATCAATGGGTAACAAAATACAGTGGTCCCTCAACATACGATGGTAATTCGTTCCAAACAACCCATCGTTTGTCGAATCCATCGTATGTTGAGTGATTCGTGCAATGTAAAGTATAGGAAGTTACACTCCCCTGTCCCCGTCGTTCCGGACCAGGTCCTCACCGCTCCCGATGCTGTTCCAGGGGCTCCCAATGCTGTCCTGCTGCTCCGGTGTCTTCTTTGCGATCCTCCGGTGTCTTGCGCATCTTCTCCAGGGTCCGGGCCTCGCTTTCTGGTGACGTTGTTACGCTGCTGCGCGGCGTGCGTATTGACGTAATAACGATGCCGGAAAGCGAGGCCCGGACCCTGGAGAAGATGCGCAAGACACCGGAGGATCGCGAAGTGGACCCGGAGCAACGGGAATAGGTAAGTGAACCTGTCCGGGATGCTTAAACTGCTATCCGACAGCAGCTTAAGCATTTTGCGCTGTCGGATAGCAGTTAATGCGATGGCCCCGACATATAAAAGCATCGTATGTCGATTTTATCATATGTCGGGGCCATCGTAGGTCGGGGGGTTACTGTAAGCATGTGTGAAGGTATCTCGACGGTGTATTCTCACGTACATTCCTGTGTTTAATTGATACTGTGTTCAGTCAATTAGTTTACATTGAAATCTGCAGCTTCAAATTTGCAGCATCAAATATGTCCAGGATACTGTACGTATGAATGGACCCTTAGGGTATGTCCACATGGCTAGATCTTCTACAAGCTTCCTGCTGTAGGTTTAACCCTTTCAGGACTCATGGTTTTTCATTTCAGTTCTCCACCTACAGACCCATATGAGGGCTTGTTTTATGCACCACCAATTTTACTTTGTAATGACATCAGTCATTTCACCACAAAATCTATGGCGAAACCCCCCAAAAATTATTTGTGGGACAAAAAAAAAAAGCCATTTTGTAATTTTTAGCAGCTTCCGTTTCTACGCAGTTTTCAGTAAAAAAATGAAACCTTTATTCTGTAGGTCCATACAGTTACAAGGATACCTAATTTATGTAAGTTTTATTTTATTTTCCGACTTATTATAACTACATACACTAAAATTAGTATGTTTAAAATTGTCATTTTCTGACCCCTATAACTTTAACATTTTTCTGCATACGGGGATGTTTGAGGGCTCATTTTGTGTCGTGTGGTCTGTAGTTTTTATCTGTTTTTGTTTTGATGGGACTTTTTGATCGCTTTTTTTTTTTTTTGGTATACAAAATCACCAAAAGTACGCAATTTTGGACTTAGGAATATTTTTATGTATATGCCATTGAGTGTGGTGTTTAATTATCATTATTTAATTTTTATTTATTAAACACCATTTTTTTAGTCCCCATATTACATGCATTCTATCACTATTACATGTAATCTTCTGATTGCATACACTATTCAATGCTATTGCCATAGCATAGCATTGATCAGTGCTATCTGCACTTATCAGACAGTGAGGAGGCAGGTAAGTGCCCTCCCGTCATCCTGTAAGCTGATCGGGACACCGCGGTTTCAGTGGGATCCCGATCAGCCCGACTAAGCTGCCGTGAATGCTCAGATGCGGCGATCATCTTTGATTGTCACGTCTAAGGGATTAATGCCGGGCATCCCCACGATCAGTAATGTCCAGCTTTATACATGCATCTCCGCCATTGATAGCCGCCAGGCACAGGACGTACAGGTACTCCCTGCATCCTTAAGAGGTTAAGCTGCAGCAGAACCCATTAGAGTCAGTGCATACTTCTGTAGATTTTCTGCTTAAAAAATTGCACTTAGAAAAATCAGCGGAAAACCCGCTGCGGCTCAAACTCCCAGTGGGAAACTTGCTGTAAACTTGTCTGTGTGAACATACGTTAGGGGTGTATTCACACCTACAGAATCTGCTGCAGATTTGAAGCTATGTTCACCTATTTATTTGTATGAATTTAACTACATGAAATCTGCAGCATAAAATCTGCAGCAGATTCTGTACATGTGAATATACCCTTACAAACATTATAGAATGGATTGTTTTAAAGGGTTTACAGAATTGTAACATGGTCCTATAGTAGAATGTCACTGCTGCAACAAGTCAGTTCAT
Organism: Hyla sarda; assembly: GCF_029499605.1. Lineage (NCBI taxonomy): Eukaryota > Metazoa > Chordata > Amphibia > Anura > Hylidae > Hyla > Hyla sarda. Next base: position 68,265,373 of record NC_079189.1, read on the forward strand.
TAAATTTCTCCCCTCCTAGACTCCATTATAAGCTGTGAGTGGTATTATTGGGAAGTGGAAGCTTTTGGAAGTTACAGAGCATGGTCCTCAAAGTGCTGACACCCTGTGGATTATTTTGGAAGTTCCAGACCCTATTCTGGCTTTAACATGAGCACAAAGGGCCTGGATCTTTGCTAGGATCTTTATGGCATTGGTTTCTGTGGCCAAGCAGCTTTATGTAAGCCTTAGAATGCCAAGCACAGTGCCAAGAATTGGGTGGAGTGGTGTACAGCATGCCGCCACTGGACTCATGTTCTCTAAAATAATAAATTCTTTATCTAGCGCTGTGACAAATGAATCTGTAGTTTTGGTGAATGCAAGGAGAACCTGCCTGACTGCATTGTGCTAGCTGTACAATTTGGTGAAGGAAGGATAATGCAATGAGGTTGGTGAGGACTGTCCTGCATAGAGCCCTGACCTCAACCACATCCAACACCTTTGGGATGAACTAGAATGGACATTGGGAGCCAGGTCCTGTCATCCATTTTTTAGTGTCTGATCTCACAAACTCTCTTTAGGGTGAATGGGAAATTTCCAACAGCCACACAATGAAAGTTTTGAAGAGATTCTTACAAGAATAGTGGAATCTGTTATAAATGCCTACAAATAATGCCTAATCCATATGAATGTCTATGGATTTAGAATGGGAAGTCCTAAAAGCTTGTGTAGGTTTCCCCCATACTTTTGTCCATATAGTGTATGTTCACGATACAGTACACACAAACAAGCTGTAGGCTAGACTTGATAAATGGTTTAGCGCTCATCTTTGTAGTGGGAGTTACAGGCAAATCATATATCTGTCACACTGTGGTGTCTCATTCCCGGCTCTGTCAGTCAGTTTTAATGTTTCTTTTCCTTTACAGTTTGCCGAGACCCAGCGCTCGTCCTCCCCATTTGCAGCGATATATTCTAAAGGAGGAATTCCTTGCAGGTAAGTTTGCTGTTTTCAGTTCTTTGCATTAACAGATCTTTAGAGAAGAGGTCAAAGTTACATAAAAAATCCTCAAAAGAGATAGGCGGCACTGCATATTACAACACAGAATGCAGGGAATGACCAGACGCCAGGGGAGCACGGAAGGAAAAGGGGGCAATGTCCGTTTCACACGCCAAGCGCGCGTCCTCTGGCCCACGGCGGACGTAGCTTCACACAGGTGAGTATTAAGTAATGCACTGACTGTCATGTAGTTCTGATATTTGCTGGAGAGTTATTCCACCTAGGTCAGGTGGGGATCACCACACTCTTCACCTCCGTCGTACGGCAAAGTGGATAATCCAGCTCTATGCTCTTGGTCTGCTAGGTCTTAATCCCCGGAACATTATTTTTATAATGTTCTGTTTTATGTTTGTTTTACATATGCATTGTGTTGTTTTGACGAGTAATGAATGGAAATGTTCCAGTGGGCACCACCTATCTTTTTTTTAAAGATTTTCTCTGATACACTTGTTAAAGAGTGCCTGACATTAAAACTTCTTTCATCAAATACCCCTGTAGACATCCTTATCTACTTTTCACACTCTCACACACACCCCTTATGCCTTTTTCTAGTTTGTGAGTAATTTGTGTACTTACAGCAAGGAAGATCCCGATCAGAGTGTTGCTGGCTTGTAAACAGGAATGCTGCTTATGCTGTTTTCACTATGAAGTCCAGTGCCCTGTCTGGAGAAAGGGGCGGGGACATGCAAATGAACCTGGCTTTGCGGGGAGAGCTGGTTCTCCCTGTCTCATACACAGCTAGAGAGCGAGTGCTATTCACTGCCTATGGTCAGACCGCACTTCCTGAGTTTGGTCTCCTGCCAGCAGGAGACCAAAGTCTTTGCTTTTGAACAGACGGAATGCAGTCTTGACCAGAAGGGAGACCCCTAGTGGCCAGATTTATAAGGTCATGAAAGTGACATAAGTACATCACAAATCTTATTTATTTTACCTGCTCTGTCATATGCAAAAAAATAATTTTAATGACCGTTCCCATTTAACTTCACTGAGCACCTTTCAAAACAGTTGAGCCTATCGTTCTTCCTGGGAGCCAGCACAATAACACCTCAGATAAGTGCCACTCGTTTTTTCATGCTTAGACTATTGTCTGTATATTTTTCCTGTTCTTGAGGTATTGGAGTTTTATTATTTGGTTGATTATCTGTACTATACAGAAGGGCTAAAACTTTATTGCTAAAGGGTGTGTGAATCGTGTTCAGGGGGCGTGATTATTAAGGTCCTTCTGGCCCATCTGCCATAAAGCCCAGATAAGTGGAGGCTGCAGTGATTGTTGTCATTCTGGAAGTTTCTCCCATCTGCGCACACACAGGATCTTTGGAGCTCAGCCAGAGTGACCAATGGGTTCTTGGTCACCTCTCTTATCAAGGCCCTTCTCCCTGATTGCTTAGTTTAATTGGGCAGCCAAGCTTAGTAGGAGTTCTGTTCCAAACACCTTCCATTTTAGAATTATGGAGACCAAACTTTCAGAAATATTTTTTTGTACCATTCTGTAGAGCTGTACAATCCTTTCTTTGATCTCTGCAGGCAGTTCTTTCCCTCTCATGGTGTGTGTTTTGCTCTGATATGCATTGTCAGCTGTGAGACCTTATATAGACATTTCTTTCCAAATCCTGTCCAATCATCTCAATTTACCATCTCAGAGATGAGCAAGAAAAATGGGAGGAGCCAGAGCTAAACTTTATGGGGGAGATTTATCAAAATGTATGTAGAGGAATAGTTGCCCATAGCAACCAATCTGATTGCTTCTTTCATTTTTGAGAGGCCCTTTCAAAAATGAAAGAAGCGATCTGATTGGTTGCAATGGGTAACTTTTCCTCTATACACATTTTGATAAATTTCCCCCTATGTGTCATGCCAAAATGTGAATACCTTTGTCTATGCAAAATATTTGTTTTTCCTTTTTTTAAAAATTTGCAAAAAATTCTAAAATTCTGTATTTGTTTTTAATTGTGGGGTAATAAGTGTATAATGATGGGGAAACTCCCCCCCCCCCCCCCATTTAGCGTGAGGCCACAACATAACTAATGTTAAGAAAAGTAAAAGGGTTAGAAAACTTTCCGAATGCACCTAATGTCTGTCAGCTTCCCCATTCAGACGGGAAGACATGGGACCCTTAGAATCAGTGGGGGTCTCAGTGGTCGGACCCCAGTCTACCAAACTCTTAACCTCTATCTTGCAGATTATACAAGTGTAACTACTCCTACTATTTATTTTCAATTTCTTTTCACAGACTGGTTCATGGTTCGGTAAAACATAAGCTACAATGGGAGCGCTCTCCAGAAATGATACCATTCGACCCTCTGCTCATAACTTTAGCTGAGGTAAACTGCTGTTTAAATGTATTGTTCTTTATTGTTTTTGTTTCTACATTCTCTATGGTAATGGCACAAGTGGCACCATTATTGCAGCCATAACCAGATTTGGTGCCATCCATTGCCCCATTCACATTGATTTGAGGTATTCTTATGGGTACATTTAATGGGGCTTTCAGTGTTGTGCCATTAGTTTCATCTACATTTGTCTGCATCACTGGGTGATAATCATTTAGATATTCTTTATACTTTATAGGTTATTTATAGAGATGAGTGATCTTCCAGTAATTCGATTCGTCACGAACTTCTCGGCTCAGCAGTTGCTGACTTTAGCCTGCATAAATGAGTTCAGCTTTCAGGTGCTCCGGTAAATCTCCTAGGACTGTATCCACCTTTTCCATCCCACCGGAGCACCTGAAAGCTGAACTCATTTATGCAGGCTAAAGTCAGCAACTGCCGAGCTGAGAAGTTTGTAATGAATCGAATTACTGGACGTTCACTCATCTCTAGTTATTTACTTACATTTGGTATTATAACATTTAAAGGGGGTACTCTGCCCCCTAGACATCTTATCCCCTATCAAAAAGAATGATGGAGTATTGTGACGTCACGCCCCGCCTCCTCAATGCAAGTCTATGGGAGGGGGCGTGGCACATGCCACGCCCCCTCCCATAGACTTGCATTGAGGGGGTGGGACGGTACTCCGTCCCCTGCACCGCCCGTCATCAGCCACAGAGCAATCCTCGCTCTGTGCAGCTGAGAAATGAGGGACACCGGGGACCCCCATGATCAAACATCTTATCCCCTATTCTTTGGATAGAAGATAATATGTCTAAGGGTGTAGTACCCCTTTAAATACTAATATCAAATACAGTATTAGCAATAACATGATGTAGTTACATTACTGTATTCCAGTATCAAGTCATGATCTTGCAGTAATTTTAACTTTGTATATTATCATTTTGATGTAGCCTGGAAAGCAGAGACGTCACATTTGTCTTCTATTTCCAGTGCAGTAGTGATGGATTGCCATTTACCATCAGAATACTCACCAACATCTGTCAGTGCGGCTTAGTGACACCTATCAGCCACTGCAGAGATTAGTCATGGCCCATCACAACCATTTTATATATCTGTCAGACTCTGCTGTGTCTAGCTCAGTTGTGCACTCTGTGTGTCCATGTTATCTCTCAGATGAATCGCATTTTAAAAGCTTTTCTATTTTGAGTAAGAATGTAAATGCCACAGAGAATGTGTCATGTTTCTGGGTATTTATTAGACATCATGTGAAAGCATAATCTTTTTGTGTTCATATAATTCACTTACATGTACATATGCAATCCTCTGCTCTTAGTTACAGTAAAATCTTATTTTCTGAAGCTTTTTTTTTTTTTTTTTAATATCAGTTAAGTTCTTTTTTAGTGTTGTGTTAATGTGTAAAAGAAGGTACGGTGTGACTCATGACCAACAGAGGGACTAGAAGGCAGTACTACCTGTGTCCTTTGTGGGGAAGCAGCACAATCTATGCCTATATTATTTACAGGCAGGCAGTGCTATATATGCCTAAGTGCTTTACAAGGACAGATAGGGAGACAGTGCTATCTGTACCTACATATGTGTCCTCCTTTTCCTCGAATTTTTCATGAAACAAATTCAATACAATATTGCAACATGCTAGCAATACCCTTAACTTAGACACATTTAACATATACATCTCCTAACATAGTTTTGTGAGAATCATGTTTTTTCTGAAACACATATTGGGATATACTGAGGCATGGGGAAAGGTAAGGAAGGACACATCTGTACATCATTTACATAGATACTGGGAGGCAGTAATATCTGTGCCTACACCATTTACAGAAACAGGAAGACAGTATTGTTTGTCCCTAAATTATATACAAAAGAGGCTGTGCCAGTCAGTGATAAGATCTACAGCAGGAAAAGAGCAGCAATATGTGCCTGAGAATCTTCACTGGGCTTCTCTTCCTGCAAGATCCTCACACAGGGAGGGGAGGTGTGCCTGTGAAGCCAGAAATCATGTGGTGGTTGTCTTGCAGGAGGGAGGGGTTTACACCAAGACAAACAGATCTGAGAATGACGTCTTTCTCTCACTCCCTGCATTTAATTGACAGCTGAGAGAGGGAGACTTCTCTATATAGATAATGAATGATAGTTTGACAAATAAATAGGTTGGTGAGAGGGAAATGATGGGCTATGGGTTTAGTTCCCTGGAGTACCCCTTTTAAAGAGAAATACAGGGAGGCACTAGTATCTGCACCTATATTATTTATTGGGAGAGACAGTGAGACAATACTATCTGTACCTGTATCCGTTACATAGAGATAGGCAGGGAGGCAGTAGTATCTGTAACTAGGGATCGACTAATATCGTTTTTTTTATGGCCGATACGATAATTGGTGGAAGTTAGGGCCGATAGCCGATAACTTATACCGTGATTATCGGACGATAATATCGGCCAAACCGATAATCGGTCGATCCCTATCTGTAACTACATAATTTGCAGAAACACAGGGAGACATTATCAACTGAACCTACATTATACACAGGTTTCACATAATGCCTCTTGCCTCTGAGGCAACGACATGTCAGGAAACTGTCAAAAAGAATGTATCCATTCTCAGACAGGCCCGGGCCCCATTCATTTTAATGCCCTGAAGGTAGTCAGCTAGTGATTATATTCGGGTCATTTTCCAAGCGTATCTGACTTTTGGGTCAGACTGAAAAGGGTGGGTTACAGCACAATGCTTGGATTCGTTCGTAAAATTACTTGAATGTAGTCACTAGCTGACTAAACTTGGACCATTGAAATGAACAGGGGCCGTGTCTGAGCATAGATACGTTGGTAAATCATTTTGACAGTTTCCCGTGCCTCAAAGGCACAGATCGTGATGTGAACCCTGCTTTAGGGTAAGGTCACACATATCGGATCTGCAGCATATTTTATGCTGCGGATCCGCCGGTGACCCGACCCATATTGTGCCTCCTGCTGTTGCCAATAACATCCTTCCCCGCCCCCTGGCCTGCTCGCCGCTCTGAGCAGCCACACTGGGGGATTGCGGGTCGCTGAGTGCACTCAGACATCCCTGAGCAGCCGCGTTGTCTGAGTACACCCGGCGACTCGCAGGCAATAGCTGGAGGCACAATATGGTTCGGGTCACCGTCAGATCTGCAGCGTAAAACGCTGCTGATCTGTTACGTGTGATCCTACCCTTACAGAGAAAGACAGGGAGACATTACTTTACCAACATCAGTTACAGAGAGTGAGAGGGAGGCAGAAATATTATGTTCATGTCACTTAGAAAAAGGAGGGGGCAGCGGGACCATTGTTTTATACATGACGGTCATCACACCCCATCCCATAGATATGAATGTTTTATACTTCCCCCCCCCCCATAGACATTAATGAAGGGGCTCGGCGTGACATAAAGACCCCCGCCGCGGGAACCCAGTGTTCTAACCATACTGTTTAGAACACCTGGTGTGGTGGAGGCGAGACCCCCGTGATCACACATCTTATCCCCTATTCTTTGGATAGGGGATAAAATGTTTAGGGGCGGAGTACCCCTTTAAAGCTTTCTCAGTGAATGTGCATGTAAAGTTCTGTGGCTGGGTTGTGTAAGGTCTTTGTTACTATAACTTACAGAAATAATGTTTTATCTTTCTATGTCTTCTGTTCAGGGTCTCAAAGAAACCAGACATCCTTACACATTTGTATCCCAGGAGGGGTTTAAGGAATTACTGATGGTTCCTGGTGCTGCAGAAAAAGCTCTGCCCAGTTTACCAAAACTTGCAGCTGCTTTGAAAGGTGCCCTTGTAGGTATTCCTCATACTTTCTTTTTGTTATAGTTACAGGCAAACCCATAGATAGGGGCGGAGAGTTACTACAGCAAATGCAAACTAGCAGCAACAAAGCTGGTGTACGTGCCTGGTGTACGTGCCTTGCACCACATTTATTATGTATATCGTTTTTTTGTAGCGGGAAAGGAGTGTGGCTTATTAGGAAAATGGTCACACAATAGGCACACAGAATTAAAGTAATATATTGGTGGAATCTAAAAGTAGACGAAACAGTCTAAACCAAAAATGTAAAAAATCACCAGTTAGTGAGATAAATCTGGTGGTTAGACTAGTCTAGCATAAGTTTACAATGTATTAGACAGTGCTATTAAATCTGAAATTGTACCGATGAGTTCTGCCAATGGTAAACTCAGCGCTGCTACACCTGTATGGTATAAATATTCATAAGAAAAACCATATTGGGATTTCCAACTATAGACATTAATGGCATGTCCTTCTGACCTGTCGTAATGGTCTTATAGTTAATGATCCATGTTTGACATTATACATGTTGAGAATGGCCCAATCTCAGCTAGTCCGATGTGCATGTGTGTGGCTATTTCCATTATAGTCATTGAGCAGTTAAATCATGTTCACATAGGAAAAAACTTCTGCTGTGTGCAGTACTGTGCCACAGCTTTCTCAGTGCTACAGTTGGTGCAGGTGGGTCTGTCCTAAAGCTCCATTTAATTTCAGTGAGAGCCACAGATTGGAACACGTAAAAAAGAAGTGGTCCTCACATGCTTTACCATCTCCCACAAGTATTATTTCTCTTATGAAACCTTTTGGTGCTACATATAACTCATGGAATATAAATATACACTGTACCAAGTATGTGTATTTTGTTTTATTAATTTTTATTTGAGGGTTGGGGGTTATTTAACCCTTTGACGCCACAGGACGTAAATGTATGTCCTGGTGCCCTGGGACTTAACGCACCAGGACGTACATTTACGTCCTGTACATGACCGCGAGCACTGGAGTGGTGCTCGTGTCATGCAGCCAGAGACCCGCCGGTAATGGCGGACATCAGCGATCGTGCTGGGTGAAAAAACTGCTGTCTCTGCAGCTATTGCATGGTTATCTCTGTGAGGACAGGGCATGGCTCTGTGCAGACTCCTGGCTTGTCAAGCATCCTGATATGTGAGCCAGGAGAGTTTCCCAGAGCCTCAGCGTACAGAGCCCCGCTTGTCCTAGGCGCACAGAGCCCCGCTTGTCCTAGGCGCACAGAGCCCCGCTTGTCCTAGGCGCACAGAGCCCCGCTTGTCCTAGGCGCACAGAGCCCCGCTTGTCCTAGGCGCACAGAGCCCCGCTTGTCCTAGGCGCACAGAGCCCCGCTTGTCCTAGGCGCACAGAGCCCCGCTTGTCCTCCCACGCTTCCTGTATTTGGTCTCTTTACAGGGACACACAGGCAATAGCTGCAGGGCCAGAAATGTACACATTTAACCAATGTATATTACAAATATACATATAATGTTATTTTCTACAATATATAAAACATTTTTTGCTAATGACAGGAACAGTTTAAAATCAGTTTTTCTTCTCTTCTATGCTATATACTAATTATATCGCTGTATAAATCAGGGTCACTGTTATTATCATTGTTTTTTTTTTATTATTCTTCTATATTTGTACCATAAGGTATCGGGCAGATCCTCCATTGCTCCTAGTAGCTTGCATAGAGTGTCACAAAAATTCCTTTTTTGCAAGTGTATTTCCATTTTCGTACACCACTGTCTGTGTCTTGTAGGTGCACGCCGATGGTGGAGTTTTTGAAAGAGGACTGAATGGTTTGGTGCAGCTAAGTGCTGTAGTGGGGCCAGCACTGAATATTCATCTGAAGAATCTATTAACCAGTGTAAGTAATAGGAGGTAATGGTAAATAATGTATTTCCATCTCAACAAACTCCATGCCTGCAGAGTGGTCACTTGTCATTGTATAGCCAATATCCAAAAGGAAAAGAAAGCATGTCTGCACTCACCATGTATGAAGCATAAAATTCGGACTTAATTGTAGCAATGTCCATGTACAAAAAAGGTTAACCCGGGTGCAGGGAGGGAAGGCAGCTTCCTGCTTGGAGCCGGAGCGTATCAATAGAACGACAGCGCGGTTTCGCGTCAGTGACACATCTTCCGGTTCCTCAGGAACCGGAAGGTGCGTCACTGACGCAAAACCGCGTCATCATAAAACCTGACAGTGCGGTTTCGCGTCAGTGACGCATCTTCCGGTTCCTGAGGAACCGGAAGATGCGTCACTGACGCGAAACCGCGCTGTCATTCTATTGATACGCTCCGGCTCCAAGCAGGGAGCTGCCTTCCCTCCCTGCACCCGGGTGAACCTTTTTTGTATATGGACATTGCTACAATAAAGTCCGTATTTTATGCTTCATACATGGTGAGTGCAGACATGCTTTCTTGTCCTTTTGGATATTATTTGTGGAATTGCTGGTTCTACTAGTGTCTGGCACCCCAGGTTTTTTACCGGGGTTTTCCATTGCTTGTGCTACATTTAATTGGTATACACAGTGTTGCAGTGCCCATCACCCACCCTTTTATGGACTTTGTCATTGTATAGCTATGACATTGCTATTTGGCAAACTATTAGACTAAGTTTCATATTCTAAAAACTTTGTAGTAATCTGCAGATGTTTCTAAGCGTAATGCCACACACCGGGTGATATCACATGCAGCGGATTACAGTAACAGGCAAGTGGATGGAATTTTGCAACTGTTGTCTACATGCTGTGGATATTTTCTGTGCGCAAAATGTGATAGAACACTTGAAGTAGTAATATGATGGGGTTCTGTGACTGGTAATTTGAGATTTTGGACACTTTTGTTGGCAATATCATTTGGCATTGTAACAGGCAATATGATGGGGCAATGTGGCAGGCATTCTGATAAGATTGGTGATATGAGGCACTGTGGTTGACCGTATGATGGGGCACTGTGCCTGGCATAACGATGGGGCACTGTGCCTGGCATAACGATGGGGCACTGTGCCTGGCATAACGATGGGGCACTCTGCCTGGCATAACGATGGGGCACTCTGCCTGGCATAACGATGGGGCACTGTGCCTGGCATAACGATGGGGCACTGTGCCTGGTATAATGATGGGGCACTGTGCCTGGCATAACGATGGGGCACTGTGCCTGGCATAACGATGGGGCACTCTGCCTGGCATTGTGGTGAAGAAGTTGAATGTATTTTTCCCTATTTCTATGTTTTGAATTATCGGCTTCTCTTACATTATATCCTATAGTCCGAAAAAATGCAGTAGTTTATCTTGTGACTGTAGATTTTGAACAATGTTAAATTTTACATTCCCATTTACACAATATGGCCAAGCCTTTTTTTTTTAATTGTTTTTAGGATACTAAAATGATATTTAATCTTACATTTTCCCCATTCTGTTTTAGATTCCACATTTCTTGCAGGGTTAGTTATCTATATAAATAATTGAGCCTATGTGTCATTATGTGAGAAATATTGGAGACTAGACACATTTTCCATCTTGATTGAAAATATCCCAGTTGGTTTGTTTGTTCACACATATAAATCATTTATGTCTGTCTTGATATCTTTAACACTTAAAGGGCCACAGATGTGAAGTAAGAATCCTTTATATGTTGGGCAAATTATTTTGTTCTTCTGTTCAATTTTGTTTACGGTATTTCTATGCAATCTGACATTTTAAAGCATAGCTTTCCTTTAGGTAACTAAGAAGAAGCACTCATTAGGGCATTTTCGCTAGTTTTTCCCTCTTTAGGCTTCATCTCTAATTTTCAGTTGTCACTGAGCTCTTGGGTATAGAGTGTCTTCTACAATGTCTCCCATACACTGCACACACACAAAAGAATCCAGCTCTTTTATCTTGTTCTAGTACACCCCAAGAAGCAACAGCCGCCGCATGGAGGACATTATAGAGCAGTACTAAGCAGTCTAAGCTGTGAATAAAGCTTCTAGAGTTAGAGCTAATACAGAACACGCATTTCTCCTTGCAGTCTCTTTCTTTGGCTCTCTTCAATTACTTCCCCTCCATAGACATCTATGGGAAGCATGTAATCTGATCCTTCAATGAGCTGCTTGTACATCTTCTAGACAAGGTGCAATTGAGCTGCTTTTTCAAAGTAAATAAAAGTTTAGGATGGGGGGGAGGGGGGGGGGGGAGCAGGAAATGTTCCTGATAAGAGGAAACATTATTTTTTTCTTTTTGATAAAAATAAATGACAAAGTTTTTGTATATTTACTTGTATTGTTGATGTATGCAAAGTTTTTTAAAACGACCATTGTAAGTAAAACACTGTCCAGGAGACACAACGTTCACTCTGTTTCCCCCTCTTAAAGTGGGGGGAAAAAATTGACAAATTCAGCATCTCGCTGACACAGCTGGATACTGACATGAGCAAGGAAGTGTGGTGCCAGATGGGGCTCAAATGTTTTTGCAAAAAGTATGACCGGAAAAAACGACTTTTCACAAAGACTTATTAACCCCTTCCCGCAGAGTGGCTTATATATAAGCCGCAATGTGCAGTGCGTTCGCGCATCACGGCTTATATATATGACACGCAGTTAACGCAGCATCGCGCGGGTTAACTGGCAGAAGTCCCGCTGTTTCCAGCAGGGAACAACTTCTGCAACACCCCCCAGGACCATCTGTCGACCAATCCCTCTGGACCAATCATAGTGACCTGGGGAGAAAGTTAGATCCCCCGCACTGCCCGCCCCTGGAAGTCGGGCAAAACGGGGGGTGATGGCTGCGGGGGCTCGCGGGGACAGCCATTGACTGTCCAGGCATGCTGGGAGTTTAGCAACAGCTGGAGGCACCCTGTTTGGGAAATACCCCTATGTCCACTAGGGATCGACCGATATTGTTTTTTTAGGGCCGATACCGATAATCGGTGCAGGTTAGGGCCGATAGCCGATAACTTATACCGATATTCCGGTATAAGTTATCGGCTATTTAACCCCCTGCGACACCGCTGCAGATCATTGATTTAAAGCGGGCGCTTTAAATCAATGATCTGCAGTGGCTTTTGTGGGGCCATAGGCCGCCGCCACTAACCGCTTCTCTCCCCCTACCTGTCAGGGTTGTCGGGTCCATCCATCCTTCCTTCCTGTAGTGTCCGGGGGCGTTCCGGGTGAAGAGTGAACCGGTCCGGGCTGTCCTTCTTCTCCGGCGGTCATCTTCTCCACTCCGGGCAGGCTCCGGCCTAGTACGCTGCATAGACGCCGCTGCGCAGTGACGCCCGTGCACAGCGACGCACCTGACGTTACGGCGTAGCGGCGTCTATGCAGTGTACTAGGCCGGAGCCTGCCCGGAATGGAGAAGATGACCGCCGGAGAAGGACAGCCTGGACCGGTTCACTCTTCACCCGGAACGCCCCCGGACACTACAGGAAGGAAGGATGGATGGCCCGGACCACCCCCATTACGTGTAAGTTTAATTTTTTTATTGACTCGGAGGGTGGGGGAGGGGCCTGACCGGTATAGCGGTATGGGCAAAAATCCAAACCGGTATACCGCCCAGCATCACGGTGGGGGGTGCGACGCGGTGCGGTGGGTCGGGGGTGCGGTGCGGCGGGTCGGGGGGGGGGTGGCGGTCGTGGTGCGGGTGGCGGGGCATTATCGGCTTATCGGCAAGGTTATTGCCGATACCGATAATGCCCAAAATCGTGATTATCAGCCGATAATATCGGCCATACCGATAATTGTTCGATCCCTAATGTCCACCCCTATGCAAATCCCTAATATAGGCCTCAAATGCGCATGGCGCTCTCACTTTGGAGCCCTGTCGTATTTCAAGTCAACAGTTTAGGGCCACATATGGGGTATCGTCGTACTCGGGAGAAATTGCGTTACAAGGTTTGGGGGGCTATTTCTCCTTTAACCCTTTATGAAAAGGAAATGTTGGGGTCTACACCAGAATGTTAGTGTAAAAAAATTAAAATTTTTACACAAACATGCTGGTGTTGCCCCATACTTTACATTTTCACAAGAGGTAAAAGGGAAAAATGCCCCCCCCCCCAAATTTGTAATGCAATTTCTCCCGACTATGGAGATACCCCATATGTGGGCACAAAGTGCTCTGGTGGCGCACAACAAGGCCCAAAAGGGAGAGTGCACCATGTACATTTGACGTGATTTGCACAGGGGTGGCTGATTGTTACAGCGGTTTTGACAAACGCAAAAAAAAAAAAAAAAACACATGTGACCCCATTTCGGAAACTACACCCCTCATGGAATGTAATGAGGGGTGCAGTGAGAATTTACACCCCACTGGTGTCTGACAGATCTTTGGAACAGTGGTCTGTGAAAATGAAAAATATTGTACAGCCCACTGTTCCAAAGATCTGTCAGACACCAGTGGGAATAAATGCTCATTGTACCCCTTGTTACGTTCCTAAAGGGGTCTAGTTTCCAAAATGGTATGCCATGTGTTTTTTTTTGCTGTCCTGGCACCATAGGGGCTTCCTAAATGCGACATGCCCCCCGAGCAAAATTTGCTCTCAAAAAGCCAAATATGACTCCTTCTCTTCTGAGCATTGTAGTTCGCCCGTAGTGCGCTTCAGGTCAACTTATGGGGTACCTCCATACTCAGAAAAGATGGGGTTACAGATTTTGGGGGGTATTTTCTGCTATTAACCCTTGCAAAAATGTGAAATTTTGGGGGGGGAAACACACATTTTAGTGAATTTTTTTAATTTTTTTTTTACATATGCAAAAGTCGTGAAACACCTGTGGGGTATTAAGGCTCACTTTATTCCTTGTTTCGTTCCTCTAGAGGTCTAGTTTCCAAAATGGTATGCCATATAGTTTTTTTTTTTTTTTTTTTTTTTGCTGTTCTGGCACCATATGGGCTTCCTAAATGCAACATGCCCCCCAAAAACCATTTCAGAAAAACGTACTCTCCAAAATCCCCTTGTCGCTCCTTCGCTTCTGAGCCCTCTACTGTGCCCGCCGAACACTTTACATAGACATATGAGGTATGTGCTTACTCGAGAGAAATTGGGCTACAAATATAAGTATATATATTTTTTTCCTTTTACCCCTTGTAAAAATTCAAAAAAATGGGTCTACAAGAACATGCGAGTGTAAAAAATGAAGATTGTGAATTTTCTCCTTCACTTTGCTGCTATTCCTGTGAAACACCTAAAGGTCATTTTGAATACTTTGAGGGGTGTAGTTTTTTAATGGGGTAATTTGTGGGGTATTTCTAATATGAAGACCCTTCAAATCGACTTCAAACCTGATCTGGTCCATGAAAAATTGTGAGTTTGAAAATTTTGTGAAAAAATTGAAAATTGCTGCTGGACTTTGAACCCCTCTGGTGTCTTCCAAAAGTAAAAACCATCAATTTTATGATGCAAACATAAAGTAGACATATTGTATATGTGATCCAAAAAAAAATGTATTTGGAATATACATTTTCCTTACAAGCAGAAAGCTTCAAAGTTAGAAAAATGCAAAATTTTCAAAATTTTCATCAAATTTTGGGATTTTTCACCAAGAAAGGATGCAAGTTACCACAAAAATTTACCACTATGTTAAAGTAGAATATGTCACAAAAAACAGTCTCTGAATCAGAATGATAACTAAAAGCATTCCAGAGTTATTAATGTTAAAAGTGACAGGGGTCAGATGTGCAAAAAACGCTCTGGTCCTTAAGGGGTTAAATAACAATAGCAAAGGGAAACTCTATCTGGAGCCCATTTATTCTGCAGATCAGCAAGATTTTCTGGCAGACACACCGCTGACCAGTCAAATATTTTTGCCCATTATGATGGTAGGCGTTTATGTTTAACATGTGGAAAATTCCTTTATGGAATTTGTTATACATTTTTGTTTCAGTGTAAATGTACTAAGTACATATGGCAATATGATGTCCTCCTTAAAATATTTATGGTTATGCCTTGCTGTAAATAAAGCACGTCAATGATGATGTAATTGTTTCCTCTTTTCCTCTCTCTTAAATTAGCTTTCGAAAAGATTAATGGACAAGAAGTATAAGGATGGAGTCACATCTGCACTGCAGATTTTGGAACAGTATGGGGGAAAGGTAAGTGTATGGTGGCAGATAGTTATAGGGAATATCAGTGACAGCATGTGCTGCACCATTTATACATTTACATTATTGCCTCTGAAGTCTCTGTTGTAAGATGAGATCACTGGAGATACAGTATCATTTACTTCTGTCCCTTACCCATATAAGTACTAGTAGTATACCTATGTTCAGACACCTCCAACATAAGTTTTGCAAATGTAAAAGCCTCATGCACGTTGCCAAATTATTGATCTATGTTGTCCTGGTCTATAATATGTCACTTGTAGAATTTATGGGGTGTTCCTGTACCTGTTACGCTGCTGCAGTAAGGCATCATATAGCAGCATGTAAATTGCCAAAGGGGTTTCTGGGACTTTATGCTTGATGGCCTATTCTTAGGATAGTCGTCGATATGGGAGTCTTACTCCTGATTAAAAAGACTGCAGGGCCCACCAGAGTGTAGGAGACCTTTATAAGCAGTGGGGTAGACAGTAGTCAGACCCCCCCCACCGATATGTTATTGATGTCCTTAAAGGGGTACTCCACCTCCAAAGGATAGGAGATAAGATGTCTGATCGCAGGGGTCCCGCGGCTGGGGACCCCGCGATCTCGACTGCGGACCCCGCGATCTCGGCTGCGGCACCCCAAACATCCGGTGCACGGAGCGAACTTCGCTCCGTGCCAGATGACCGGAGCGAACTTCGCTCCGTGCCAGATGACCGGCGATGTGGGCGGGGGCTCGTGACGTCACGGACGCGCCCCGCTCGTGATGTCATGACCACGCCCCATCAATGAAAGTCTATGGGAGGGGGCGTGACGGCGTCACGCCCCCTCCCATAGACTTGCATTGAAGGGGCGTGGTCATGACATCACGAGCGGGGCGCGGCCGCGACGTCACGAGCCCCAGTGGTGGGACCCCCGCAATCAGACCTCTTATTCTTTGTATAGGGAATAAGATGTCTAGGGGCGGAGTACCCCTTTAAGGACTAGATTCCCAAAAACTTTAAACACACATTTTGGTGTACTTTATTTGTTCATGTTACATTCTAATATGACATTAGATCTGTGTAGAGGAGGACGGCACCAGGATCCGGTGCGCCGTGCTCGAGGGTCATGTGAATCCAATGGTAAAAAGAAGGAATCCCGGCACCAGCGACTTGGATGCAAATATGGGTTTATTAACACGTTAACACGTTGTAACGTGTTAATAAATTCTTATTTGCATCCAAGTCGCTGGTGCCGGGATTCCTTCTTTCTACTAATATTACATTAGACTAAGTTTTGCCTTTTATATGATTGAAATATGAAGTAACTTGTACACTCTCTTTGTTTTCTCCTATACAGGAAAGCCTGGGAATAATCAAATCTAAAATCCCAACCTACTGCTCCATCTACAGCTGAATGTTGGAGCACAGAGATGTGTGTGGATGATCAAGAATGAAATCAGCCAGAATTCTTATGTCAGATTCAAGATTATACATGGAGACATGGACCGGGGCTGGAACCAAAATAATGCGTGCCGCTCTTACCTAAGTGTTTTAACCAAATGTATGTTTGCTTCAAGGTAACTGGATTATAGGATTTAATACATAAAATTTAACAATGCAGTGGTATAAAATCATTCCGGTTTGTTTAGGCTGAAAGAAATCTATTGTAGTGAGTACATCTGCCTTGTTGAATGTCACCTCGTGGGCTTCCTGCTTAGGCCCTACCTCTATTATCCATTGTGGAGAGCCACTAATAGACAAACATTTACAAGACAAATCGCAGTCGCAGAATTCCTAATTTTATTATTTTGACATTTCATAAATACATGTTAGGCAGTATTCACATCTTTTTTTTTTTTTTTTTTTAATTTTTTTTTTTAAATATGACACACTGTTCTCCTCCACGGGCCCACACTGTTCTTTCATGAAAAAAAATAAATAAATCCGAAACACTGACCTCCCCCCACTGATCATAATGTTATGACATATCACAGCACTATGTTATAAAAGGTAATAACAAAATAATTGTCTGATTCTGACAATCCTAACTTGTTACAAGGATTCCTTGACAATAGGCTGATCGCTTATCTGTGGGGGAACCTGTCAGTAAGTGTTGACCACAGGAGAATTTAGGCATTACACAGTGCCCATTGAGACAAAATGGTTATGGGGAGGCATTCATCATTGTAGGTGTAAGTGAAGCATTTTTCTACACCTTTTTTTGTGTGCTGGTAATGTGTAGGAGAACCACATTTATTAATTGGTCACAGAGAATTAGATACATTTTGTGCAGGTCACATTTTCTGAAATTTCTCTCTTCACATACACCAAAAAGCTAAGCTAAGTCTGGGCTGGTGTAGGTTTTTGGCGGTTTTGCACCTTTTTGGTGATTTTGCGCTTTTTTTCCACAGATTTTGGCAATGCGCATGAGATGGACAGGTTTTATGAACTGCGCCTTTTTGTGAAAAGGCGCAGTTCATAAAACCTGTCCATCTCATGCGCATTGCCAAAATCTGTGGATTGGGATTGCAACTCAAAAATCAGCAGAAATGTGTAAACCAAAAGGCGCAAAATAGGACATTGGCGCAAAATATAGGTGGAAAAAAAATTGTAAACACAATGATAAATCCCAGCCTATATGTCTATTTCAGGATAGGAAAAGTCCATCTGGGAGAAAGACATACCGTACTTTCAACAACTGTAACAATGTTTCCCTATTTCAATCACCAATCTCCAGCACTAGTCAGCTGTGAATTACTGTCACTGCATGTGGAAAAATATTGTTTTGAGACACCTCTTTATATCATCTTAAAGGGTTATACAGCAAATCTTCTTTTTAAAGGGGTACTCCACTGCTCAGCGTTTGGAACAAACGGTTCTGAACGCTGGAGCCGGCGCCGGGAGCTTGTGATGTCACGTCCCACCCCCTCAATGCAAGTCTATGGGAGGGGGCGTGACAGCCGTCACGCCCCCTCCCATAGACTTGCATTGAGGGGGCGGGGCATGAGGGGATGGGGCTATGATGTCACGAGCTGCCGGCTTCAGTGTTCCAAACTGTTATTTTCAAATGCTGAGCAGCGGAGTACTTCTTTAAGCAATGTGCCCAGGATGTGCAATTCAACAAAACAAAAAACGCCTCTATATACCTCCCTTGGAGTTGCAGACAGCACATCACATGCCATCTGCAGTTCCCGGAAGTGCAGTGTGGCGGATGTCAGATGACAATTCTGAAGGCTGCGGGTGGAGTGGTGGAATGGGTTGCCTGAGGTGTTTTTTTATTTTTATTTTATTTAATATGTATTTTAAATTACACATCCTGGGCACACTGCTAAACAAAAGATGTCGCCAGGTAACCTTTTTGAGTCTAGTAGTTCCCTTAAAGGGGTTCTCTGGTGCTTAAACATCTTATCCCCTATCCAAAGGATAGGGGATAAGATGCCTGATCGCGGGAGTCCTGCTGCTGGGGACCCCCGGGATCATGCACGCGGCACCCCGTTTGTAATCAGTCCCCGGAGCGTGTCCGCTCCGGGACTCATTACCGGCGACTACAGGGCGGGCAGCGTGTGACATCACGCCTGCGGCGGAGCGTGAACGTCACACGCCGGCGCAGGCGTGACGTCACACGCCGCCCGCCCTGTAGTCGCCGGTAATCAGTCCCGGAGCGAACACGCTCCGGGGACTGATTACAAACGGGGTGCCGCGTGCATGATCCCGGGGGTCCCCAGCGGCGGGACTCCCGCGATCAGGCATCTTATCCTTTGGATAGGGGATAAGATGTTTAAGCACCGGAGAACCCCTTTTAAAGGATGTCTTGTGATTGTATATACATTGCACAGTTTACCCAGTATTTGCAAGGGCTCATTCACAATGCAGCCATTTAGCCGGCGGAGTTCTGTAGGCAGAATGTCCACTTGCAGCGGCTTCTCCGTCTACATTGCCATTGGGATCTTGCACACATGCGCCATCTCGAAGAAGGCAATGCAGTCCAAAAAATTTACATGTTAATTCTTTGGGTGGACATCCATTCTACAGCAGCAATTTCTCAGTATGCACGGAGCACCGGAATCCTGTTGAAAAAATTACATTTCTGTAGAATCGTCCCCATGTAGCAGTGCTAGCATGGGTATAACATATATATATCTGTTTGATTTAACAATTTCCATATTAAAATTCCATATTTTGTATCAATTAAATCTATTTCCTGTTATGTATAAATCATTGGGTAATATTGCATACGGTTCCTAATTAATTAGACAAAACCTTCAATGGAAAGTGGAAAAAGGGTTCACCTTCCTCTACCCCATCCAGTTCTCCAAATAATAAAGCTCAAGGGATCAGTATGGGGGATTTTTTTATTTATTTGGAAAACTGCCAGTGCCGTTTTTGAGTCAGAACTAAGAGTGGGTTCACTGGATCCACTTCTAGCTGTGACTCTGGCAGCTTTCCAGAAAACTGTGTGACTGCAGCCTTAGTATGTGTTTAGGCACTTTTTCAGCTGTGTTTCAGAAGGAGACGTGTAACAACCTGTGCAAACATGGCACAAGAGTCTGGCGCAAGTAAATCCAAGCAATAGGTATTGTATATTTAAAGTTGTGCCACATTTTTAGGTGTAACTCCAGCTATAAGGTTTACCATTAGGAAATTGAGTCAGTGTTAAGCCGGGAAAATTAAACTTTTTGCAGTTACCTTGATCATTTGTATTATTGTAGATTTACTTTAATATTTAATTTTCGCTTTAATATTGAAACAATGCAAGTCATATTAATATGCCATCTGGTAATGCAGCATGTTTCCATTTAGGTGAATGGATCTGAGCTGCACAGTATCAGTCAGTCAATGAACAGGAGTAATACTATTTCTTGCAGAAAACAGTGTATTTTTATGTACCATATTTTTTGTCGTATAAGACGACCCCCAACTTTTACAGTTAAAATATAGAGTTTAAGACTTCCTTATATAGGATATATTTTTTATGTTTGTTCACTTATGTACCCCTGGGTATGATGTTTTCGTTATCTATATTGTACCTTTATTTCTGTTTTACTCTTGAAAATAATAAAACGTTTAAAATAAAAAAATATAGAGTTTGGGATATACTCATTGTATAAGACAACCCCTCTACCGCGATACGGTACCTTACTATTGTTCTCCTACATTAGGTTGTAAGCATAGTTCCTCCCACATTAGGTTGGCAGCATAGTTTCCCCCACATTGGGTTGGCAGTATAGTTCCCCCACATTAGGTTGTAGTTCCCCCACATTAGGTTTGCAGTATAGTTCCTCCACATTAGGTTGTAGTTCCCCCCACATTAGGCTAGCAGTATAGTTCCCCCCACATTAGGTTGTAGTTCCCCCACATTAGGTTGGCAGTATAGTTCCCCCACATTAGGTTGTAGTTCCCCCACATTAGGTTGTCAACATAGTTCCCCCCACGTTAGGTTGTAGGTCCCCCACATTAGGTTGACAGTATAGTTCCCCCACATTAGGTTGACAGTATAGTTCCTCCACATTAGGTTGTAGTTCCCCTCCACATTAGGCTAGCAGTATAGTTCCCCCCCCCACATTAGGTTGTCAGCATAGTTCCCCCACATTAGTTTGGCAGTATAGTTCCTCCACATTAGATTGTAGTTCCCCCCCCCCACATTAGGCTGTAGTTCCCCCACATTAGGTTCGCAGTATAGTTCCTCCACATTAGGTTGTAGTTCCCCCCACATTAGGCTAGCAGTATAGTTCCCCCCACATTAGGTTGTAGTTCCCCCACTTTAGGTTCGCAGTATAGTTCCCCCACATTAGGTTCGCAGTATAGTTCCTCCACATTAGGTTGTAGTTCCCCCCACATTAGGCTAGCAGTATAGTTCCCCCCACATTAGGTTGTAGTTCCCCCACTTTAGGTTCGCAGTATAGTTCCTCCACATTAGGTTGTAGTTCCCCCCACATTAGGCTAGCAGTATAGTTCCCCCCCCCCCCCACATTAGGTTGTAGTTCCCCCACATTAGGTTGGCAGTATAGTTCCCCCACATTAGGTTGTAGTTCCCCCACATTAGGTTCACAGTATAGTTCCCCCACATTAGGTTTGCAGTATAGTTCCCCCACATTTGGTTGTTAGTATAGTTCCCCCCACATTAGTCTGGCAGTATAGTTCCCCCCCCCCCCCACATTAGGTTGTAGTTCCCCCACATTAGGTTGGCAGTATAGTTCCCCCATATTAGGTTGTTGTTCCCCCCACATTAGGTTGGCAGTATAGTTTCCCCCACGTTAGGTTCGCAGTATAGTTCCCCTACATTAGGTTGTCAGCATAGTTCCCCCACATTAGTTAGGCAGTATAGTTTCCCCCACATTAGCTTGTAGTTCCCCCATATTAGGTTGGCAGTATAGTTCCCCCACATTAGGTTGTAGTTCCCCCACATTAGGTTGGCAGTATAGTTCCCCCCAACATTAGGTTGTAGTTCACCCAAATTATGTAAGCCTGTGTACTGTCCCACTTCCGGGTCCGGGTCACGATCTACTGCTATGACCTATAGGCCATAGCAGTAGGTCCCGGCCGACTGCAGCACCCCGCGTATAAGACGACCCCCGACTTTTGAGAACATTTTACGGGGTTAAAAAGTCACCTTATACGCCGGAAAATACGGTATGTGTGTGTGTGTGTGTGTGTGTATATATATTATCCAAATATAGAGGCACAAAAAGGCACTCCAGTGATCCTCATTGGGCATGTGAAAATGTTGCACTTTTTGGATGGGTGAATACATTACTTCTGATAATTGGATTGCTGGAGTGCTGTCTTTTGCCGCTGTATTTGGATACTGGAGTTGGAGGGACCTTTGGCTGAGTCCCTGGCAGGTTGAGCACCTGCTTGCATCCTTGGGCTAGTAGCCTAACACTGTGCCGCTTTCTTTCTTTATTTGGACTATATATATTTTATAATTATTATTGTTTACACACCGTTTTTAAACCCATTCAGCTAGATCTTTGATATATGTATGAGACTAAATGCTAACCTGCAGTTGGCATACTCTTTATATGGTCTGCAGGATCTAGCTTCAACTCTAGTTCCACCCAAAACATTAAAATATGCAGGGTTTACTGGTGTTAGATACCATTCCCTCATGCATATAACTGTGGTGGGGCCCTCACACCATAGAGCTACTTAAGCTGTTCCTCTACCTGCCTGGTACATTGATAACATCTATGCGATTCGTGAAATCTTTCCCTGACTTATAGGGATTATCCTGTGTTCCACAGGACTGCTGGGATCATAAGAACAGAAGCCTCATAGCACCCAGTGAATGTAGACAGGCTAAGCATGTACATTGCCCCATTCACTCTGCTGACTAGGGGCCCAAGTCTATATAGTTAGTGAAGGTCCCAGCAGTCCGATCCCTACCACTCCCCTTTAATCTTAGGATAACCCCTTTAAAAGTTTGGGCTAAATTTTATTCAGTCTTAAAGGGGTACTCCGGTGGAGAACAACTTTATTTATATCAACAGGTGCCAGAAAGTTAAACAGATTTGTAAATTAAATCGTAATCCTTCCAGTACTTATCAGCTGCTGTATACTACATAGGAAGTTGAGTTGTTCTTTGCTGTCTGACCACAGTGCTCTCTGCTGACACCTCTGTCCGTGTCAGGAACTGTTTAGAGCAGGAGAGGTTTGCTATGGGGATTTACTCCTGCTCTGGACAGTTCCTAACACAGACAGAGGTGTCAGCAGAGAGCACTGTGGTCAGACACACAGAAAAGAACAACTCAACTTCCTGTGGAGCATACATCAGCTGATAAGTACTGGAAGAATTAAGGTTTTTAAATAGAAGTAATTTACAAATCTTTTTAACTTTTCTGGAGCCAGTTGATTTGAAAAAAAATATTTCCACCGGAGTACCCCTAAAGGGGTACGCCTGAGGAAATTTTTGTTTTAAATTAACTGGTGCCAGAAAGTTAAACAGATTTGTAAATTACTTCTATTAAAATTTTTAAACTTTTTAGGGTCTGTATACTACAAAGGAAATGGTTTTCTTTTTTTAACACAGAGCTCTCTGCTGACATCATGACCACAGTGCTCTGTGCTGACACCTCTGTCCATTTTAGGAACTGTCCAAAGCAGCATATATTTGCTATGGGGATTTTCTCCTACTCTGGACAGTTCTTAAAATGGACAGAGATGTCAGCAGAGAGCACTGTGGTCACGATGTCCGCAGAGAGCTCTGTGTTCCAAAAAGAAAACCATTTCCTCTGTAGTATTCTGCAGCTAATAAGTACTGGAAGGATCAAGATTTTTTTTTTTAATAGAAGTAATTTACAAATCTGTATTTTTTTTATTTTTTGTTTCTTTTAAAATCAACTGGTGCCAGAAAGTTAACGTTTTCCACGGGAGTACCCCTTTATATGCACTAGATGTATTTTGGCCAAACTCAACGACTCCATTGGGACCAGCAGACTATCTAATGTGTATGTGGTCTCCTGACCCTCCCATGAAATACGATGGAGGAGAGAGAAGGATTGAGTATGTTGGACTTCAACTACCATCAATGTGCATAGAACAGTGTTTACCAACCAGGGTGTCTCCAGCTGCTGCAAAACTACAACTCCCAGCATGCCCGGACAGCCAACGGCTGTCCGGGCATGCTAGGAGTTGTAGTTTTGCAACAGCGGGAGTCACCCTGGTTTGGATACACTGGCATAGAGAGATTTGTAGCCATGTTTCTTTCTATTCTCTATTTCCCCCGCTATACTGTATCATTCTCTAAAATTCTTGTTTTAATTGCAAATAATTGCGGTTTTACGACATTCTTTCATCGCAAGTTTAATGATCACATGACACTGGCTCAGTAGCCACAGGGTTAAATAAACTATAGTAATGTGTGCTCCTATTTCCTACTAATGTGGTTTCGGGTGTAGATCAGTCTCTGCGTACTTTGCAATCTTAACATCTCATGAAAGAGGTGCCCCGCAGAGATGGATTCTGCTCCCATGCCGAGCTTGTCTTCTCCGTCAGTGTTAACTTTTTACATATATTTAATAAAGAAAAGCTTTTCCTGCGGAAGTTTTATTTGACTGTCGGTATAATAAATCCTCCAGACCACGTGCTTATGAAAGAAGGTTTATTGGAATCCGCTGCTATGGCTTACAGTACATAGACACACCAGTACGGGGCTGATGCTCGCGTCCATACATACAAGGCGGGGGGGGGCGTCATTGTGGACAATATTATACATTGTTTGCTGTCATTGGAGGAATTTACAATGTATCAGTTTCAGTGTCTGCTTAAAAAAAAAATATACAGTGAATAAAATGGCATGTTGCAGTATTTTCCATGGTCCATAGTCTGAGAAGTTTTTTAGTTCTTCATGAGTTTGGCTATTTTTGTTTAAAGAGGTATTATTATACATTATTATACATTATTTTTTTTTTTTTTTCATATCAACTGGCTCCAGAAAGTTAAACAGATTTGTAAATTACTTCTATTAAAAAATCTTAATCCTTCCAGTAGTTATCAGCATTGAAGTTTAGTTGTTCTTTTCTGTCTGACCACAGTGCTCTCTGCTGACACCTCTGCTTGTCTCAGGAGTCGGAGCAAATCCCCATAGCAAACCTCTAATGCTTCAGACAGTTCCTGAGAGAAGCAGAGGTGTCAGCAGAGAGCACTGTCAGAAAGAAAAGAACAACTCAACTTCAGCAGCTGATAACTACTGGAAGGATTGAGTTGTTCTTTTCTTTCTGACAACAGTGCTCTCTGGACAGTTCCTGAGACAAGCAGAGGTGTCAGCAGAGTTGGAGCAAATCCCCATAGCAAACTTCTAATGCTTCAGACAGTTCCTGAGACAAGCAGAGGTGTCAGCAGGGAGCACTGTCAGAATGAAAAGAACAACTCAACTTCAGCAGCTGATAACTACTGGAAGGATTGAGTTGTTCTTTTCTTTCTGACAACAGTGCTCTCTGCTGACACCTTCTTATCTCAGGAACTGTCCAAAGCATTAGAGGTTTGCTATGGGGATTTGCTCCGACTCTGGACAGTTCCTGAGACAAGCAGAGGTGTCAGCAGAGAGCACTGTGGTCAGACAGAAAAGAACAACTAAACTTCAGCGCTGATAACTACTGGACGGATTAAGATTTTTTTAATAGAAGTAATTTACAAAACTGTTTAACTTTCTGGAGGCAGTTGATATAAAAAAAAAATAATAATAATAATTAGTTTTTTCCTGGAATACCCCTTTAAAGTGCACATCCCCAGTCATGTCTCACTTTTCATATACTGTCATAATAAATCTAGTGGCATTTGTGCTTATAAGTAGAAAGGGACACACATTCTGGTCAGGGGAGTTGTTGGGTCAGTGAGCTTACAGTTCTTCCCCCTGCAAGGTCCATAGACACATGTAGCTGGTATTAGAAAGGTTCTTGGACCCATGTAGAGCAACCACATCCCAGTCTGGACTAACATTGCCTGTTTTGCACTTGGATGAATAAACCACTGGATTAAAAGGAATCTGCAGCAAAAAAACGTATCCCCCATCCACAGGATAGGGGATAAGTGTCTATTTGCGGGGAGTCTGAACACTGGGACCCCCCTGCGATCTCCTGTATGGGGCCCCGGCATTGTCGTAGCTCTCCCCTGCAGGAGGCGGGGCAGACACAGCATGACGTTGCGGCCGACTTGCCTCCTCTATGTATCTATCTGAGAGGCAGGGAAGCAATGTTCGTGCCTCCCGCCTCTCCCATAGAGCAGTATGGAGGTGGGCGTGTCCATCAAGCTCAGTGAGTTCGACGCTACGTGCATTAGCTGGCGCACATCTCGGCAATGCCGGGGCCCCGTTTGGGAGATCGCAGGGGGTCCTCCCCAGCGATCAGACACTTATTCCCTATGCTGTGGATAGTTTTGTTTTTTTTCGCTGCAGATGTCCTGTAATTGAATCTTTTTTGTTTTTGTTTTTTGTGACTGCTGAGATTCTTCACATTGTGGACCCCATGCCAAAGTCTGGATCGCTGGAACCAATAGTGGCGGAGGGAGGGGGGATTTACTCTAACTATTAAAGTGAAAACTTAGGGTACATTCACACCATGATTTGGGCATGCGGCTGGCGGAAGAATTTATTAACCGGCTGCTGCCATATCCCCGCCGGAGCTGCGCCACACCCCGTTCTTTTTAATGCGCCGGGCAGAGTTAGATAGTGACTCAGGTCGGCTCATTTTTAAACTGTGTAAGTTTTTGTTGCGGGACTGAAACTGCAGCAGACCACGGTTTTCAGTCCGGCAAGAAAAATGTATATGGTTCAAAAATTAACCCCTATAGAAAGGAATGGGGCAGGCCACAGCCAGTTTTTAAATTCTCGCACCAGATCCTGCTGCCATGTACAAAATTGTTGGGGTGAATGTACCCTACCTTTATTTTTCAATCAAGAAACAATCTGGTTGCTATGGGCAACTGCACCACTCCTTTGCACTGGTTTTGATAAATCTCCCCAATGACCCACATTTACTGTGCCTGATGCTGCAGAATTTTGGCTCCACGTGCACTAGAATTGTCATGCAGAAACCACATGACAATTGTTGCCCTTCGTGTAAACACCTGAGGGCAGAACTTTCTGACATATGTAGAAGACAGCTGATAAGCCTTCTGCCTGCTAAACCTATACACTGACTATAGAACTTATCCCTAAATCCTGACCTGAATCCATCAGGTGATTCCTGCTGCCCTATCTGAGAGATACACTTGACCGTGTGATAAATCCGGCACCTATATTGTGTAGACAGTGTTTCTCAACCATTGTGCCTCCAGCTGTTGCAAAACCCAGCACGGAGCCAGAAGTATCGCCTTTGAACACTGTAGTGTTGCCTCTGGGTTAGTGTGGTGCAGCTCCAGTTGAAGAGAATGAGAGCAGTAACCAGGTGCCAACACGACTGTACAGACCTGAGGCTTCTGACTCCTTACTATGAGTTTACTTCTGGCACCGCGACTGTGCAGAACAGCTGTTGGCAAGAGTGCTGCATGTTGGCACCCAGCTTAACAGCTTTTAATGGTCTTTCCTGTGGATAAGTCATTAAAAGGGCAAATTAAGCTGCAATACCACACACAACCTGAGGATAAGTGTGGCACTGTTTTTGGAAGAAACTTGTTCTGCTTTTCTATTTCTGGACAACATATTTAATGGGCTGTCCCTGGAAAACCCCTGTATATAAGAAAGTTGTACATGTTTTTTATTTATTTAGCTAATAACCTACAGTATATTCCCATTTACATAAAGTGCCTGATAGGAGTATTAGCATAAATCATTTATGCAATTTGCTTAGTCTTTTATAGGATTTCTGTCTTTAGAGGGATGCTCCGCTGCCACAGCATTCAGAACATTTTGTTCCGAAAGTTTGGTGCGGGCGGCAGGGGTCGTGACGCCACGCCCCCTAACATAGACTTGCTTTGTCCTTTGAGGGGGTGTGGCGTGACATCACGAGGGGCGTGGTTTTGACATCACGATCCCCGACGCCCGCACCCAGTATTCTAGTTAAACGCCGGGTGCTTCACAAAGATCGCGGGGATCCCGCAGCTGGCCCCTTTGTATAGGGGATAAAATGTCTAGGGGCGGAGTTCCCCTTTAAATACTCTTTTAATATGCATATTTAAACGTCTTACTTATACTTCTTCACGTTGCGCAAAATTTACGGCAGCAGCGGAAAATACGCTGCATATTCCTTTCTCACTATACACTCCTGGCTTTCCGGCGGCAGCCCTATGTGTGTAGTGAGTTTTGGAGGCAGGGCTGTGTAACGACGTGACTGTGACATGCGGCTCCGCCTCCAAAACTCACTGCACACATAGGGCTGCCGCCGGAAAGCCCTGTGTGTATAGTGAACAAGGAAAACGCAGCGTATTTCCTGCTGCTGCCGTAAATTTTGCGCAGCGTGAAATACGCTGCATATACACCAGCTGGGAACGCACCCTATAAATACATATTGTAAGGGTAGTTTCCCTTTCGGCTCTTCTGCAGCACATCACTCTGTATGCACTTGGCATCCGCTCTAATAACACTGTTCAGAGTTTTTTGTCATGTTTTGCTGCACTGAGCTAATGCTCCACATTCTTAAGAAACAAATAAATGTTTTCAATTTCTCCGCTGTCATCTTGCTGTCAACATTACCATTTCAAAGGAAACGTACACTGAGCTAATAAGAGGAGAGACAGGAGATATGGGGATAACGCTGTCCTGCCAAGAATGACATACTGGTGACAGTAACAAAGCTGTAAAAATCGGTAGAGAATAGGATTGTGTATTAAAGGGCTAGGCACTCCGAGGGGAATTCATGATGCTCGCATAAAGCTCATAATTTATCTGTTGTTCGGATCCCATATTAGTTTGTATTATAGATGTAGCACTGCCAATTTGGTTGTGGCACTGCTACATCTTGCTAGGACAGCTCGCCAGCTTCTTTCAACCCTTTCACCTTCAGAGTGGTTCACAATGCAAACACCTTCCAGCAAGCCCTGGTACATGTAAAAAGGTACCGTAATACAGACCCCAGCCCTGACTTTTTACTGGCTGGTGTCCAGATTGTGGGGGGTGCTTCAGATCAACAACCTCACAGCCATTGGGTCAACCCAGAAACCCATAACACAATGGGGGAAATTTGTCAAAACTTGTCCAGAGAAAAAGTTGCTGAGTTGCCCATAACAACCAATCCGATTGCTTCTTTCATCTTTAAAGAGGGCTGTGGAAAAAGAAAGAAGCAATCGGATTGGTTGCTATGGGCAACTCAACAACTTTTCCTCTGGACAGGTTTTGATAAATCTCCCCCCATGTGTGTTGGTGGCTGATACATCTTCAGGCATCCATAGGTTGGAAAATGTTTGATAAAAGAAGAAAAGCATTTTCGTCTAATAGGATATATTGCAAACTGTGTTATATGCACTTGTATTATTGATCTATGCATTATTGTTCATATGGCAGTGCCTAGTTCAGCAGATGCAGTAAAAATGTGATGTCAACAAACTGAGGGCAAAGTATCAAGCACATGGGTCATGAAGGAATGGCCCATATGAATTCTTGTCTCCAAAATGACTCCTTTATGTCGTATATAGTGTGGTCTTTAATCACACTCTGTCCATGGCCATTAAACAATGACATGGGATCCACCGTATTGGGAAGTGGTATGTTAACTTAAAAGGCAAAGTCTAATTTACCAAGAACATACCAAATACTGTACCTTCAGACTAAGTATAGTTTAGTCCATTGTTTCTCCTTGTTCCTAAGCCAAGTACATAAGCTACAGTATATCAAATAATTTGAAAGCCTATGATCCTACATTGTGCTGCTTATTAAAAGCACAACATGACAGTAGTGCAAATACCCCCTAGGGATATGATGTTTACCCCCTGGTGTACACATACCACAAGATGAAGACCTAGGGTTTAGTCCATCAAATCTTTATCATTCGTGAATAAGTAACATTCCCTCCAAAAAGATGTCTTTCAACCTAAACTACCTTCAGACCCAGCCACTATTTAGAGGACCATGTAGTAGGTGTTTTTTTTTTTTTTTTTTTTTTTTTTTTTTTAAGATATCTGCCATTTATAATGGACTTGACAGACAATCTTTAAATATTGAAGTATTGAAACCAACAAATCTGTTCTTCTATAAACCTTATTTTACTGAAGCATCATGGTTGGTCATAGTTCTCCGGCAGAAAAACAGTCATCTTTTTCCTCCAAAACTAATTTTCATCTTGAGAATACCAAAAAGAATGGCAAAGCTTGTTGAGACTTACGCTTCATCAACAGTTTGTAGGCATTTCTTCCAGTAGAAGGCATAAAGTCATAATTACAGATACTGACTTATATTTCCATTTCATAACCAAATAATTATAATCTACAATTCATAGGAAATAAGTAAGTAAAATTGTTAACAAAAATACAACAGTTTTTTTTCATCAGATCTTGCCATTTCGTTGGCCGAGCCAATGTCCATTTGTCCACCACCTGCTTTAGTGGAGTGCTCAGGGACAGGTGGAAAGCAAAACATCATGGTCTATGACTTATGCTTAAATACTCAAAAATTAAGGGGCGGGACATGTAAAAAAAATCCTATCAACAGTGACATGTATTAAGCATGGAAACAAACCTGAAACACTATACATCATGAGACCTGATTTTTGGAAGGCATCATAGAAAAGCTACTTTGCATAATATATGACTTAGTATAAAGCTGAACAGTCTATTCGTGGTAAGATGGAAACTGCAGCTCCGAATTATTGTCAAAAATAGATAAAACGTCTGTCCTTGGTGATCCGCGAGCATGAGCTAAATGACATTCTCAAACAGCTGCATAGAGCACATGATGTTTTCATCCTGCAAGACACAGAAAAGAGGAGAGAACTTTAGTACTAAGGTCCCAGGTACATTTTGTAAAGCTTTTCATGTTGACTAAGACTTGGCTTCCACTGTGACATTTGGTCTCCTGAGATTCACAATAAAATCACAGACAGTATTACCACAAATTAAATATTTCTAACATGGTTGTTGTGATGATCACGAGACGTGTAAGACTTTTTCCCTAAGAGGTTAAATGTAAGTCTCAGAATTACCACGACTAGAAGTTGACCAAAGCCTTGGAGCTCTTGCCCTGATTTTTCCAAACATGCAGAGACTGTGCTTTGTTAAAAGAATATTCACACAGTAATCCGTGGGGCACATTTTTTTTTTATTGTAGCATTACATGGAAAGATGTAGTCCTTGGAGCTGTCATTTCATTATACCTTATATTCAGTATATAGAATGTAGCAATTAAGTGCAGTTATTCTCTTGACAAAACCTGAATCTGTACACCGAGGACAAGCAGGACTCTGTACACTGAGGACAAGCAGGACTCTGTACAAAGCCCTGCTTGTCCTCAGTGCACAGAGCCCTGCTTGTCATCAGTGTACAGAGCCCCGCTTGTCTTCAGTGTACAGAGCCCCGCTTGTCTTCAGTGTACAGAGCCCTGCATGTCCTCAGTGTACAGATCCCTGCTTGTCCTCAGTGCACAGATCCGTCCTTGTCCTCAGAGTACAAAGCCCTGCTTGTCCTCAGTGCACAGAGCCCTGCTTGTCCTCAGTGTACACTGGGGACAAGCAGGGATCTGTGCACTGAGGACAAGCAGGGCTCCATACACTGAGGACAAGCAGGGACTGAGGACAAGCAGGGCTCTGTACACTGAGGACAAGCAGGGCTCTGTGCAGTGAGGACTTGCAGGGCTCTGTACACTGAGGACAAGCAGGGCTCTGTGCACTGAGGCCAAGCGGGGCTCTGTGCACTGAGGACAAGCAGGGCTCTGTACACTGAGGACAAGCAGGGCTCTGCGTACCGAGGACAAGCAGCGCTCTGCGCACCGAGAACAAGCAGGGCTCTGCGCACCGAAGACAAGCAGGGCTCTGCGCACCGAGGACAAGCAGGGCTCTGCGCACCGAGGACAAGCAGGGCGGGACAAGAAGGGCTCTGTACACCGAGGACAAGCAGGGCTCTGTGCACCGAGGACAAGCAGGGCTCTGTGCACCGAGGACAAGCAGGGCTCTGTACACTGAGGACAAGCAGGGCTCTGCGTACCGAGGACAAGCAGCGCTCTGCGCATTGAGAACAAGCAGGGCTCTGCGCACCGAGGACAAGCAGGGCTCTGCGCACCGAGGACAAGCAGGGCTCTGCGCACCGAGGACAAGCAGGGCTCTGCGCACCGAGGACAAGCAGGGCGGGACAAGAAGGGCTCTGTACACCGAGGACAAGCAGGGCTCTGTGCACCGAGGACAAGCAGGGCTCTGTGCACCGAGGACAAGCAGGGCTCTGTGCACCGAAGACAAGCAGGGCTCTGTGCACCGAAGACAAGCAGGGCTCTGTACACTGAAGACAAGCAGGGCTCTGTGCACTGAAGACAAGCAGGGCTCTGTGCACTAAGGACAAGCAGGGCTCTGTGCACTGAGGACAAGCAGGGCTCTACACTGAAGACAAGCAGGGCTCTGTGCACTGAAGACAAGCAGGGCTCTGTGCACTGAAGACAAGCAGGGCTCTGTACACTGAGGACAAGCAGGACTCTGTACACTGAGGCTCTGTGACACGCTCCCTACTCACACATCAGGATGATTGACCAGCCAGGAGCCTGCACTGAGCCCTGGATGTCCTGCCCTCACTTCCTGTATTTTGTCTCCGCACAGAGACATACAGGCAATAGCTGCAGGGACAGCATTTTTTCATCCAAAAATATACAATTTTTTTTATCAATATATATTATAAATATACATATAATAGTATTATCTACATTATATAAAACGTATTTGCAAATAAATAAATAAATAGTGGAGTTACACTTTTAAATGGCCAAGAAGGGTAAAAACAATAAAAATTTGTCTTCACTTAACCGAATAAATATAAGCATCTGACAGCAACCCCCAACGATTTCCAGAATAGAACCCTGGCTTTAGACGGCACACTCTCCATTTATTTGTATGTGAGCGCTGGAGATGCCGAGTCCAACCAAACCCTTTAAATGCTACTGACATGATTGATGAGAACTTGCACCATTTTTGTTGCCCATCTATACTTCTGCAACAATGATGAAACAATATGAAACAATATATTTTTGTAAATGAAACCTCTCAAATTGAATATCATCTTCCAAATGACATCTAATTAAATGACTACTTACTGCACTTGCTCTCCTTGCCAAAATACATAAATATACAGGGGAAAAAAACAACAACAACAAAAAAAAAAAACACTGCTAGACTTAAAGGGGTACTCTGGTGAAAAAAAAAAAAACATGTTTTCAAACGGACTTGAGCCAGAAAGTTAAACCGATTTGTAAATGACTCTTATTTAAAAATCTTAATCCTTTCAGTACTTAACAGCTGTTGTATGCTTCAGAGGAAGTTGTGTAGTTCTTTCCAGTCTGACCACAGTGCTCTCTGCTGCCACCTCTGTGCATGTCAGAAACTGTCCAGAACAGGAGAGATTTGCCAGCGGTGTCAGCAATAAGCACTGGAGTCAGACTGAAAAGAACTATACAACTTTCTCTTGAGCATACAACAGCTGATAAGTACTGGAAGGATAAGATTTTTTAAATAGAAGTAATTTGCAAATGTGTATAACTTTTGGCATAAGTCGATTTGAAAAGATTTGTTTTCCACTGGAGTATCCCTTTAAACTAAAACATGCTTTATAGTTTTACTGTATCGGTACTTACTTTTTGGCAGCTTTCTATGAATTCCTCTATGGTTACAACTCCATCTTTATTTATGTCCATTTTCTGAAAAATAGTTTTGAATTAGGAATAAACTAATTTTATATATATATAATATGTGTGTGATGGAATGCAATGTCAGTAAATTACACCAATCAGGTTTTTATTTTAGTCATATTTTTTAAATTAAAATTGGCTGTGTTTTTTTTACTATTTCTTGTGAAAGGGGTACTCCGGTGAAAAACTTTTTTTTTTTTTTTTTAAATCAACTGGTGCCTGAAAGTTAAACAGATTTGTAAATTACTTCTATAAAAAAAATCTTAATCCTTTCTGTACTTATTAGCTGCTGAATACTACAGTGGAAATTCTTTTCCGTTTGAAACACAGAGCTGTCTGCTGACATCATGAGCACAGTGCTCTCTGCTGACAACTCTGTCCATTTTAGGAACTGTCCAGAGTAAAAGGAAATCCCCATAGCAAACACATGCTGTTCTGGACAGTTCCTAAAATGGACAGAGATATCAGCAGAGAGCACTGTGCTCGTGATGTCAGCAGACAGCTCTGTATTTCAAAAAGAAAATAATTTCCGCTGTAGTATTCAGCAGCCAATAAGCACAGGAAGGATTAAGATTTTTTAATAGAAGTAATTTACAAATCTGTTTAATTTTCTGGCACCAGTTGATTTAAAAAAAAAAAAAAAATGTTTTTCACCGGAGTACCCCTTTAACCCCTTAAGGACTCAGCCCATTTTGGCCTTAAGGACTCAGACAATTTAATTTTTATGTTTTCATTTTATCCTCCTCGCCTTCTAAAAATCATAACTCTTTTATATTTTCATCCACAGACTAGTATGAGGGCTTGTTTTTTGTGCGACCAGTTGTCCTTTGTAATGACATCACTCATTATATTATAAAATGTATGGCCCAACCAAAAAACACTATTTTTGTGGGGAAATTAAAACGAAAAACGCAATTTTGAAAATTTTGGAAGGTTTTGTTTTCACGCCGTACAATTTATGGTAAAAATGACATGTGTTCTTTATTCTGAGGGTCAATACGATTAAAATGATACCCATTATTATATACTTTTATATTATTGTTGCGCTTAAAAAAAATCACAAACTTTTTAACCAAATTAGTACGTTTATAATCCCTTTATTTTGATGACCTCTAACTTTTTTATTTTTCCGTATAAGTGGCGGTATGGGGGCTAATTTTTTGCGCCATGATCTGTACTTTTTTTTGATATCACATTTGCATATAAAAACTTTTAATACATTTTTTATAATTTTTTTAAATAAAATGTATTAAAAAAGTAGGAATTTTGGACTTTTTTTATTTTTTTTGTTCACGCCGTTCACCGTACGGGATCATTAACATTTTATTTTAATAGTTCGGACATTTACGCACGCGGCGATACCAAATATGTCTATAAAAAATGTTTTTTACGCTTTTTGGGGGTAAAATAGGAAAAAACGGACGTTTTACTTTTTTATTGGGGGAGGGGATTTTTCACTTTTTTTTTACTTTTACTTTTACATTTTTTTACATTTTTTTTTTTTTTACACTTGAATAGTCCCCCCATAGGGGACTATTCATAGCAATACCATGATTGCTAATACTGATCTGTTCTATGTATAGGACATAGAACAGATCAGTATTATCGGTCATCTCCTGCTCTGGTCTGGTCGATCACAGACCAGAGCAGGAGACGCCGGGAGCCGCACGGAGGAAGGTGAGGGGACCTCCGTGCGGCGTTATGAATGATCGGATCCCCGCAGCAGCGCTGCGGGCGATCCGATCGTTCATTTAAATCGCGAACTGCCGCAGATGCCGGGATCTGTATTGATCCCGGCACCTGAGGGGTTAATGGCGGACGCCGGGATCAGCCGCGCATGACACGGGCATCGCTCTGATGCCCGCGGTTATGCATAGGACGTAAATGTACGTCCTGGTGCGTTAAGTACCACCTCACCAGGACGTACATTTATGTCCTGCGTCCTTAAGGGGTTAAGTGACTAACCACATAAAAAATACTAAAGCAGTAACAATAGGCTAATACCTCCTGTAGTCAGCTTTTTGACTATAATAATCCATAACATTTCTCTCTCTATTGACTTTTTATACAGTACACACATCCTGCAGTACTGTATATACAGAGAATATAAGACAGAAGGATGTGCCACCATTACGACCGGCCATAATTATGTGGATTGTACAGTGACAGCAATACCAAATTAATATACTTTTCTGTTACTTTTGAACAATAAAAACTATTTTTATTTATTTACCGGTACTTATTTTTTTTTGTGTTATGAGTTGTAGTCTTTATTGGTACTATTTTTGAGTATATAGGAATTAACCATACAAAAAATTCCTGCTTTGTTTTTGTTTTCTATGTTCATTGGGCTGTATTAATAATGTATTCATTTTATAGTGCTTCCAATACTTCTGTATTACTGTGTTTTATCTGTAAGTTTTGCTCTGAAAAGGCAGCATATTAGCCCCCTATTTAGACC
Organism: Hyla sarda; assembly: GCF_029499605.1. Lineage (NCBI taxonomy): Eukaryota > Metazoa > Chordata > Amphibia > Anura > Hylidae > Hyla > Hyla sarda. Next base: position 68,301,316 of record NC_079189.1, read on the forward strand.
AGACAGGATCATGTATATGATAAGTCTGGAGGCCTTCGCCAGGCTCCCAGCTGTGATGACACCCAATCGACACCCTGAGATCTCATCACAAGGTTGCCGATGGGCTTATAGAGAGAGTCCAAACCCTCTGTTAGGGTGGTTTCACACCACGTTTTGTACTTACGATTCCCGTATACGCTGGGAGGAGGGGGCGGGGCTTAATCACGGCGCCCGCACTCGGTCGACCACGTTTTTGCCTGCGGTCGGGAAACCGCATACGGCCGAAAACGCAGCCGACCGGAGGCTGCGGTTCACTCTGGACGGCTCATAGACATGCATTGAATACGGTTCCCCTATACGGCTGAGTACGGGCGCCGCAATTAAGCCCCGCCCCCTCCTCCCAGCCGTATACGGGAATTGTAAGTACAAAACGGGGTGTGAAACCACCCTTAGGGTGCGTTAGCACTCTAGTAACTAGCAGTGGATTTCACTACCAATCATTTGAATGGGATTGCGGACAGTCGGCATATCTGACACTATTGCAGACTGTCCGCGGACCCATTCAAATGAATGGTAATGTAACTTGCAGTGGGAAACCCGCTGCTAGTTATTAGCGTGTGACTGTACCCTAAAACCACTTAGATGCAGAGGTCAATATCCCCCCTTATATATGTCATACATCACTTGATCTTACCTGGAAGAAATTCTCAACATGTTGTTTTGGAGCATCTTCCTTAACAACAGGGTATGTGCATTTACCCATCATATCATAAATTGCCTTCATGATATCAAGCATCTCCTGTAACACATGATCAGTAGTTATCGAGTGCTGCTGCCTTGGGACATATTACTACATTTCCACCTATAAATTTTGATGATAATAATAATAGAATTGGCTATCACTATACATTATAATGCAAGAAAAATCCAAAGTTCTTTATCCCGCTATATGTAGATAAAGTGTAAACTTTTCTTTAGATCATCCTAAAACATGAAAAAAAAGCTCTCACTAAAAATGAAGGGAATCTCTAATGCATTTAATGCTTAAAAGTGGTCCCTGAACCATCGTTTGTTGAAACCATCGTATGTTGAGGAATCCGTGCAATGGAAAGAATAGGCAGTTAAACTCGCCTGTCCCCGCCGCTCCGGACCGTCACCGCACGTCACCGCTGCCCTGGATGTCGCCCTCCATCACTGTCACTGCGTCCACGGGTTGTCCCCGACGCTCCGGACGTCTCTGCTTCCCCAGGATCCTTGCTCTCCGTCGCCGCCATCATGTCACTACGCACTTCGCTCCTATTGGATGACGGGACGGCGTGCGCAGCGACGTGATGATGACGAAGGAGAGCGCCGGTAATGCAGGGGATCCCAAAGAGGATGCTCTGGAGCCCCGAGGACAGGTGAGTGATCGTCACCGGACCACACGGGGCACCGTAAACGGCTATCTGGCGGCAGCTGAAGCAGTCTGCGCTACCGGATAGCCGTTTATGCGATGACCCCGACATACAAAAGCAGAGAGGCCATCGCATGTTGAAATTATCGTATGTCGGGGCCATTGTAGGTCGGGGGGTCACTGTATAATCAATGTGTGTGTATATGTCTGTGTGTATGTTCCTGCATGCATCGCTTCCAAATGGTTGAAGATATTTCGATGAAATCTGGTCACATGTTACTTAAATGTCAACTAAAAACATAGGATAGTTAAATTAACCCTAACCCACCCACATTTGCGAGGTTTGGAAGTCATCTAAATACTTTTTATATTTTATCATAAAACTAGCTGAGTACCCGGCCTTGCCCGTTTTTTTCCTTCCTAATCTTTGTTAGGGAGGAAAATCAACAAAAGAGGAAGCTTTTGACTTCATATCCCATCCTTATATATTGTTGTAATATCCCATCCTCCTATCCCGTCCTCATATATTGTTGTAATATCCCATCCTCCTATCCCGTCCTCATATATTGTTGTCATATCCCATCCTCATATCCCCTCCTCATATCCCGTCCCCATAGCTAATCCTTATTTCTAATCCTCATATCCTGTCCTCAGGTGGGGCTGTATTGTGATAAAGATATTGTAAGCTGAAATTAAAAGGGGTGTGACTTTAAAAGGTGGGCGTGTCTTTGTGAGGTGGGACATGGCATGCAGGGAGAGTGTGGTTTTCCAGCTGGACTGACACATTCACCAGGAGATGCAGAGCAGAGCTTGTGGAGTAAGGCACCAGAAGTCCTATTTACTTACATGGGACTTGAAACAAAAACCCATCCTTCACATATGGGGGCAGGTGAGGGGTCAATTTAACTATTCTATATTTTAAGTGGACATATAAGTAACATGTGATCAAGGATCAAGTATTATTGAAATATCTCCAGCTGTTTGGAAGTTATGCAGTAACATATATTTCCCATGAACTTGTATGCGACTTTAAATAAAAACCCTGACTCTCACAAATGGGGGTGGGTAAGGGTTAAATCACCTATCCTATGTTTGTTGTTGATATATAAGTAACATGTGTGCCAAGTTTCATGTTAAGCTGCTGGAACATACACACATACACAAACTGAGTTTTATATATATACTAGCTGAGTACCCGGCGTTGCCTGATTTTTCTTTCCTAATCCTTGTTGGGGAGGAAAATCAACAAAGGGGGAAGCTTTTGACTTTATATCCCATCCTCATATATTGTCATATCCCGTCTCCATATCCCGTCCTCATATCTCAACCTCATATCCCGTCCTCATATTCCGACCTCATATCCCGTCCTCATATCCCGTCCTCATATCCCGTCCTCATATTCCAACCTCATTTCCCGTCCTTATATTCCGACCTCATATCCCGTCCTTATATTCCGACCTCATATTCCGTCCTTATATTCCGACCTCATATCCCGTCCTTATATTCCGACCTCTCTCTACCTCAAATCCCATCCTCATATCTCGTCCTCATATCCCAACCTCATATCCCGTCCTCATATCCTAACCTCATATCCCGTCCTCATATCCCAACCTCATAGCCTGACCCCATATCCCGACCCCATATCCCGTTCAGTCTTTGTGAGATGGGGTGTGGCTCTCAAGCCAGACCGACACATTCACCAGGAGATGCAGAGCGGAGCTTGTGGAGTAAGGTACTGGAAGTCCCATATATTTGCATTGGACTTAAAACAAAAAAACTATTTTTTGTATAAGGGTGTAGGTAAGGGTTAATTTAACTATCATATCTTTTTATTTGACATATAAGTAATATGTGTACCAGGTATTATTGAAATATCTCCAGCCGTACGGAATTTATGTGTGAACAGACATTTCCCATTGATTAGCATGGGACTTTAACCCCTTAAGGACCGGAGGTTTTTCCGTTTTTGCATTTTCGTTTTTTGCTCCTTGCCTTTAAAAAATCATAACTCTTTCAAATTTACACCTAAAAATCCATATGATGGCTTATTTTTTGCGCCACCAATTCTACTTTGTAATGACGTCAGTCATTTTGCCCAAAAATCTATGGTGAAGCGGGAAAAAAAATCATTGTGCGACAAAATTTTTTAAAAAACGCTGTTTTGTAACTTTTGGGGGCTTCCGTTTCTACGTAGTACATTTTTCGGTAAAAACGACACCTGATATGTATTCTGTAGGTCCATACGATTAAAATGATACCCTACTTATATAGGTTTGATTTTGTCGGACTTCTGGAAAAAATCATAACTACATGCAGGAAAATTAATACGTTTAAAATTGTCATCTTCTGACCCCTATAACTTTTTTATTTTTCCGTGTATGGGGCGGTATGAGGGCTCATTTTTTGCGCCGTGATCTGAAGTTTTTAACGGTACCATTTTTGCATTGATAGGACTTATTGATCGCTTTTTATTCATTTTTTCATGATATAAAAAGTGACCAAAAATGCACTATTTTGGACTTTGGAATTTTTTTGCGCGCACGCCATTGACCGTGCGGTTTAATTAACGATATATTTTTATAATTTGGACATTTCCGCACGCGGCGATACCATTTATGTTTATTTTTATTTTTATTTACACTGTGTTTTTTCTTTTATGGGAAAAGGGGGGTGATTCAAACTTTTAATAGGGAAGGGGTTAAATGATGTTTATTCACTTTTTTTTTGCACTTTTTTTTTGCAGTGTTATAGGTCCCATAGGGACCTATAACACTGCACACACTGATCTTTTACATTGATCACTGGTTTCTCATAAGAAACCAGTGATCGATGATTCTGCCGCATGACTGCTCATGCCTGGATCTCAGGCACTGAGCTGTCATTCGGCGATCGGACAGCGAGGAGGCAGGTAGGGGCCCTCCCGCTGTCCTGTCAGCTGTTCGGGATGCCGCGATTTCACCGCGGCTATCCCGAACAGCCCACTGAGCTAGCCGGCATGCTTTCGGTTTCACTTTAGACGCGGCGTTCAACTTTGAACGCCGCGTCTAAAGGGTTAATAGCGCGCGGCACAGCGATCAATGCCACGAACCGTGGCCCCGCGTTATAGATCGGGAGTGGACACATGACGTTCCAGTACGTAATGTGTCCTTAAGGGGTTAAACAAAAAACCCGACCCTCACAAATGGGGGTAGTTAAGTGTTAAATTAACTATCCCATATTTTAAGTGGACATATAAGTAACATGTGACCAAGTATTTTCGAAATATCTCCAGCCGTTTGGAAGTTATACAGTAACATACATTTCCCATAGACTTGTATGGGACTTTAAACAAAAACCCCGACCCTGGCAAATGGGGGTGAGTAAGGGACCTATCCTATGTTTGTAGTTGACATATAAGTAACATGTGTGCCAAGTTTCATGTTAATATCTTTAGCAGTTTGGATGTGATGCTGGAACATACACACATACACACATATACACATACACACACACACACACACACACACACACACACTCACACATTCAGGGAGATTTACCAAATCCTGTCCAGAGGAAAATTTGCTGAGTTGCCCATAGGAACCAATCACATTGCCTCTTTCATTTTTGAAAAGGCCTCTCAAAAAATGAAAGAAGCAATCTGATTAAATCTCCCCCAATGAGTTATATATATATATATATATATAGATAGATAGATAGATAGATAGATAGATAGATAGATAGATAGATAGATAGATAGATAGATAGATAGATAGATAGATAGATAGATATATAGATAGATATAGATATATATATATATATATATATATATATATATATATATATATATATATATATATATATATATATATAGATATAGATTGGTGAGTATTGTATTGATGAGTACTGATTTTCTTATAGGGTATAAGAAAAGGGCTCTTACCTCTTTAGTAATATATCCATCCTTATTAATGTCATATAAATTAAATGCCCAGTTCAGTTTTTCTTGGATTGTCCCTCTCAGTAGTGTAGAAAGTCCCATTACAAAGTCCTATTGAGGAAGTAAGAAAAAATGTAAAAAAGGAGCCAGCAGCTACACAACTCAGTTAGGCTAGGTTTTCACACAGGTTTTTTTTCTGGCGGTTTTTGGAAAACGGCCACTGCAGTTTATGAGCCAAAGTCAGAAGTGGACCCAGCAGGACGGAGAGATATAAGTCCTTGCTATATATTCCTCATTCCTTTTCAATACACTTCTGGTTTTGGATTGAAAATTTCAAGTGTGGTGTCCCGGTACCGTATTGCATACCGTACCTTGTATGGTGGTCCCCAAAGTCAGAGTAACTACGCTCAGGTAGGGTCCCTCAGGTGGGCCAGCCCCTAGTCTCCTCTATTCTAATTCTGTGATGTTTACATGTACATATTTAATAATAATGTGTATATTTAATATAATGTATAGTACTTACCTTGTTAGCATCGCAGGACCTTCAGTCATGTGACCATGTTAATTCCTCTATGGTATGTTGAAGGACCTTTGGAGGTCCTTGGGTCACATGCTACCCATAATCCTATGTGAAGGTGATTGACAGAAGTAATGACCAATTAGCTCTAGTCCAGCCCCTGCCCCTGCCAATTATCACTCTCTTGGGTTGCTGCTCTCGTGGATGCCGGACTAGCAGGACGGATCTGCGCAACTTTCAAAGACATGCTAGGCCAGAAAACCTACCGGCTTCAGCCTAAACTAAACTGTGAGTTCTAAACTAATCCCCGCTAAAGCTAGCGTGACTACTGGACCGCAACTAATTCCCCTAACTCCAGTGGAACAGCGCACATCAGTCTAAGGACTCTAAATTGCTTAAGGTCCCAACCACTGCCAATCTCTAAGAGAATTTGCTTGTACAGAAACTGTTCCTGTTATGAAGCTTGCATAAAATCTTCAGTAAAAGTTCCAACTGTGTTTATCAAACTCTCTAGTTGTGGACATTCAGTTATTCTCTACCTCCCTATCACTCTTGGGAAGGGTGGTGGTAGGATAAGCATTACAGAGGAGCCCTCACCCTAGCGTCATGAATAGCAAGGGTTAATAAGCACCCTTTAGTAACCGCACAGCTACACTCCCTACACCCAAATCCCCCAGACTATCGCCCCAGCAATTGCTTTTTAATAAGGGATGGGACCCTCGGACTGCGGTACATAGCATTTATGTATTGCTTACTTTTGTCACCAGGTGCAAGAAGTCCTGGTTTTCATTTTGACTTCCTTAGGCTATGTTCACATGGAAGAATTTACAAGCAGAATTCTGTGGGAAATATTCCGCTGCAGCAGAGTCCCATTGATTTCAGTGGGATTCTGCTGCACTGTGAAACATCTGCGATGGAAATACCGATTTTGGCATTCGAACATGTTCATTGTTTCTGCGGATTGCGCTCGGAAATGCATTTCTGTCTATAGAGAGGGCTCATTATGGAACAGTCCTAGCGTCGGCAGAACATGCCACTTTGCGGAATGTTTTTTCCAGTGAACATTCCTAAAATTATCTGCTGTGTGAACATAGCTTTATACTTTCCATGACAATTAGAACTCTTCATTAAACCCTTTTTTTTTTTGCTTAATATGCACAAGTTCTGAGCTCCCATTAGCAATGGGCATGGGCTTCACTGGGACTGGGCCTCTACACTCCATGGACCTCCTTGCAGCCACACAGGCTACTTCTGTGGTACATACCCGCCTATGAGTTGTGTGAGCCTACCAAGGCCTCCAAGAACATCAAAGATACTTGGAGGGTTAAGCTACCTTTCACAAAGCATCAGTGTCACTGAATCATCGATGTGGTAGTACCTTCTGATATGTCTGCATTGCTTAGATATACAGTGGAACCTCTCCCAAAATACCATCTCTTTAAGGAGACCATCTCTGATCTAGACCAGATCTGCATGAAGTTTAAGCAGTCATTATGGACCCAAATATCTTCATTTTATATGAATTTTACTTGAATGGAAATAGTGTTATTAAAAGTGACAACAAGGGATTACATACAGGAATACATAGGGGATAATAGTATTATAAGTGATAGCCAGCATGGGTTTACTAAGGATAGAAGTTGTCAAACCAATCTAATTTGCTTTTATGAAGAGGTGAGTAGAAGCCTTGACAGAGGAATGGCTGTGGATATAGTGTTTCTGGATTTTGCTAAAGCATTTGATACTGTCCCTCATAGACGTCTGACAGGTAAGTTAAGGTCTTTGGGTTTGGAAATTTTAGTTTGTAACTGGATTGAACACTGGCTCATGGATCGTACCCAGAGAGTGGTGGTCAATGATTCGTACTCTGATTGGCCCCGGTTATTAGTGGTGTACCCCAAGGTTCAGTACTGGGCCCGCTGTTGTTTAATTTATTTATCAATGATATAGAGGATGGTATTAACAGCTCTGTTTCTATCTTTGCAGATGACACCAAGCTTTGTAGCACGGTACAGTCTATAGAGGATGTGCATAAGTTACAAGATGACTTGGATAGACTAAGTGTCTGGGCATCCACTTGGCAAATGAGGTTCAATGTGGATAAATGTAAAGTTATGCATCTGGGTACTAATAACCTGCATGCATCGTATGTCTTAGGGGGGATTAAACTGGCAGAGTCACTGGTAGAGAAGGATCTGGGTGTACTTGTAGATCACAGACTACAGAATAGCATGCAATGTCAGGCTGCTGCTTCCAAAGCCGGCAGGATATTGTCATGTATCAAAATAGGCATGGACTCAAGGGACAGGGACATAATACTCCCCCTTTATAAAGCATTGGTACGGCCTCACCTGGAATATGCTGTTCAGTTTTGGGCACCTGTCCATAAAAGGGACACTGCGGAGTTGGAAAGGGTGCAGAGACGCGCGACTAAACTAATATGGGGCATGGAACATCTTAGCTATGAGGAGCGATTAAAGGAGTTACAATTGTTTAGTCTTGAGAAGAGACGTTTAAGGGGGGATATGATAAACGTATATAAGTATATTAATGGCCCATACAAAAAATATGGAGAAAAACTGTTCCAGGTTAACCCCACCCCCCCCCAAAGGACGAGGGGGCACTCCCTCCGTCTGGAGAAGAAAAAGTTTAGTCTCAAGGGGCGACACGCCTTCTTTACCGTGAGGATTGTGAATTTATGGAACGGTCTACCTCAGGAACTGGTCACAGCAGGAACAATTAACAGCTTTAAAACAGGATTAGATACATTCCTGGAACAAAATAACATTAATGCTTATGAAGAAATATAAAATCCCATCCCTTCCCCAATATTGCGCCACACCCCTACCCCTTAATTCCCTGGTTGAACTTGATGGACATATGTCTTTTTTCGACCGTACTAACTATGTAACTATGTAAGTTATTAAAGGGGTACTTCAGCCCTAAGACATCTTATTCCCTATCCAAAGCATAGGGGATAAGATGTCTGATTGCGGGGGTCCTGCCGCTGGGGAACCCCGCAATCTCTCATGCAGACACCCACCTGTGGCAGCTGCACAGAGCGATATTCCCCCCTGCCCCCTCAATGCAAGTGTATGGGAGGGGGCGGGATGGCCTTCACGCACCCTCCCATAGACTTGCATTTAGGGGGTGGGGCATGACGTCACAAGGGTCAGAGTCATGACTTCATGAAACTCTGTCCCCATAGTCGTGACCTTCAGACACTGAGCGAATATCGCTCTGTGCAGCTGCCACAGGTGGGTGTCTGCATGAGAGATTCCAGAGGTCCCCAGCAGCGGGACCCCCACGATCAGACATGTTATCCCCTATGCTTTGGATAGGGAATAAGATGTCTTAGGGCCGGAGTAGCCCTTTAATAATTTATTGTCACTTTTTATAACATTATTTCCATTCAAGTAAAATTCATATAAAATGAAGATATTTGGGTCCTTTGGATAGGGCATAAGATGTGTAGAGTACTCCTTTAAATAAGCTCGGATTTATTAGTAAGGCATGACTTGCTATTGTCAGTCACATGTGGGTCTGATACTGTCGGATGCTGAGCCCTTTTTACCCAATAATGTAGTGGGAACATACAGTATTATAGTCATTGCTGGGAGTGTGTTCCATATTATTCTTGCATTTGATCTACCAGCCTCGCCTGCTGTACCTACCCTGAGGCCCAGTCCTGGGAGGAGGTGTTAGAGACCCAATTCCGGAGCGTAACACTGCCTGTCTACCAGAAACGAGCAGTTCAGTCTTGATGCACTAACATCTATCCCAGAATATATATTGTAATGGATAAGAATGGGTGCTATCTTCTCACCCAGGAACAAGGGATGAATGAAAAATAAATGCATACCCAAAGCTTTACACAGCAGAAATATCATCTATACATATTTTCACTATAATACATGACTGTCTGCATGAACCTTTTCTGATATTCATCACTGCCTGCTTATCATTACACCATAATACCCACAACTTGGCATAACAAATAGGTACAATACCCAAACACATCCCTATTAGCATGTGGTAAGTGTAAACTGTAGATATACATATATATATATTTTTTATCTGTACTAATCCCAGTGCCCCCACATTTTATTCCCAGCCACATTGACCACATGGCAACACATGCCATAGAGCCCTATGTGCAGAACCAGGCTCACAGGGCCATATGTTTTATAGGGGTACTCCGGTGAAATACATTTTTTTTTTTTAATCAACTGGTGCCAGAAAGTTTAACAGATCTGTAAATTACTTCTATTACAAAATCGTAACCCTTCCAGTACTTATCAGCTGCTGTATGCTCCACAGGAAGTTCTTTTCTTTTTACATTTCTTTTCTGTCTGACCACAGTACTGTCAAGAACAGGAGAGGTTTGTTATGGGAATTTGCTCCTGCTCTTGACAGTTCCTGAGACAGACAGAGGTGTCAGCAGAGAGCACTGTGGTCAGACAGAAAAGAGATTTAAAAAGAAAGAAAAACTTCCTGTGGAGCATACAGCAGTTTAACTTTCTGGCACCAGTTAAATAAAAAAAAAATATATATTTTTTTTTCCACTGGAGGGAGTATCCCTTTAAACACTCTGTCCCTATAATTGTCATTCAGTTACCATGTGCTGAAAAAGTGTTCAGTACTTTATAGAGCTCTGCTTAGATGTACAGTATTGATATCAGAAACTTTAGCCATTTTGAACAATTGTGTCCCAGTTCCTAAAGTTCAAAGACCTTCTAGTGTTCAGACTATTCCACACATGAGGCTGGGTTCACATTGCACCATAAGCATGAAGCATGTATGTTAGGAAAGCTCCATTGTAAGCTTGTCCATAGGCATCCATTGTCAGACAGCCCTTATTTGGCTGCTATATGTCGGTGTACTGCATGGAATGGTGTAATAGACTACGTTATGGATACATTGGGAATCTCCAGTGATATAAATGTTGTAAGGTTGTAAAAGAGTCCATCAAGAACCTTACTGTGCTGATTTAGAGAAAAGCAAAAAAAAAAAAAAAAACCATAAGGCTAATGCCAATTCCCCTATAACAAAGGAAAAATTCCTTCCTGACTCCAATATGGCAATAAGAATAGATCACTGAATCTTTGTTCTATCCCATAAATCCATAACATGTATATAGGTTATATTTTTAATAGGTGCAACAGGTGCGGCACAGCTCACTCGATCGCCCCTCCCGCTCACGGACCGGACTGGACCTCAGTCCATGTAATAATAGAAAGAAATGGAGTTGTCCAGAGCAGGATGTCAAGCAATACGATTTTTATTCAGCGGTAACCGTGGGTGATGACAAGGTAACGCGTTTCAGCCGCACTCAGCAGCCTTAGTCATACAAAACAATAGTGCAAGTGGCTTGCTTATATGGGGGTAGAAAAATGGGATCCGCCCCGATAGGAGTGTTCACAGGGCTTAACCCATTATTCACCTCCATCCAGCAAGTATAGTAAATATAGTAAAAACGCACATATAGTGTGAACAGTAGTCAAAATGTTAGAACACTTGGGTTACAAGCAATGATATAGAAAAAGACATACGTTAGTACTAAAAATACAAGAGCAAATTACAAAATGGCAGATAACATATATACATGTGCGATCCTGAAATAAAAAAGAGAAAAGGGAATTTTCTATAGAAAAATCAATATAAATATTACCCTATATCATATCATATATATCTGGATGAATTCAAGTAACCCATATGGTTGTATATACTACCATAGGACATGATAATTTTTTAAAAATTTTTTATTCCAATTGTATAGTAGGATCGCAAATGAATATACGGACTAATATGGAACAATTGAATTGTCTCAAAAATGCCCCCACATATGGTATATATATTGTTTGATACTCTATTATACATATATTATTTATTAATTGTCATATGTGCGGGAAACCATTGTGGGAAAAAGAATGTAAAAGTAAAATTCCTCCCAAACTCCAAGGGGAACCAAAAATATATAATTATAAACGGGAACAACAACAGATCAATAATGGAGAATGACATCTTGTCTTAAATTTAAGCCAAGGGGACACCTGGTTTGAAGTTTGATAATCCAGAAGACCTCTCTATCCAATAATTTTTGTTTAATATTACCTCCTCTAATATTATTAGTAACCCTTTCAATCCCCTGAAGGCTGAGACCAGAAAAATCACCCTCATGCTTTTCGGCAAAATGCTTACTAACCATGGAAAGATGTCGGGTCTGGAAATGTCCGACAGGTGTTTTCTGGTCCTAGCCTTCAGGGGATTGGAGGTGCACCCCACATACTGCAATTGGCAGATGTTACATGTCATAAGATAAACCACATGGCTCGTGTTGCATTTAATGTATTCTGACATACCTAATGTTTCTCCAGTTGCTGTGGACATAAAGGTTTTGGAATTCTTCATAATTTTGCAACAAATACACTTTAGATGTCCACATTTGAAATTGCCCTTGGTATTGAGCCAGGTGGGTTTCTTAATCTCACCAGAACTAAACAAGCTCGGGGAAACACATTGGCCGATGGTTTTGGCCCTCCGTGACACAAATTTATACCCATGTTCAAAAATTTTTATATATTGGCTATCATTAGCTACCATTGGTAGATATTTCTCAATTATTTTACATATTGGTTTGAAATCATGGCTATATTTTGTCGAAAAAACAAGGGGTTTAGCTTCACTATTTCTTTCAGGAACTTGGGATGATGGCTCCTTGATGCCATATACCAAGTCAGACCTATTTTTTCTCCTAGCAATATCCTTGGCTCGGTTCAATGACCAAGTCTGATAACCTCTCTGTCTCAGCCTCACTGATATGTCCTCCGCTTCATTTTCAAACAACTCCAATGTGGAGTTATTCCTCCTGGCTCTAATAATTTCTCCTACCGGGAGATTCTTAACCACATGTGGTGGGTGGCACGATGCTGCTTGCAGTATCGAATTGGTGGCCAATTCTTTATGGTATGTAGAGGTAGTGACCCTATGATTCAAAGGATCACCCCTCAATATCAGATCCAAAAAACTGACCTCGTGTTCATCACTATGAAGTGTGAACAAGCCAAACTGCTGTATGGTCGGCATAGACGACCCCCCGATAAACAGGAGGTCGTCTATGTACCGACCATACCACAGGATGTGCTCCCCAAATGGATTGTCATGTGAGAGAAGAAAATTTCTTTCCTACCATCACATGTATATGTTTGCCAATGAAGGCGAGAATTTAGCACCCATAGATGCTCCGGTGATCTGCAGAAAAAAATCTCCATCAAACATAAAAAAATTATGAGTGAGTAAATACTCCACCACCAAAATAATGAAGTTCTGCAGGTCACCGGAGTATGGGGCATAAATGGACAAAAACCACCTGAGGGCAATCAATGCCTCCTTGTGGGGAATCACGGAGTACAAAGCGGTGACGTCAGCCGTTATCCATCTCATCCCGGGTTCCCACCGGATGCTGTCCATGGCAACCAGGACATCCCTGGTGTCTTGGAGGAAACCCGGGATGAGAGGGACCAACGGCTGAAGTCTGGAATCAACCCACTCACAGAGTCTCTCATTGAGAGAGCCAATCCCCGCTACAATGGGACGCATCTGAGGAGGAAATGTGTTCTTATGGATTTTAGGGAGCGAATGAAAAATTGCCATGACGGGGTAAGTTATTTTCATATAATCTGCCTCCTTAGATGTAAAATGGCCATCCTTTACTCCCAAATCTACCAGATTATATAGTTCCAATTTGAATTGTGGTGTTGTATTCATTTTTAATACTCTATACGTATTTATATCCGACAAAATATCCATATTAAGTTTTCTATAAAGTTTAGAATCCAACACCACAACCCCTCCACCTTTGTCTGCTCCACGAATCACTATATCTCTAGTTTCAGACAGCTCTTTCAGGGCCATTTTTTCACATTTTGTTAAATTATGTTTCACTACTGTGACATTTTGAGATAATTTGTATAGATCCCTTTCCACTAAGTTCTGAAACTGTTCCAATACAGATGTGCGGGACATGATGGGATAAAATTCGGGGTTGGGGGTAGGGAAGGAGGGTTCTATATGTTTTCTAGATGTTGTCAATTGTTGTTATTCCAAGAGAGTGGAGAGGTCCCGAAAGGAGAATCCCTCCACTATCAGGTATACCCCCGTGAGTAGAATGCTGGGGTGCTATGAAGGAAACATCATCATCAACAGTTGGTACAGATGTAAATACTGTATTCGAATCAAAAAAATCATCAGAAAAAACATAATCACCCGTGCCCAGATTTCCACCACCTCCCGCCTCCCCCCCCTTCCCCAAGTCCAGCACAAGTTCCTGAGTGGATCTCTGCTCCTGAATCTTGGCAAAATGTTTTCGCACCGTAATGGAGCGGACAAAACGATTAACATCCAACATGGTTTTGTAGAAATCGAAAGAGCATGATGGAGAAAAGGATAATCCTTTAGAAAGTACCTTTAGTTGCGGCTCGGACAGGATCCACGCAGAGAGGTTGAAGACCGGAATGCATATTAGGTCGGTTTGACTTGATGTCTTCGGGTTCTCTTTACGGCCGCGATGCTTGCGGCCCCGGCGTCGTTTTTTGCAGACTTTGCTTTACGTGACTGAGGAAGAGGGGAAGACGCTGCTTCTGAAGTATGCGGAACGGACATCTCATTCGGCTCCGTTCCGGACATGGAATCCACATCCGTTTCACTGAAGCTGACCCTTGCTGGTTTGTTGTTTCTATTATATTTTTAGTAATTCCTGTGGTTTTTCAGGATTGACTTCGAAGTTGATTTTGTTGATCTGTTCTGTGGCCACTCATAGACACGGTTCGACTTATAGTCTTGCAGATCTCGAAGGAACTTATTCTCCTTGGTTTGAGATATCAGAGTCTCCATTTTGACAATGTTCCCACTGATTTTTTGGTTAAGGTCCACATATGTGGGATGATGTTCATACTTGGAGATAGAATTCTGTAGTTCCGATATTTTAGATGTAATCTCGGTTAAGGCAGTCTCCTCATGTTTGATAATAAGCTTGACAAACCTGAGGGATGAGTCATTTAACAATTCTTCCCATTCTGCCTTAAACTGTTCGGAGAAGATCGTGGTTGGGAACTTTCTCAGTCTAAGTCCTCTCGGGACCATTTCACGCTCCACATATTTCTTTAGCGTAGACGAGTCCCACCATAGTTTAGTCTCCGAAACCAATGATGTTTCCAGATCTGACATAAGAATTTTCAAATCCACTGCTTCATCAACGCTTACGTTACCTTTGCTGAAGATTTCAGTAATTCGGCTTGATCGGGCTAGGCGTTCCTCCACAGGTTTGAGGCAAATGTCTGCTGGCATTGCAGACTCCCTCTCTGTCTCTTTGGATTGTGGACACGCCATTTCCAGGAGCACGTTGCCAGGTCCAAATGATCCAATAGGTGCAACAGGTGCGGCACAGCTCACTCGATCGCCCCTCCCGCTCACGGACCGGACCGGACCTGACCTCAATCCATGTAATAATAGAAAGAAATGGAGTTGTCCAGAGCAGGATGTCAAGCAATACGATTTTTATTCAGCGGTAACCGTGGGTGATGACAAGGTAACGCGTTTCAGCCGCACTCAGCAGCCTTAGTCATACAAAACAATAGTGCAAGTGGCTTGCTTATATGGGGGTAGAAAAATGGGATCCGCCCCGATAGGAGTGTTCACAGGGCTTAACCCATTATTCACCTCCATCCAGCAAGTATAGTAAATATAGTAAAAAGGCACATATAGTGTGAACAGTAGTCAAAATGTTAAAACACTTGGGTTACAAGCAATGATATAGAAAAAGACATACATTAGTACTAAAAATACAAGAGCAAATTACAAAATGTCAGATAACATATATACATGTGCGATCCTGAAATAGAAAAGAGAAAAGGGAATTTTCTATAGAAAAATCAATATAAATATTACCCTATATCATATCATATATATCTGGATGAATTCAAGTAACCCATATGGTTGTATATACTACCATAGGACATGAGAAATTTTTTTTAATTTTTTATTCCAATTGTATAGTAGGATCGCAAATGAATATACGGACTAATATGGAACAATTGAATTGTCTCAAAAATGCCCCCACATATGGTATATATATTGTTTGATACTCTATTATACATATTCTATTTATTAATTGTCATATGTGCGGGAAACAATTGTGGGAAAAGAATATAAAAGTAAAATTCCTCCCAAACTCCAAGGGGAACCAAAAATAAATAATTATAAACGGGAACAACAACAGATCAATAATGGAGAATGACATCTTGTCTTAAATTTAAGCCAAGGGGACACCTGGTTTGAAGTTAGATTTTATATTTTTCTAGAAAAAACAATTCCGCTGTGTGAACGAGGCCTTAGATGCCATTCTCTTAGAAAACCCTCAAAAATCTCATCCACAACAGATGCTAAACTTACAGGCCTATAGATTCCAGGATCCTTTTTTGACCCTATTACTGGAGTTTCTCATGGCAAAGATGCAGAGACTAAAAGGGGTACTCTGCCCCTAGACATCTTATCCCCTATCCAAAGAATAGGTGAATAAGATGTCTGATTGCGGGAGTCCCGCTGCTTGTACCCCCGCGATCTCTGTGCAGCGTCTGGCATTCTAAACAGTATATTTAAAATGCTGGGTTCCCGCAACGGGAGTCGTGAAGTCATCCCATGCCCCATTGTGATGTCACACCATGCCCCCTCCATTTATGTCCAGGAGCTCGGGAAAGAAGGCTCTCTACCGAGCTGAACTACCTGGCGTCCCCAGGGACTTTTACTATAAATGACATGTCTATAAAGGGTAATTGTCAATATATAGAATGTCTATATAGGGTAAATGTCAATATATGGAATGTCTAAATGGGGTAACTGTCCATATATGGGCAGGTACATCATCAGACCTTCCATAGAGCTTCTTTTTGGGGATGGGCGATGTACCGGATATGGTTCAGCCAACCATTCGAGGTATATCAATTATAATGTAAACATAGCCTATGATAGTTATGTCATCCTAGACATCCTGGAGACACAGAAGTCTAAAGTAGCAAAGAAATCTATTGATCCCATAAATAACATTATAACCCATATAACCCAAGACAATGGGACACAATTGTTCCTTCTGCCTTAACTTATTCTCTTTCTCTTTAATTTAATCTCATGATTATCATTGATGTAAATTGTATTTTTCAGCTCACTGACGGACACCATGACTTCTACCATCATATTTCTTTCCCCTCTCATGCTACATCCGAGCAATGTTTAACATATGAGTTATACTGTAGCCTCCTATATCTCATACATATACAATTAAGAGATGAAGATGAACAGCAATAGCTGATGTGCCATCAGAGCCTTGTCCTAAATATCTGCAATTATGAGTCATCCTTTAAGTATATGTAGAATGTACAGTATTTGAATCTCTTCTTCTTGAGATAGGAATTTCCATATGTAAAAGTTCAGATGGAGCCAAACCATATGTCCATCACTGCAGGAGGGAGGTAAAGACTGCTGGAAGCCTGCTAGGAATTTCTCCCCTCCGGACTAAGAAGCAGCATTACTCTCCCCTGCAGCTTAGTAAAAATTTACTTTTTATAACTCTGGGGAAGCCTAAATACATCCATTTAAGTCAGAAAACATCCTTTATTGAGTCACTAGGAAACATATATTTTCACTGTTATATTGTTTCCATATCCACAGCTAAAGCAAGCTAACGCATTGTAAATTTTATGTAGCGACCATGGGCATGGCGATAATGGTAATCATGACTTCCACCATCTTATTCCTTCCCTTGTGTCATCCTACATCGGAACAATGTTTAGCACATAAGTTATACTGTAGGTCTAACTTAGTTATCCATGGACAAGCCAAGGGTGTAAAATTATATATATAATATATATATATATATAGTGAGAGAGAGAGAGAGAGAGAGAGAGACGCTGACTGTCAACATCATTGCCCCATATCTCTTGTCCTTCAAAAGGCCAATACACATTAGACCAACTAAGACCTACATGGGGCCTCCCGATGAAGACAGATCAGTAATGTTGCATTGCCTGATCCTTTTGTTTTTGGGAAAATAAGTCCTGTCTGGCCATCACTTACTCCTGCCATCATTCAGAAGTCATGTATATGGAGGGAAGCAGAGATATACTTGTCAGCCAATGCTTGGGCAACAGCTGTCATTTAGGGGTAATTTATCGTGGCGTTTAGAGCCTTTTTTTTGCTTACTCCGGGCGCACAAAAAGTCACACATGCACCTAAGCACTTTTTTGTGACTTTTGTGGGTAAGCATATTGAGTCTTACCTAAGCAAATTTTAGTTTTCACTTTGCAGTGGTCATGAATTTATGATGTGCGAATGTTGCAAGTCAACTTCAGGTCTGACCTGGCTTACAGCACTGCAATTAAAAAAATCGTAAAAAAGTCTCACCTAAGACTTTTATGTTTTTCTTGTTTTGTGCCCCAAATTAATCAACCCCCCCCCCCCCTGAGTTAGTAATGTTAAATATGTCACACATAAGCAACACTAAAGCAAAAAATAAAAATGCCTTCAGGACTCGCTTACCAAAGACAACTATGATAAATGTCCCCCTATATGTATGACTCAGAGGTTATATGAGGAGGATTATGACATTGTTATGGGTATAACAGAGACTTGGTTAGACGATAGCTGTGACTGGGCGGTCAACATACAGGGTCAGGAAGGATTGGACAAAATGGAAAGGGGGAGGAGTTCATCTTTATATAAAGTCCAGTCTGAAGGCCGCACTGCGGGAGGATATATGGGAGGGAAACGATAATATGGAGTCATTATGGGTAGAAATATATGGAGATAAGAATAAAAATTTTTGATAGGGGTTTACTATAAGCCACCAAACATAATGGAAGAGCCAGAAGATCAATTACTGAGGCAAATAAACAAGGCAGCAAATCAGAATGATGTGATAATAATGGGGGACTTTAACTATCCTGATATAAACTGGGAGACTGAGACCTGTGAATCTCATAAATAAAACAGGTTTCTGACTATAGCTAAAGACAAATATCTGTCCCAAATGGTGCAGGGCCCGACCAGAGGGGGCGCCCTACTAGACTTAATATTAACCAACAGACCTGAAAGAGTAACTAATGTGCAGGTAGAAGGACACCTAGGAAATAGTGATCATAATATAATACATTGCACTGCAAAGATGGATTATAGGGCCAGGTTCCATATTGAAATGAATGGAGTGTGGAGCCAGCAAATATTTTTAATTATAACCCATGAACCTGTTTTTACTCTTCTATTTCTATCTCATTTTCCATTTCATTCCACTATCAGTTTGAAGCTATGCTGCAATATAATTTATGTGCACAGGTGTAATAGTAACACAAGCCTAATGGGCTCCAAAGGGAAAGGGTTAACTGTAGCCGATAATGGGCCCGGGAAGGGATCCATATACATTTCGAAGCGTAGTTCCAAATGTTATTGTTTCTTAGAACATCAAACACCAAAGCTGAAAATCAGACACCAGGGAGAGATGTTTTTCCCGAACCGAGGTGAGAGCTAAACACTAGGCTATTAGATAAGAGATTTTTATTGAAATTTCTTTCCCAACTGGAGCTCTACTCAAATTGCTCAGCAACACGTGTGCAGTGGATAAATAAATCATCTGAACAGATGGAGTCAGGGACAGCTCTATGGGGAGCGAACCAATGTGCACGATAGTTACATCTATAAGGATAATGCACTGTTTATACACAAACAGGGCAGACACCATTCATATGTATCTTACCGCAAGAAGATGCTATTAGAAATGAATATACCATTGGTTTCCTTTGTTCGCCCTTGCCTGATACAGCTGCTAGAAGTTTTTATGAGGAAAATCAAAAACAAAGGTTCCCTCAAGTCAGAATAGTGGGACTCCTGCTATTACTAGGGGCTCGAGCACATTGATTTTTGTAGTTTAAATGATAAGAGTAGTTTTCATTATTTAATACTCCTGCACAAAAAGCATCCTCCTAAAGAAAAACACGCTATAAAAAATATATATATACTTTTTTTTTCGTTAAAAATGTTTTAGAGAAAACCAACAGACCTTGTATGGGCTCAATTACAGCTTCCCCATGGGTCGTCACTCAGCGTGTCTGACAGGCAACTACTTCTATAGTGGTTATTACTAAGTTTGACCAAAAAGAGATATAAGTAGGAAACTTTTTCAGAAGAACATAGGAGCAGATTTATCAAAACCTGTCCAGAGTAAATATTGCTGAGTTGCCTATGGCAACCAATCAGATCGCTTCTTTCATTTTTCAGAGACCTTTTCAAAAATGAAAGGAGCCATCTGATTGGTTGCTTTGGGCAACTCAGCCACTTTTCCTCTAGACAGGTTTTGATAAATCTCCCCCATAGTCTTGTTATCATTTCCTCCAGTAATGTGGGACTTCATTTGTAAAAAGGTTTTAGGGTGCGTTCACACTGCGGAATCTCCGTTCGGAGATTCCGTCTGGCACTGCAGAATCTCCGCTCGGAGATTCCGTCTGGCAGCCGCCGCTGAAATCAGTGGGACACTGAGCCGTCACCATTGACAGCTATGCAGTGGTCACGGGATCCGCACAAAGAATGAACATGTTCTTTCTTTGTGAAGAACAGTTTCAGCGGCGGCATGGTGCGCCCCACTGAAATTCCACTTTGTGAACGGGTCTCGCGGAGACCCGTTCACACTAATGTTAAGTTCACACCGCGGAATTCCGCGGGAATTCCGTAGTGTGAACGTACCCTTATCCAACATACCCATTCCATTATACAAAATTCTGAGTTAGGGTAGGGTCACATGGAACGGATCCGCAGCGTAAAATAAGATTCGCCAATGACCTGCCATTTTAAATGAAAATAACACTTAAAGAGGCACTGTCAATGTTAAAAACTTTTCATATATTGCAGGACTCATTATAATATGACATTTCACAATATACACCTGTTAAAAAAAAATTTCAATTTTCACCTGAAATTCAAGCTCAAAATAGCCACCACTAGGGGTCGCCTGTCTTTTAGCCAGAAAGACTAGTCTAGATTTTACAGCATACTGGATACCGGCCGTAAAGCATACAGTCCATCCAGTATAGGAGATTTCTATTGTGTATGCAAAACTACAGATAAAGGATGTGTGGACATGCTGGGAGCTGTAGTTTTAAAACAGCTGGAGGCAACACTGCTCTAACACAGTTATTTACAAACATTGCAGCTTCAGTTGTTACTAAACTACAACTCCCAGCATGCTGAAATAGTCAAAGCTTTCTCAGACTCCTGAATAAAAAAGAAGTTGATCAGACATTCAGGAGTCTGTGAAAGATGAATGACACACATAGTGACAGCTATGCTGATTAGCATCCAGCTTTACTAGGAGAAGATAAAACAGATAGAACATGTATTCATAAAAATGCTGTACTTTTATCTAAAAAATCCTTGCACTAAATTTATAAAGATCTATTCTTATATTTATACATTTTATCCTGTGATGAATTCCCCATAATGTCTTCTGATTACTGCAGGAAAGGGTTACAGAGTAGAGAGTACTGATTGGCTGACTGCACAGGCTTGCTCCTGTGAGGGAGACAGACTGACACGCCCCCTCCAGCCTGCACAATGAAAAAGTTACTCACCAGCATATAAATGCTTATATCTCTGGATATATAGGTCCGAGACACATAAACATTATATGCACATGATCAGGATTGGGTCCTGAGTAACATATCACTTTTTTTCTTTTTTTTGCACTCTGACAGGTACGCTTTAAGCCTCCAACATAGTGGAAGTGGCGTGTATTGCATCCTGCTGTTTACCTCGGCTGAGCCGCATGCTCAGTTCTTCCTCTTTATTGCAAGCTCCGGACTGCCTCCTCTGCAATGTTGTAGGTGGTGACAGTTTCTAGTGGACCCCGGGGGGCGCATGCGTGGAACATGAGTAATACCGTGCATCTTCACAGCAAAGGTGTCAGTCTGTTCTCCTGTGATCCTCTGATCGTGACCAATCCTGTTACCTGACTCTGCCTCAGCCTAATCCCTCTGACAGGTACACTTTAAGCCTCCAACATAGTGGAAGTGGCGTGTATTGCATCCTGCTGTTTACCTCGGCTGAGCCGCATGCTCAGTTCTTCCTCCTTATTGCAAGCTCCAGACTGCCTCCTCTGCAATGTTGTAGGTGGTGACAGTTTCTAGTGGCCCCCGGGGGGCGCATGCGTGGAACATGAGTAATACCGTGCATCTTCACAGCAAAGGTGTCAGTCTGTTCTCCTGTGATCCTCTGATCGTGACCAATCCTGTTACCTGACTCTGCCTCAGCCTTATCCCTCTGTACCCGTTTGCTTTTTCTAGTGCATGACCTGGATTTTTGACCATGCCTTTGCCTGCTGATCAAGCTTGCTCCATCTGGCTGCATCTGATCTCATCAGCTCTGCTGTTTTAACAGCTCCAGCTCAACTAAGCACCAAGTCAGCTCTGCTTCATTAGACACTGCATATGTGCTAATACCATCTATATCATCAGTTCTCCCCACCTGCTTGTATCCCTAATGTTTAGCACTAGGGCATTCTATCCTGCATAACCAGCTGCTTCTTAACCTGGACCACTCTTGCGGTAGTGACCTGGTGTTTCCCTGCAGCTAAAGTCCAGCTTCTGCATCCTGGAGCGGGATAGAGGGTGAAAACTATAGGAACACTTCCCCAACTCTCACGTTGGGGCGTTACAGTTGCAGTCTAGACATATATATCCAACCCTAAGGTGCTTATATATAAAGAAATCAATGTTAAAGGAAATTAATGAAAGAAGATAAGCTTGAGTAAAGGAGGAGAAACACATTACAAAAGATATTCTTTATAGAAAAATATTTCTACCCATTAAGGTCTATACAATTCAGTGAAACATTTTTCCTGATTTTCAGTTCTATAAAATCTAATGGAAAAATCAATTTGCTGATTATTCTTCTAAAGGGGTATTCTAGCACTTTGATCAGTGATTGGCTGAGCAGGCAGGTCTTGCTCCGAGCAATTGTCTCCAAAGCAGGTTGAAAAGATGAGCGATAAGGGACCAAAAGAAAAACCAGAGTTGTTGGAGACCAGCAGGGGACTGAGAAGCAAGTGGTAAAAAGCGAATAGTCTAGCGGGTTGAGATGCCATAAAACTTTCATCCTTTAAAATCACATATGAATCTGACATGTTTCAGCCATCAATGGCCTTAATAATACATCTAAGATTTTAATTAATGAAATTTTATGGAACCGTAACCCGCTGGACCCGTTGTTTTTCTACTTTTATCTACTGCGGACCGAGCTCCAGGTCGTCAGTGCCGGATAGTTTTTTCAAGAGGTGAGAGCTGGTTTGCATTGTGCATTTTGTTAGCAGGGGACTGATGGTAGTTAAGGGGTACTCTGCCCCTAGACATCTTATCCGCTATCCAAAGGATAGGGGATAAGATATCTGATCGTATGGGGCCCGCCGCTGGGGAACCCCGTGATCTCCCTTCCTCTCCCGACATTCGTTTAGAGTGTCAGGTTCAGCACCAGAGTGCCGGAGGCTCATGACGTCACGGCTGTGCCCCGCTTATGATCTATGGTAGAGGGCGTGACGGCCTTCCATAGACTTATATTGAGGGGGCATGGCCATGACGTCACATGCGGGACGTGACCGTGATGTCATGAGCCTCCGCCCCGCATTGCCAGTCATCCAGCACGGAGCGAAGTTCGCCTCGTGCACCAGATGTCTGGGGTGCCGCAGCCATGATCAGACATCTTTGGATAGGGGATAAGATAGCTAGGGGCGGAGTAGCCCTTTAAGCATAGTTTTTATCCTATTTTTCCAGGGCCACTGCACTATATTTTTGTCGACAACACTGGAATACCCATTTACATTTACCATAAGCAAATCTCTAATGTGAATGAATTCTAGCAAATCATAATCTGATTTGAGAATTAGCAGAACTCATATTAAAAAAAGTGTTCTTCTCTAGTTATAATGACATAAAATACTGTTACTTAGTAGATGTTGATAAAATATGGCAGTGTTCTAACATTTCCGCTGTGTGAATCACTGGTTATGGCATAGCTCACAATACTCCTTCTGCTGAATATACAACTATTTAGTTCAGATAGGAAAACAGCAGCTGTTAGTTTAATTTTCCGAGATCTGTGCGGAAGCTTCATCATTGCGTATCTGTCACGAGTGGGAAAACTTGTCACATAAAACTGTCATAATGTATCTGTAGCTACAGTATGCTTGTTATATAGAGATGGGAGTGATAACAGTAAAAGCACATAGACAAGACCGGGATGTTATTAGCACTTGGCATCTGGAGCTTATGCCCCATATTTTTTATGCAATGCCCCAGATCTTCGGAGAGTACTCCTTTTATCTAAAACTGTGCTGGAGCTCAGGAACTTCACCCTATGGGAGCATTGGTAACAGATGTGAAGATGTCACCACACCCGCCTATGCCATCTCCGAAAACCACTCAGTTATGGGCCTGTGTCCTGCTCCTGTGTTGTGTGGAGATTATCACTTATGTTCTTATCAGCTACTGTATGATCCACAGGAAGTTCTTTTCTTTTTGAATTTCCTTTCTGTCTGACCACAGTTCTCTCTGCTGACACCTTTGTCCATGTCAGGAACTGTGCAGAGCAGGAGAGGTTTGCTATGGAAATTTGCTCCTTCTCTTGACAGTTCCTAAGACAGACAGAGGTGTTAGCAGAAAGCTTAAAAAAAATTGTTTTTCACCGGAGTACCCCTCTGATGTAACAAAGACTGGTGTTTTGGTTAAGCTTTGTTGCGTACAATCTAGTTTTCATTACAATGTTAGCACACTGCCTAAAATGATGGGAAAATATCATCCTTCCAATAGGGTCATCATTGGTAAGGTGCTCCAGGATGGTCTATCAGTGTTAGATACATAATGATCCAGTCTCCAGTACCTGGCACAGTGCCGCTCTTCTCAATCACAGCTTCAAGTGAGCTGAAGTACCAAAACACAGCCACACAAGCATATGGTGATGTGTTACTGTAGTGAAGCGCCTGTTTTGCTAATCATTAGTTAATTGGGGCCTTGTACCCAACACACTGATGACCCATCCTAAACATACAGTGGGGATCAAAAGTTTGGGCACTCCAGGTAAAAATTTGTACTGATGTGCATACAGAAGCCAAGGAAAGATGGAAAAATCTCCAAAAGGCATCAAATTACAGATTAGGCATTTTTATAATATGTCAACAAAAGTTAGATTTTATTTCCATCATTCCATCATTTACACTTTCAAAATAACAGAAAACAAAAAAAATGGCGTATGCAAAAGTTTGTGCACCCTGCAGAGTTAATATCTTGTACTGCCCCCTTTGGCAAGTATCACAGCTTGTAAAAGCCTTTTGTAGCCAGCCAAGAGTCTTTCAATTCTTGTTTGAGGTATCTTTGCCCATTCTTCCTTACAAAAGTCTTCCAGTTCTTTGAGATCACACTTCTCTTTTAAGGTCTATCCATAGATTTTCAATTATGTTGAGGTCAGGAGATTGTGAAGGCCATGGCAAAACCTTCAGTTTACGCCTCTTGATATAATCCCCCGTGGATTTCGAAGTGTGTTTAGGATCATTATCCATTTGTAGAAGCCATCCTCACTTTAACTTCAGCTTTTTCACAGATGGCATCAAGTTAGCATCCAAAATATGCTGAAATGTTATTGAATCAATTTTTCCTTCTACTCGTGTGATGTGCCATTTCTTAATTACATTCTGAACAGAGGATATTGACATCTGAAAATGTTTTGATATCTTCTTTCAGCCTTCTCCAGCTTTGTGAGTGTCAACTATTTTCAGTTTCAGATTTCTAGATAACTTTTTAGAAGAACCCATGGTGCTGATTGTTGGCGAAAGGTCAGATGAGTCTGGGTTTAAAAACTTTGAGATTTACATCACCTGGTCTTCCCAGATGAGGATTCTGGTCTTCCCAGAGAACAATCCTTGACACTGG
Source organism: Hyla sarda (assembly GCF_029499605.1). NCBI lineage: Eukaryota > Metazoa > Chordata > Amphibia > Anura > Hylidae > Hyla > Hyla sarda. The sequence goes on from NC_079189.1 coordinate 68,327,130, forward strand.
CAGGTCTCAGCTTTGCAAAGGGGGCAGTGCATGCTATAAATTCTGCAGGGTGCCCAAACTTTAGCAGATGCCATTTTTTGGTTTTCTGTTATTTTGAAAGTGTAAATGATGGAAATAAAATCTAACTTTTGTTAACATATTATAAGAATGTCTAATCTGTAATTTGATGCCTTTTAGAGATTTTTCCATCTTTCCTTTGCTTCTTTATGCACATTAAAGGGGTACTCCGCCCCTAGACATCTTATCCCCTATCCAAAGGATAGGGGATAAGATGTCAGATCGCCGCGGTCCCTCTGCTGGGGACCCTCGAGTTCGCTCTGCACGTAATGACGGGCAGTACAGGGGCCGGAGCATTGTTACGTCATGGCTCCGCCCCTCGTGATGTCACGGCCTGCCCCCCCATCAATACGAGTCTATGGGAGGGGGCGTGGTAGTTATCACACTCCTGCCATAGACTTGTATTAAGGGGGTGGGCTGTGATGTCACGAGGGACGGAGCCATGATGTCATGCTGCTCCGTCCCCTGTATCGCCCGTCATTACACTCTGTGCAGTAATGATAGCGGGGTGCATCCCCTAGACATCTTATCCCCTTTCCTTTAATACAATTTTTTACCTGGGGTGCCCAAACTTTTGATCCCCACTGTATAGAAACATAGTTTCGGACATTAATGAAAAGAATAATCAATCCCTGATAATCCATTTATTGTAATAACACAAAACATAATGAGAAAACACCTGTATGATGAATTGTGGAGAGTGCTACAGTCATACATCATTTAAAGGCATAAACACCAAAGCAGCAAACCATGCAACTGCTATGGAACGCTTGGAAAGATACGACCCATAGTGTTGCTCGCGAATATTCGCAATGAAAATTTTATTCGCGAATATCGCATATTCGCGAATATTCGCGAATATAGCACTATATATTCGTAATTACGAATATCTTTTTAGTTTTTTTTCCCAGTACACATCACAGTGATCATCCCTCTCTGCTTCCAGCTTGCGTGGTTTAAAGAAGATTCTAATACTGCTGTGTGAGACTGCTGTACGAATTTTCGCATATGGGAAAATCAGCATGTGCTAATTTTCGCATATGCGGATTTTCGCACATGCAAATTTTTTGTTTATGCTAATTGTAGCATATGCAAATTTTTGCATACGCGAATATTACGAATATGCGAATTTAGCGAATATATGACGAATATTTGTCCATATATTCGCAAAATATCGCGAATTCGAATATGGCCTATGCTTCTCAACACTAATGACCCAGTCCTGATGGGTCTGATCAATTTTACAGGACCCCCCCTCTCCAAAGAGATAGTCCAGAAAGGTAAACCTGGGCATCATAATAATAGGCACGTTGTGATCTTCCTTAATGGAGACCCCACTATTCTATGCATACTACAGATCCAACTGATATGAGAATTGTGATAAAAACATAAGTTACTTAGAAAGAATATTGTGACGTGGTGCCACCATGGATACCACATTCATTACACATATTTTTTATTTAAAAAGAGTACCCCGATGGAAACATTTTTTGTAAATTACTCCTATTAAAAAATCTTAATACTACCAGTATTTATCAGCTGCTGTATGCTCAAGAGGAAGTTGTGTAGTTCTTTTCTGCCTGATCACAATGCTCTCTGCTGACACCTCTGTCCATGTCAGGAACTGTCTAGAGTAGGAGCAAATCCCTATAGCAAACCTCTCCTGCTCTGGACAGTCCCTTATAAGGACAGAAAGCACTCTGGTCAGACTGGAAAGAACTACAAAACTTTTTCTGTAGTATACACTGATAAGTACTGGAAGGATTAAGATTTTTAAATAGAAGTAATTTACAAATCAGTTTTTTTTTTCTTTGCACCAGTTGATTTAAGAAAAAAATGTTTTCCACCGGAGTACCCCTTTAATGCTAAAGAAAAAACCTGTTATTTCTTCCAAAATGTATAAATAAATTGGTAGCAGGGTGGTACCAGTTCGGAGTGTGTCCCTACATAGTCCAATCAGTGCTGGCCAACTCACACAGTGTAGGGACACATACCTGTAGCAAGTTGAATGGTAACGCCCTGTTGTCAATTAATTCTATATTTTGACCCCTTAAGAACTCTTTTCAACTTAGGGACTTTAAAACAAGGACAAGGACTTTGCACTTTCGTTTTTTCCTCCTCGTCTTCTAAAAATCATAACGCTTTCAATTTTGCACCTACAGACCCATATAAGGGCTTGTTTTTTGTGTAACCAATTATACTTTGTAATGACATTACTTATTTTATAGCATAATCTGCAGCAAAACAGAAAAAAATTGTGGCATGAAATGAAAAAAAAAACGGCATTTTGCTAATTTTAAGGGCTTCCGTTTCTACGCAGTGCACTTTTTGGTAAAAATGACACCTTATCTTTATTCTCTAGGTCCATACAATTACAGGGATACCCAATTTATGTAGGTTTTATTTATTTTACTACTTTAAAAAAATATAACTACAAGCACCAAAATGTGTATGTTTAAAATTGTCATCTTCTGACCACTATAACTTTTTTTTTTTTTTTCAGCGTATGGGGCTATATGAGGGCTTATTTTTTGCGCCGTGGTTTTTATCAATACTATTTTTGTTTTGATGGGGCTTTTTGATCGCTTTTTATTAATATTTTTATGATATATGAAGTGACCAAAAATGCACAATTTTGGTATTTTTTTTTACGTGTACGCCATCGACCGTGCGGTTTAGCTAACCTTATATTTTAATGATTTGGACATTTGATTTTTTTTATTACATCATTTTATAAAAAAAAAATAGGAAAAGGTGGGTGATTAAAATTTTTACTTGGTGGGGGGGGGGGGGGGTCACATTTTTTCTCTTATTTTTTGACCACTTTTTTTTTATCCCCCTTTGGGGGCTTTACCATGCAATCTTTTGATTGCTTGCACTGTTCAAATGCTATGCCAAAGCATAGCATTGAACAGTGTTACCCTCCCGTTGTCCAGTAAGCTGATCGGGACATCGCAATTCTGTCGCAATAGTCCCAATCAGCTCCGCTGAGCTGCCGGGATAATTTTACTTTCAGCTTAGACGCCGCGATCAACAATTGCACATTTTTATGTTGTGTGCAATTGGATTTGTGATCCGTCAATTCAGTGCAATATGTTGTATGGTCATTTGGCGATATGTGTATGTGCAATGTATTTATATAGATTTTAATATTGATGTTGTGAAATGTTTACTGGGAGTCTAATTGTTACATTATGCTGTAAGAGTTAATACCCTCCGGTATATATATTAGAGGGTTTGCCCTACCTGTCATGCCTGAAGAAGCTGCGCATGCTCAGCGAAACGCGTTGCATCCTGGTCCAAATAAATTATTTGTTTCAAGTACTGCGACTCCTGTCCCATTCATCCCGATCAGCGCCAAGGTAATTTGTGTGCCACTCTGAAGCTCCGTCTAGATCGTATCTGCCACGAAGGCTGCAGACGGGACATTGTGCTAATACAAATGTTATCCATTGTTGTGTATGCAGGTACACAACTTGTAGCGGTAAGTGGCTGCTCACCCCTCCCCCACCCCTGGTTCATCATTATACAGTAGCAGTGATACTCCACTATGGAGCACCTTTGCTTTTTTCTAAACCCCTTTAAAATAGATAGATAGGATGGTTGGCAGGCCGACAGGCAGCCCCCCCCCCTTTATATTAGGAGATAGGTGGACTGGTAGGCTCCCCCTACCCCTTTAGGTCAGGCATATAGGTAGACAGACAGGTCCCCCCCCCCCTTTAGATTAGGCAGATAGGTAGACAGGCAGGCAGGTTTCCTTCCCTTTAGATTAGGCAGATAGGTCGACAGACACATAGACAGGCTTCCCCCCCTTTACATTAGGCAGATAGGTCCACAGGCAGACCCCCCCCCCCTTCAATCCTCCTCACATTCAGTGGCAGTATTTGTAAAACAAAAAAAAAGGACTTACCTAATCATCGCATCCACGAAATCCCATTCTTTCCGACCCGCCCAGTAACGTATGCGTCCTAACACGGGCGGCATGATAACATCATATCATTGCACTGCCCATGCCCTGACGCAGCAGACGTCCTGCGCAGCCTCCTTGGAGCAGGTGAGTGGCGGGGCCAGGAGCTCATAGTTCCTAACTTTGCCACTCTGCAGCAACTGCAAACAGGGTCCTGATACTAGTATCAGGGCCTTGTATGCTAGTGTGCATCAGCGGCCCGGCCGTGCTCAAATCTATAAGAACGGGTCAGGTGACTGAGCACAGGCCGGCCCCAGGGTGAGCGACCTACCGGAAATTTTCCCAATATCCTGGTAGGCCAGTCCGGCCCTGATAACAAAGTATTAAGATGAACTTTTGCTAATGACCAAATACTTAGTCATGGCTGTAAATGATGGCACCCCTGAAATTTTTCTGGAAAATGAAGTATTTCTCACAGAAAAGGATTGCAGTAACACATGTTTTGCTATACACATGTTTATTCCCTTAGTGTGTATTGGAACTAAACCAAAAAAAAAAAAAAAAAGGAAGGAAGGAAAAAAAGCAAATTGGACATAATGTCACACCAAAGTCCAAAAATGGGCTGGACAAAATGATAGGCACCCTTTCAAAATTGTGGAAAAATAAGATTGTTTCAAGCATGTGATGCTCTTTTAAACTCACCTGAGGCAAGTAACAGGGGTGGGAAATATAAAAATCACACCTGAAAGCAGATTAAAAGGAGAGACGTTCACTTAGTCTTTGCATTGTGTGTCTGTGTGTGCCACACTAAGCATGGTCAACAGAAAGAGGAGAAGAGAACTGTCTGAGGACTTGAGAACCGAAATTGTGGAAAAATATCAACAATCTCAAGGTTACAAGTCCATCTCCAGAGATCTAGATTTGCCTTTGTCCACAGTGCACAACATTATCAAGAAGTTTGCAACCGATGGCACTGTAGCTAATCTCCCTCGGCATGGATGGAAGAGAAACATTGATGAAAGGTGTCAACGCAGGATAGTCCGGATGGTGGATAAACAGCCCCAAACAAATTCCAAAGATATTCAAGCTGTCCTGCAGGCTCAGGGAGCATCAGTGTCAGCGTGAACTATCCGTCGACATTTAAATGAAATGAAACACTATGGCAGGAGACCCAGGAGGACCCCACTGCTGACACAGAGACAAAAAAGCAAGACTACATTTTGCCAAAATTAACTTGAGTAAGCCAAAATCCTTCTGGGAAAACGTCTTGTGGACAGATGAGACCAAAATAGAGTTTTTGGTAAAGCACATTTATCTACTGTTTACCGAAAATGGAATGAGGCCTATAAAGAAAAGAACACAATACCTACAGTGAAATATGGTGGAAGTTCAATGATGTTTTGGGGTTGTTTTCCTGCCTCTGGCACTGGGTGCCTTGAATGTGTGCAAGGCATCATGAAATCTGAGGATTACTAACGGATTTTGGGTCCCACTTTGACTACAGCCCAGTGTCAGAAAGCTGGGTTTGTGTCCGAGATCTTGGATCTTCCAGCAGAACAATGACCCCAAACAGACGTCAAAAAGCACCCAGAAATGGATGGCAACAAAGCTCTGGAGAGTTCTGAAGTGGCCAGCAATGAATCCAAATCTAAATGGCCACAAGCAGTCTCCATCTACCCTTCTCCTCATCTGGCCATCAGAAGGATTGTCTTTGATTACCATCCAGCCCCTTGATCGTCCCCTGATGAACAGGGGGGCGTGAAACACATTTGGACACCTTAAGTTTGTCTTGCTGACTGGTCAAACTGATTGATAAGTATCTTTAATATTGTTTTTCTGCTACCTATTAACAAGGTTGAACCTGTATATTGTAACTATGTTCTCTACAGCACTTGGTAGAAGCAAAGAAATGACTCCTTTTGCTATCTCTTGCTGTATATAAGTCTTGTTTTTATTTAGTACAATACTGCTGTAACATTTACTAAGGTGTCTGGATTGCAGTACTAGTGCTGACACATTTATCTCCATAGGGGCATAATTCCTTCTATATCCCTATGGTACAATATTATTATTTTATTAAGTGACCTGTTATCTGTGTCCTATTGTCATACTCATTTACCATCTTAAAGCTCCCATTTGGGACACTCTCCTTGTACTGTGTAGCAGACGTATCTCCACAAGTATGCATTACTCTCCTTGTTCTGTATAGTAGACTAGCTATGTACCCGGCGTTGCCTGGTTTTTCCTTCCTAATCCTTGCTGGGTAGGAAAATGAATAAAGGAGGAAGCTTTTGACTTCATATCCCGTCCTCATATATTGTTGTCATATCCCGACCTCCTATCTCGTCATTGTATCCCGACCTCCTATCCTGACCTCCTATCCCGACCTCCTATCCCAACCTCCCATCCCAACCTCCCATCCCGTCCTCCTATCCCATCCTCCTATACCGTCCTCCTATCCCGTCCTCCTATCCCGTCCTCCTAACCCGTCCTCCTAACCCATCCTCCTATCCCGACCTCCTATCCCGACCTCCTATCACGACCTCCTATCCAGTCCTCCTATCCAGTCCTCCTATCCCCTCCTCCTATCCTGGACCTCCTATCCCGGTCCTCCTATCCCGGTCCTCCTATCCCGACCTCCTATCCCGACCTCCTATCCCGACCTCCTATTCCGACCTCCTATTCCGACCTCCTATCCCGACCTCCTATCCCGACCTCCTATCCCGACCTCCTATCCCGACCTCCTATCCCGACCTCCTGTCCTGGTCCTCCTATCCCGGTCCTCCTATCCCGACCTCCTATCCTGGTCCTCCTATCCCGGTCCCCCTATCGCGTCCTCCTATCCCGTCCTCCTATCCCGGTCCTCCTATCCCGACCTACATTTCCCATTGATTTGCATGGTACTTTAAACAAAAACCCCTACCCTCACAAATGGGGGTAGTTAAGGGTTAAACTAACTATCCTATATTTTAAGTGGATATATAAGTAACATGTGACCAAGTATTATCGAAATATCTCCAGCCGTTTGGAAGTTATGCAGTAACATATATTTCTCATTGACTTGTATGAGACTTTAAACATAAACCTTGCCCCTGGCAAATGGGGGTGAGTAAGGGTTAAATCACCTATCCTATGTTTGTTGTTGACATATAGGTAACATGTGTGCCAAGTTTCATGTTAATATCTTTAGCCGTTTGAAAGTTTTTGTGGAACATACATACATACACACACACACACGTTGAGTTTTATATATATATAGATTCACCTCCAAATTGTGGGATCTCTCTGGCATAATTCCTTTTTTTACACATTTTTCTGTTTATTCTGTTTAGCAACTATCCTAATAGTAGCCAATCACATCATATTGGCATATACGACCCCCAATAGTCCCCTCCCTCTCTTACCTTCACCTATACCCCATCTTCCATCTTTAGTCAGGAGGTGAGATATATATATATATGTATTTATTGTTTTTTTTTTCTTCCATCATTACTATATCAACAATATTATTTTTGTTCCTTAGACCGACCAAGCAATTGTATCTTTTTTGTTTCATCTACTATGGCCTAGACCCCGATTGGAGGTTCTGGGTATGATTTGAATATCAAGTGCTTTTGATCACGTTTTTGTGTGTTTATAATTTTTTGATGGTATAGGATGGATTCAGACTCAGATCTAAATCCCATTAAACACCTGTGGAGAGATTTTAAAATTGCTGTTGGGAAAAGGCACCCTTCCAATAAGGGAGACCTGGAGCAGATTGCAAAGGAAGATTGGTCCAACATTCCAGCTGAGAGGCGTAAGGCCCCCTTTACATATATATGGCATCCGTTGTCAGTTCCCTCCGATGCTTCAAAAGCTGCATAGGAGGGAAAATAAAACCAGAACCGATCCTATTCATTTGAATGGGACCATTCACAATCATCCAGTATCTCAGTTTAGATGCTGGATGATTGGACTCGCTGGACCGGCACAGACAGGGGAACGCATCTTGCTGTGTTTCCACGTTCATGCCGCATACTTGTCAGGCGGCTTCAGATGTCGGACCCTGTGTTTATCTATGGAGAGCCAGAGACATCGCCGGACAGAACTGAAAGCATATTACAAGCATCGGCTTTTTCCTCCGGCGCTTCATCTCGAGGACTGCTACAATGAATACTACACAACCAGGGCACCTCCTGCTGTTGCAAAACTACAACTCCCTGCAGCTTCCAGCAGACATGCTGATAGTTCTAGTGCTAGAGGCACCCTGTCTAATGCTAGAGGCAGCCTTGTTTGAGCAAATACAGTTTTTTTTCCAGGTTTTGTACCACTAGCCCACCAGGATTGACGATGACTACCTTTCCCCATGGCTTTAGCTTTAACGTAGTCAATCCTGGTTTTCTAGGGGTACAAAACTTGAAACATAAAAAAACTGATGGTTTAACAGTTAAGTAAAAAAACTGAGCCTGACACCACAGACATACGTAAACCTAGCCTAAGAAGCTTATTAATGGTTATAGGAAGCGATTATTTTTTCCAAAGGGTGTGCAACCAAATATTTAGTTTAGGGTGTCAATCATTTTGTCCAGCCCATTTTTGGAGTTTGGTGTAACATTTGGTGAGAACTATCTCATTTTCTAGAAAAATTTCAGGGGTGCCAACATTTACAGCCATGACTGTATTTTCCACCATCATTTTGCAAATAAATTCTATAAAAATCAGACAATGTGATTTTATGGATTTTTTTTCTCATTATGTCTCTCATAGTTGAGGTATATCTATGATGAAAATTACAGGTCTCTCTCAGCTTTTTATGTGGGAGAACTTTCACAATTGGTGGCTGACTAAATACTTTTTTTTGCCACAATGTAACTACACACAAGGACCAATGATAAATTCCCCCCATAAAGTGTAATTGGAGAAGGGATAGATAACATCACCTAACTAATGGGATTACAGTTGTATTATCAAATGCCTATGGGGGGCCCAAAAGCCCTTCTGGCACATAAGATGAAACCAGTATTATACCAGGGACCTGGTAAGTGGGGAAAGTGTTACAGATTTTACATTGAGGATCAGAAGTTTAAATTATACCTCTATAACTTATTTTCAGGTGTCTGTTTAGAATTCCATATAGGAGCTGTAACTGTGGCCATATATATAGTCACTTAGCTGTCTCAAATACAAGATACAGTGGTCCCTCAACCTACAATGGTCACAGGTTACAATGTTTTCAACATTCAATGGTCTTTTCTGGACCATTGTAACATGAAACCAGACTCACCATATAATGCTACGGACAGTCCAGATCTGCAAAACATGTCAATGGCTGGAAGAACCGACCAATCAGAATGAACATTCACTGGTAAAACACCTGTATTCCTGAAGTGTATGCACTTAATTCCTGTCTGGTAGCGCCTCTCTACAGTACAGGGAGGTATCACATTCTCAAATAATAAATAATAGATGTGGAACGATAAAATCTGGTGGTCTTCTTAAATGGATACTCCACCCTAAACATCTTATCCCCTATCCAAAGGATAGGGGATGAGATGTCCAAGCTGTCACTCTCCATCCCATAGACATGAATGGAGGGGGCATGGCTTGACTTCATGAACACAGAAGCCCCGGCAATCCTGTGGGGGGTCCCAGCAACATGGACCCCATGATCAAACATCTTATCCCCTATGCTTTGGATGTGGGGACAAGATGTTTAGGGCCAGAGTACCTCTTTAAAGAGGTGGTCTTTTGGAGAGGTTTTACTGAATTAAAGTGACCAGTTTGTCACTCAGTGTAGATAACTTTATAAATAAAAAACACTTGCCATATTTTAGCTCAGTCTCAGAAATAAAAAGAATGCATCTGATAGGTTTTCCAACTTCTTTCTTCAAATTCAAAAACATTTAATTGCATAACAAAAAGAATACAAAGAATCTGCCAAAGGGTATGTGAGAATACAGATCAATCAACAAATGAAGCACTGTACAGGATTGAACAAAGTTAGGGTCACTGATAAACTTCTTTGGCCTCAATGGGGAGCAATAATGAATTAAAGATAGCAACCTCATCAGGTAAAAAAGGACAAATTCTGTGTGCCCTGCACCGCGCCTAGTGCACATGGGGCAGGTCAATACAGCTCACAGAAGGCAGAACATATTAAGTAAAACATCATGGCAACATAACATAACATAACAGTAACATCAGAGAGAAAAAAAAGGTACAATGAGGAGAGGACAAATAAAATAAAAGAGAATAGAAGTAAAAGAGGGGGAAAACAACAATGACCAAGGACACAGAAGGGAAGGGGGGGGGGTGGAGGACACGAGACAAGAAGGTGAAAAGAGAAAAAAGAGGGAAAAGGTGAGCAGTAAAAGAAGGGGAGAAAGGAAAGAGGGAAAGAGTGCCAACACCAAGTAGAAGATGGGGATCCTGAAAGAGTCCTCTAGTGGGTCAAGGAAAGGGCATGATAATCTGGGGAATCAGGGACCAAGACATCCAGTGCAGCAAGAAGCGCTCTGAGGATGAGGACGCCTCAGCCATACACTCCTCCATCCCATAGATAAAAAGTACCTCCCATTCAGTCACAGTGGGTGGAAGCACAGATTTCCATTTCCTCGGGATCACCCTGCGTGCCGCCGCCAGCAGCAAACACACTACTCCCTTGCGAATAGATTTCACCTGACCCGGGAGCATAGACAGTAAAATAACCTGAGGGGAGAGTGAGAGGGCAACTCCCGTCACCTTAGTAATGATATCCAAAACTCTCAACCAAAAAGGGAGAAGAAGGAAGCAATCAAGCCAAATATGGGACATGGTCCCGGGAGCCGAACCACACTGCCAACACACCTCTGGACCCGTCAGAAAGTTTTGGTGCAACAAAGTTGGAACATAGTACCACCGAGACAACACTTTATAATTTGTTTCCTGCAATTTCACAGATACATTGGCTCCATGGCACAATGTGTAGGCCTTCGACCAATCTTGCGAGTCAAAGGTGCAGGCCAGCTCCTGTGACCAGCCTGATGGGGGCGATTGGACAATACAAAGCCACACAGCATAGATCGCCGACACTAGATGACCCCGGGGGTACGAATCAAGACACAGGCTCTCAAAGTGGAGGGGCACCCGATGGAGATCCAAAGTCTGTTGCCATGTACTATAAAAATGCAACAGATGGGTATATTGCCACAGCTCAGCCAGGGAAGGGGACTGCCCTGAAGGACCTCCGCTACAGATTTCAATGAGCCAGATTGGAGAACATGAGAGAAAACAAAGATGGAGCTTCTGAACCTACCCAAATAAGGGCCTAACGACCCACCCGGAGAGAAGTCAGGATTAATGTGGACAGGTGTCAAGGGACCATTGGGGCGTAGGAGACCTGCTTTGCAGAGAAAGCGGTGACACAGCTGCAGAAAAATCTGTGCTACCAGTGGGAGACGCACTACATTGGCTGCAGTCCAGTACAACACAAGCGTCCAGGGGAGAGCCGTGAGCAGAAACGGGGATAGCAGAGTCTCCAAACGAACCCAAAGTTTCCCTTGAGAGTGATGAAACCAGTCCATGATACGAGTGGCCACCGCCGAGAGGTAATAAAGAAACGGGTCTGGTAGAGTCAGCAGCCCCCCTCCGCCTTGGGACGTATCAGGGTCAAGTGGGCCATACGGTGACCTGAGGAGCCCCACACATATTTAGTAAACAGTTTCTTAACTGTCTGGAAGAACGTCCGTGGAAGGAGAATAGGCAGGGTCTGAAAAAGGTAGAGAAGTCTCGGTAGAAGGTTCATTTTAATAATATTAACCCTCCCAATCCGTGAAAAGTCTCGTCTGTCCCATTTGGTCAAGTCCTTCGAAAAGGAGGAAAGCAAGGGACCAAAGTTCAAATTGAACACCCGTGAAAGGTCGCCCGGGACCTGAACCCCAAATATCTAAAGGAGGACGTCGCCCACCTGAAAGAATACTGCCTATGTAAGGAGGATACCCCCAAGGAGACATCAAGGGGTACACTTTTAGAGAGATTAAGCCTATAGTTACTACATTTGCTATATTCCTCTATGAGGGAGAGGAGGGCTCGTGAGCTAGATTCTGGGCTAGTGATGTAGAGCAAGAGGTCATCAGCAAATGCAGGACATTTAACATGCTCCCCCTGAATCTGCACCCCCCCCCTAAGGTCCTCACACTGCCTGATAGCCTGCAACAGGCATTCCATAACGAAAACATACAGGAGGGGGGAGAGGGGACCGCCCTGTCTGGTACCGTTGCAGATCGTAATGGGGGAAGACAGGGTCCTTTTTATCCAAACCCTAGCCTGGGGATGGGCATAGAGAGCCAAAATACAATTTAACATCACAGGAACCAAATCTAAATGACAAAGGACACCCCCGCAGAAAGACCCAATCCACCCTATCAAAAGCCTTTTTGGCATCTAGGGACAGAAGTATACACGGAATACGGGATGACTGCACATAATTGATCAGGAGAAGGTTTTCAGGGTATTATCCTGAGCCTCTCTGATAGGAACAAAGCCCACCTGATCAGGGTGAAACAGGGTCTCCAGCAGAGGGGTCAATCGGAGAGCCAACAATTTGGCGTACAATTTGGCATCTACGTTGATAAGGGAAATCGGGCAATAACTTTGGCATAAGTTGGAATCCTTCCCCTCCTTAGGGATAACAGTGATAAAAGCTTGTAAAAATGAGGATGGGAAGGGAGATGTGTCAGAAACCGTGTTAAAGGCCTTGAGGAGGCATGGGGACAATTCAGAACTAATGAGATTATAGAACATGGAGGTATAGCTGTCCGGGTCAGGGGCTTTACTGGAGGGCATAGAGGAAATAGCCGTACACAATTCCTCTAATGAGAAGGTCCTGAAGGGACTGCAAAGGAAGGGAAGGCAATGCAGTCCTTTGTAAATAAGCCCATAGGCCCGGTGAGTCCCCGTCCGACCCATCAGGCATCGGACTCAGACCATAGAGGTCTGAATAGTATGACCTTAAGCTATCTAGAATCGGAGAAGTGAGGAGAAGTATTCACCCCCCCACCCCCCAGGAGATTTAATAGAAGGAACATGTAGGGAGACCCGCTTATCCCTAAGAGCCCAAGCCAACAGTTGACCTGCCTTGTTGCCCCACTCATAAGACACACTGGAGCAAATCTATCTGTGTCAATTATACTTCTTGTCAATGCGAACCTGAATCTCCCTCTGTACTTTAAGCAGGTCTCGAAAGACCTCCTCCGAGAGAGTGGACTTATGCAGAGACTCCAGAGAGTGCAATTTCTGGGATGCAGCACATTTGAGTTTGGCACCGTGATTGATCAAGATGCTATGAAGGACGCATTTCAGCACTTCCCACCGACATTGAGGAGAGGTGGGATCGCTCGCGTGATCCGACACAAAGTTAGAAATCCCCGCTCTCAGATCTGCCAAACAGAGAAAATCAGAGAGGAGCGACTCATTGAGTCTCCATGTAAATTCCCTCCTCGAGCCACTCGGCAGTGACAAGTCACAATAAAATGGGGCATGATCAGAAAACATAATATAACCTATAGTGGTTGAAAGCACCTGAGGGAGAAGACAGTGACTGACAAAAATATAGTCCAGTCTAGTGTATACCCTACAGGCGTGAGAATAAAATGTTTAGTCGCATGGTGAAAACCAGTCGGCAAATCTTATTAAGCTGCGAGAAAGACAGAGCGGAGGCCCCAGAGGAGCAATCTAAGGAAGGAATCAAGGAGACATTCAAATCTCCACTGACCACCATCAAACCCTGAGAAAAAAACAGTTAGGTCATCCAACACTTTTTGCAGGAAAGACAACTGACCACGATTTGGGGCGTAAATATTAGCTATAGTGTAGGCCCTCCCTTGAATGGTGCAGGTAACAAAGACGTAACAACCCTCTTCATCAACCTTGGAATCTAAAACCTGAACTGGGAGGGACTTATGGAACAGGATGGCCACACCCTTAACCTTCTGAGAATGACAACTACTATAGTACTATGTAGAGTAATATCTATTTCGAAGAACAGCTGCGTGTTCCTGCAGGAGGAGGGAGGAGGTAGAAAGGGGATGGGGGCACACACAAGAGAAAAAAAAGGGGGGGGGGAACAAGACCACAAACAAATAAATACCGAAACAAATGCAAACAGCAGAACAAAGAAATGTCTGCAAAGATACTATGACTAATAGCACTGAGCTAGTAGCAGGCAGGTAGGATATCCTGCCACAACCTATTGGGGGCAGGCCAATTAGGAGATTAAGAACAGCAGAAAAGAGAGTATAAGAGAGCATGAGCTTAGATGCCAAGCACCGGCAAGGGGAGATACAAAAAGGGGATATAGGTCAGGAAGCGCTGCATGTGCATAACGCAGGACAAAGAAAAAAAAAAAGGAGCAAGATAAAACCTCTGCGGAGAAGCAGGAAAACAAGGAACAGGGGCAGTAGAGAGGGGAAAAGGATGCAGGGAGGGAGAACAAAACAAGGAGGCATATCAAATATCAAGCTTCAAAGTGCAACAAGCCAGACATGGGGACAACTCCTCATCTTTAGTGATCCCTTGATCTGCCTGGCCCATCACTCGATCCGGAAAAGCTGCGAGGGCGGCGGCAGGGGCGTTGAGGCCGAGGTGAGAGCCCATCAGTTTGAGAATGCCTCAATCTCTGGGGCAGCGGCAACAAGGAAGAAAACGGGACCGCAACCAGTTCCTCCTAGCCCGGGAGCCATATAGAGGGTAGTCCGAAAGTCTGTAGAAACTGAGGAAGGTCATCCAGAGAGCGCAATGTGGCAACTTTCTCTTGGTGGTGGGCATTAAGGGCAAACGGGAACCCCCAGCGATACAGGATATGGCGAAACTGCAGTTCAGCAAGCAGAGGTTTCAAAGAGGCTTGTGTATGTCTCCATTAATCTGGAAAAAACTGGAGCTTGGCTCCATCAAAGTCAGTCTCCTTCATCTGACGGGCTTTCCTCATGATCTCTTCCTTAACAGAGTAGTAATGGATACGGCAGATCACGTCCCGTGGCTTAGCTGGGTCTTAGCTCAGGGGCCTCAGGGCCCGGTGAGCCCGGTCAATTTCAATATGCCAGGGGCTGCCTTCTGAGGAGTCCCAAGATGGGTTTGGGGATGGCTGAGGGTGGATATCCTCCTGGCAAGGCGACTGGAGGGCCTGGTGGGGAGAAGGAGATGCCGATAATGCAGAGTAGAGGAGGGGGAGCTGGGAGCCCCTCCATCAGAGGGCCCAGCAGCCATATCATATAGGTGAAGCCCCGTACCACTAGGAGGAGAAGGTGCAGACAGCTGGCAATGTCCCCAAGGTGGTGAGGGTGGGGGTTTGGCAGCCCACGCTGTGTCCAGACTGGGGCTAGAAAGAGGGATGGCTGCACTGTAAGGCCTCGGCTGCAGTGGGGTATGGAGGCCTCGTAGTCCCACACTCGCTGCAGGGGAGATGAGGGGAGACACATCCGGCAGCAGCGGAGCAGCACCCGCCATAGAGCAGAGCTCAGACACCGGCAGATCAATAAGTAGAGGAGGCGGGGAGTGGAGCGGGGAGTCTCATAGCTTACCCGCACCTCCAGTGGCAGCTCGTCTCTCCCCTGCGCCGGAGTCCTGTAATGGCGCCCGCTCTCCGGCACTCAGAACAGCAGGGGGTGGGGACTCCCAGGGTAAAGAAGAAGCTGAATATGGTGGTGGCCGGGGGGAGGCCAACTCCGGCAGCTCCAACAGCTCCGCCAGCGGAGCGAAGAAATTATAAATCGGGACCCCTGGTGCTCAAGGGTCTGAGGATTTCCTGGTCGACTTGCGGGAGCGCTTCTGGCCCATGGAAGCGGAAGGTGGGTCCCCAATAAGCTAGGCAGCAGCGAAGCTCTGTGAAAGCACGTCTTCTCGGCGTGCATTGCAAACCATACCCCAAGTTTTTCAACTTCTTGTTTAAGGTCGTGGAAACTTTTCGAAACTGACATCAAAGGGCAAAGAGAAGAGCTTTGAAGATGACACCATCTTGTAGAACATCAATAACAGAAGTACATGACAGATGAAATGATGACTGATCTACACAGCACAGCATGATTCATTGGAACGCAACATATCGTGCTACTTCTCTATAACTCACTCGATCAGCTATAAATAAGGCAATACCTTAATTTTTTACTCATATTGGGGCACAGCTGAGTTTCAGTGAAATTCTGTATACTGGAAATATATTTCTTTATTTATGGAAATTGATTAATAAGATTGCATTTCATCAGAATGATACACTGAAGTATATCATGGGTAAGCTGTGCCAGATCCATTGCGTTCAGTGGACTGAATCTAGTCTATTAATGGCCACCTTTGGTCAATTTCCAAATGTATACAATTTTTTTTACAGGACCCCCGAATTTTTTATTAAAGTGCCGCCATAATTTTTTCCCAATAACTAGTTGCTTGACTGATGCCGCATGCAATTAAAATGTGTGTGTGTTTGGGGGGGGGGGGGGGGGGGGAGGGTCTGGTTGATCATTGTAGTCTACTGAGTCATACTTTTCTCAATGGCGATCACATCCAATATGCTCAAATTGATATCTGTGCTAATAAAGTCCTGTGTACTCTTATTATCAGACTTTAAGCAAATTAGGGACCTAAGGGGCACCAGCTGTGTCTTCCTGCAGCTGCTTTTATCACACTGAATGATTGACTTTGCCAAATGCTTAATCAAAAAAAGAGCAAATAGATATACTCCTCATTTTTCCCAATGGTTTGTAGCGCTGCAACATCCACATACAATCATATATGGCTGAACTAAAGATATCTGTGATAAATGTTTTTATAACTCCTTTAATTTATTTATAGCCCACCTTAAAGGGGTTATCCGGGTTTTATTAAGTTTTCACTTCGTGCCCTTGATGCCAGGTTATGTCTTAAGTGCTTCACTTGCCTTCCATGTGTGGGGTGGATTGACCCCTTTTTGTGATTTCATGGTACCCCCAGGTTCAGCATTCCTCTGGTCTCTTGATGATTGTGGTTTCAAGCCTTTCCCAGAATCCTGTTCTACTCAAGACAACAGCCTCATGGTCTGTCACTATGGCCTTATCCCTTATCTGTACTCAGCTCTGTACCCTCAAACATCCATGACAACACAAGATTATAGGTAGTGGCGGAAGTGAAGGCGGAACAAGCAGGGCTCTGTGCACTCAGGCTCCTGGCTTGTCAATCAGTCTGATGTGTGAACCGGGAGGGTGTCACTGAGTCTAAGTGTCTTCAGTGTACAGAGCCTTGCTTGTCCTCAGTACAAAGAGCCCTGCTTGTCCTCACTGCACAGAGCCCTGCTTATCCTCAGTGTACAGGGCTCTGCTTGTCCTCAGTGCACAGGGCCCTGCTTATCCTCAGTACAAAACCCTGCTTGTCTTCACTGCACCGAGCCCTGCTTGTCCTCGGTGCACAGAGCCCTGCTTGTCCTCGGTGTACAGGGCCCTGCTTGTCCTCAGTGTACAGAGCTCTGCTTGTCCTCAGTGTACAGAGCTCTGCTTGTCCTCAGTGTACAGAGCTCTGCTTGTCCTCAGTGCACAGAGCCCTTATTGTCCTCAGTGTACATAGCCCTGCTTGTCCCATCCACAAGCCCTGCTTGTCCTCACTGCACAGAGCCCTGCTTGTCCTCAGTGTACAGAGCTCTGCTTGTCCTCAGTGCACAGAGCCCTTCTTGTCCTCAGTGTGCAAAGCCCTGCTTGTCCTCACTGCACAGAGCCCTGCTTGTCCTCAATGTACAGAGCCCTGCTTGTCCTCAGTGAACAGGGCCCTGCTTGTCCTCAGTGTACAGGGCCCTGCTTGTCCTCAGTGTACAGAGCTCTGCTTGTCCTCAGTGCACAGAGCCCTTCTTGTCCTCAGTGCACAGAGCCCCGCTTGTTCTCAGTGTGCAGGCCCTGCTTTTCCTCAGTGCACAGAGCCCTTCTTGTCCTCAGTGTACATAGCCCTGCTTGTCCCATCCACACTTCCTGAGACACAGACAATAGTTGCAGGGATAAGACAGCAATTTTAACCCAAAAACATACTTTTTAAAATAAAAAACATGTATATTACAAATTACACATGTTATAATCTACATTAGATAAAAAGTGTTTGCTAAGGACAGTGTCGATTTAAATTATTTTTTGTCGTATTAATTAACCATTACCACATTGTCAAACAATAATATAAAACAATTGCAGACATGGCAGATCCTCAGAACTAATTGATATTAAAGCAGATGACCTACCTCGAAACTGACAGATCCATTGTGGTCTGTGTCGAAAGCATTAAACAGAAAGTGTGCGTAATTCGAAACATCTAAAAAAAAAAAAAATAATAAAGACAATTAGTGAATACAATTTGTAAAAATGTTATAATTTTACAAAAATGTTTTTTTTATAATGTAGGGTCTATTCACACGTACAGTATACTGCGCATATTTTAGGCTGAAGATTTGATTTGAGTCATTTATTTATAGTTTTCATTGTAATTTGCAGCATAAAATCTGCATCAAATATGCGCAGGACACTGTACAGGTGAACACACCCTTAAAGTCTACTTGGTAGGATATGTGTTTATATTTCTGGGGCACCTCTGAGCCTGAGATTTGTGTGAGACTACAACGGTGAAGATGTATTTTAAATGCTGCAGTCATACCTGGTGAAACAAAAATTTAAACACAAATCCTACCACCTGAGCGACTCAGGACTTGTACTTTAAGGGTAGGGTCACACGGTGCAGGGACGTCACTGACGTCCCGAGCGTGCGCCAATAGTAACTGAGCAGAGCCGAGCGGTGAGGAGGAGGCGCGCGCATGGTAAGTGACCAGCGGCACGTCATCTTCAGTATTCCGACCACCGCTCCGGGGTCGCGATCTACCCATAGGCCATAGCAGTAGATTGTTACCCCGGAGCGGTGGTCGGAATACTGAAGTGGGGCAGCATACAGGCATACAGCCTCCAGCCATACACTGTATATGGCTGAAGGCTGTATGTCTGTGGGGGAACTGTACTGCACCTAATGTGGGGGAACTATACTGCACCTAATGTGGGGGAACTATACTGCACCTAATGTGGAAGAACTATACTGCACCTAATGTGGGGGGGAACTATACTGCACCTAATGTGGGGGGGGAACTATACTGTACCTAACGTGGGGGAACTATACTGCACCTAACGTGGGGGAACTATACTGCACCTAATGTGGGGGAACTATACTGCACCTAATGTGGGGGACTATATTGCAGCTAATGTGAGGGAACTAAACTGCACCTAATGGGGGGGGAACTATTCTGCACCTAATGTGGGGGAACTATACTGCACTTAATGTGGGGGAGCTATACTGCACCTAATGTGGGGGAGCTATACTGCAGCTAATGTGGGGGAACTATACTGCACTTAATGTGGGAACTATATTGCACCTAATGTGGGGGAACTATACTGCACCTAAAGTGGGGGAGCTATACTGCACCTAATGTGGGGGACTATACTGCACCTAATGTGGGGGACTATACTGCACCTAATGTGGGAACTATATTGCACCTAATGTGGGGGAACTATACTGCACCTAAAGTGGGGGAGCTATACTGCACCTAATGTGGGGGACTATACTGCACCTAATGTGGGGGACTATACTGCACCTAATGTGGGGGAACTATACTGCACCTAATGTGGGGGAACTATACTGCACCTAATGTGAGGGACTATACAGCACCTAATGTGAGGGACTATACTGCACCTAATGCGGAGAACTATACTGCACCTTATGTGAGGGACTATACTGCACCTAATGTGAGGGACTATACTGCACCTAATGGGGAGAACTATACTGCACCTAATGTGGGGAACTATACGGCACCAAATGGGGGGAACTATACTGCATCTAATGTGAGGGAACTATATTTTACCTTTTATGAACAAGAAAATGATGAAGTTTTGGTATAATGACGCAACACTATGGGGCTGGCATGTAATTTTTTTCCAGGGCAGTTTTCACACCCAGTCCAGCCCTGCCCAGTGTTTCCCAACTCTTTACCAGTGTTTCCCAACCAGGGTGCCTCCAGCTGTTGCAGAACTACAACTCCCAGCATGCCCAGACAGCCAAAAGCTGTCTGGGCATGCTGGGAGTTGCAGTTTTGCAACAGCTAGAGGCACCCTGGTTGGGAAACACTGCTCTATACAAATCCACATCATACCATGTTTAAATTGAAGAACTTTTTTTTTTTTTTTTTAAACAACTGGTGCCAGAAAATTAAACAGTTTTGTAAATTACTTCTATTAAAAAATCTCAATCCTTCCAGTACTTATCAGCTGCTGTATGCTACAGAAGATGTTTTCTTTTTGAATTTCTTTTCTGCCTGACCAAAGTCCTCTCTGCTGACACCTCTGTCCATTTTAGGAACTGTCCAGAGCAAAAGAGGTTTCTAAAATGGACAGTTGCTAAAATGGACTTTGGTCAGGCAGAAAGGAAATTAAAAAAGAAAACACGCTTTCCAGTGGAGTACCCCTTTACTGCCAAAGTGTATCGAAACTCAGGCAGAATTTGCAGAAGCATTAAAAAAAATTGATTTGCCACCAGACACAAGATACATGCAAACAGCCATATATGCGACATTTAGGTCTGCAATTGACCTTTCTCAAACACAACAGGCGGTGAAGAGTAGGAAGAGGTTTGGGAGGTACTGGTGCTGTTTTGAAGGCTCAGGCTATGTTCACACGATGGAATTTCCGCATCAGCAATGTCCCATAGATTTCAATGGGATTCTGCTGCACTGAATCCACGGCCCAGCGCTCAACATTCAGGGGAATGTCCGCACTGAGATTTTCTGTGCGGACATTCCCTCGTGTGAACATAGCCTAAGGGCGGTCACAGCAAATATTGATTTACATTTATCTTATTTTCCTTCACTTTGGGGGAGATTTATCTAAACCTGTCCAGAGGAAAAGTTGCTGAGTTGTCCATAGCAACCAAACAGATCGCTTCTTTCATTATTGAAAAGGCCTTTGTAAAATGAAAGTAATCTGATTGGTTGCTATGGGCAACTCAGCAACTTTTCCTCTGGACAGGTTTTGATAAATCTCGCCCATTGTATTTTGTTAATTGTTAAAGGAGAACTGCGGCACAACACTTTTTACTTTCCCTGTGTCCGGGCTGCAAAAAAGGAGAAAAAAAAAACTTTAACTCACCTTCCTATGTTCACCTATGTATATCGGTGTCCCGTTCCTCCGGTGATGCTCTGCTTCCTGCTTCTTAGGCTCGGGACGTCACACTGAAGTCAGCGTATCGCCAGCCGCAGCAATGTCCCGCCTCAGCCAGTGATAGGCTGAGCGCACTGTCATGTAAGGAGCCTGGGCCCCGCCTCCTCCCAACTGCACAGGCTTCTTACATGACAGTGTGCTCAGCCTATCACCGGCCGATGCGGAAATTCGCTGCGGCCGGCGATACGCTGACTGCAGTGTTGCACTGCAGTTCTCCTTTAAAAATAAGCTGTTAACACTTCTATTTTTTAAAGCATTTTTTTTCACACCTGCCATTAACATTTGCACGGAACTGTATGTGGTCATGGTGTAGAACAGTTGTAGTTTTGCAACAGCTGGAGGCGCACTGGTTGGGAAACACTGCTGTAGAAGTACTATTCAGCCCTTGTGTAGCACTGTATATACATTAGTTTTTGTGATGGTGAAAAATTATTTAGGGCAGGACTGATGGGTATCAATGGGAAAAAAGTGCTATGGTAAAGTAATAACCAGATGGTATATCTAAGAAGCCTGTCGTGTTATAAAAATTATCAAGTACGGTATATATATATATATATATATATATATATATATATATATAGTCAGAAAGTTGATTAGAAACCTTTTATAATGTTTTTTTCTATTAGTACCATATTTGAAGAGATCATTGCTCTGAAGCCAGCAACAATAAAGTATTATAGTAATACAACACATGAGTATGGTCTATGCTTCTTCCTATATGTAATTGTAAGTTTCATAATAAGAGTTCATGGCCATGTTATGTTTCATATAGAGCAATGATAGAACTGTCAAAGTGTTGCATTAGCCGGCAGACATAACCCCATATACCTCTAATTTCATACAGTGAAATACAGAAGTGTTTTCTGCTGGACTATATCAGAAGCTGTCAAGAAAAAATGGTGCATTTTCTATCTTTCACTCGCTATGTATATACACTTACTGGCCACTTTATTAGGTACACCTGTTCGATTGCTTGTTAACATAAATAGCTTATCAGCCAGTCATATAGCAGCAACTTACTGCATTTAGGCATGTAGATCTGGTCAAGATAAGTTCAAACCGAGCATCAGAATGGGAAGAAATGGGATTTAAAGGGGTACTCCGCCGCTTGGCATCTTATCCCATATCTAAAGGATAGGGGATAAGATGTCTGATCACGGGGGTCCTGCCGCTTGGACCCCCATGATCTCTGAAGGCAGTGGTCATGACATCACACCACGCCCCCTCCATTCATGTCTCTGGGAAGGGGTGTGAGGGCTTTAGATAGGGAATAAGATGCCTAGCGGTGGAGTACCCCTTTAAGTAACTTTGAATGTGGCGTGGTGGTAAAAGACGGGCTGATCAGTGTATTTTAGAAACTGCTAATCTACTTGGATTTTCATACAGAGCTCTAGGGTTTACAAAGAATGTAAAACCTGTTATATCCAGGGAGGCACATTTGTATGGATGAAAATGTCTTGTTGATGTCAGAGGTCAGAGGAGAATAGGCAGACTGGTTCAAGATGACAGAAAGGCAACAGTAACTCAAATACCCACTTGTTACAACCAAGGTGTGCATAATACCATCTCTGAATGCATGAACTGTCAAACCTTGAAGCAGATGGGCTGCAGCAGCAGGAGACCTAAGAACAGGTGGCTACAATTCACACAGGCTTGCCGAAATTGGACAATGGAAGACTGGAAGAACGTTGCCTGGTCTTGATTCCAGCTGTGACATTCAGATAGCAGGGTCAGAATTTGGTGTAAATAACACAAAAACATGGATCCATCCTGTCTTATATCAATGGTTAAGGCTGGTGGTGGTGTAATGTGAGGGGACATTTTCGCACACTTTGGGCCCCTTAGTGCCAACTGAGCATCATATAAATGTGACACTCTACCTGAGTATTGTTGCTGACCATATCCATCCCTTTATGACCACAGTGGACCCATCTTCTGATGGCTTCTTCCAGCAGGATAATGCACCATGTTACAAAGCTCACATCATCTCATACATTACTCCATTGGTCTTCACAGTCAACAGATCTCAGTCCTATAGATCACCTTTGGGATGTGGTGGAACAGAAGATTCACATCATGGATGTGCAGCCGACAATCCTGCAGCACTGTGATGGCATCATGTCTGTATGAGAAAAACCTCTGTGGAATGCTCCGAGCACCTTGTAGAAAGTATGTCATAAAGAATGAAGGTAAAAGGGGCCGGACCCGATACTAACAAGGTGCGCTTAATAAAGTGGCCAGTGAGTGTCTACTGTACTATATATATATATATATATATATATATATATATATATATATATATACATATATATATATATATACATATATATGTATACATACATACACACACACACACACATATGGGAGCCCCAATACACTTCAATTTTGTTCTGGAAATCATACAATGTGAGGCATCCACATATAGTAGTGTGTTACTGTTCTTTACTTTCTATAGGACTGATCACTGAATAACTTGTATACAGTAGCAATAAAACAGACAATATTGCAATGATTGGAACCTGGAGTATTTCTCATTTCTCTACGTTAGTCTTTGCTGACTGCATATTGACCTTCATGCACGGATCAATAGCCGCCGAGAGGTGGAGGCAGAGAGCACTGATAAATGTTAACATCATCACTCATTCTCTATTTTAGGAAACAGAGAGCAGAGCGGCTGTATCTATTGGAGAATCGGTGCCATCTTTTTACATTTATTTATCAAAAGTGTTATACATAGAAATTATAAAGCTACATTTAAATGTTACGGAAATATAAATCAGACAACTATGAGATGCTGTGTATTAGAGGAGAAACCTGTACACAGCAGCGGGCTTGGCAAACAAATAAAATCATTCTAAAGGCCACCATCCATCTATTCCAGACATGTACACATGCTCGCAATGTAGAACAGGTAAGAACAGTGCAGCAGGGGGACATAAAACAAACAGGAGCGCTTCCGGGTGGCAACAGCCGTTTCCTGCGTCAATACGCACTTCCTCAGGCCAACGGCCTGAGGAAGTACGTATTGACGCAGGAAATGGCTGTTGCCGCCAGGTGGTGCTCCTGTTTGTTTTGTGTCCCCCTGCTGTACTATTTTTTACCTGCTTTTTATCGGCCTGAGGAAGAGTATATTGATGCAGGAAACGGCTGTTGCAGCTAGGTAGTTCTCCAGTTTGTTTTATGTCCCCCTGCTGCACAGTTTTTTTTATGGCCTGAAGAAGTGCATATTGAAACAGTTACATAGTGTATAAGGTTGAAAAAAAAGACAAGAGTCAGTCAAGTTCAACATAAAGCCCTACTGTGTTGATCCAGAGGAAGACAAAAACCCCATGAGAGTGATGCCAATTGCCCAGGAAACAGAAAACGGCTGTTGCTGCCAGGTAGCTCTCCCTTAGTTTTATGTCCCTCTGTTTCACTGTTTTTTACCTGCACTTTGTTCATAATAAAGAAGAGTGCTACGGAAGGAGTGAAACTACAATGTTGTTGTGGTAGCAGGATACACACCTAAAACTAAAGACATTTAAGACTAAAAGTCTATGAGACGTCTGGCTATTCTGTAGACCGCTTGATTTAGCACCTGGCTCTTTTTTTTTTTTTATTATTGATTTCAAAGTATAAGTAAAGCTAGAAACAAGATGTTTTTCCTTCTGTAAGAGAACTACTTTTCACCACAGCTCTATTTCTTCTTTATGGCAGCTGAGTGCTGTAGTTGCCAGCAGCTGTCATAGAGAATGAATTGGGCGGCAGTCATACATTCACACTCAGGGTCCCATTCTTGAGATCATGGGGAGTCTCATAGGTTGGGGGTCCAGTGATCAGACAGTTATGCCATGTTCTGTGGATTGGAAGTAACTTCTAATGGTGGGACAACCCTTTCAAGAGATAAAATAGCAGTCCCTACTGTGTATTAGATTTCGTGCAAAGGGTTACACTTGTTGACACTTCATTTTCATTTCTTATAATAGTAGACTGGCACTTTCTGTTAAAGTGTACCTGTCCTTAATAAAAACTTTTGATATCATGTAGATAATACCATTATATGTACATTTGTAATATACATTGATTCAATGAGATAGGTGAGATAATGCTGTCCCTGCAGCTATTGTGCGTGCGTCTCTGTGAGGAGAACAAATACAGGAAGTGAGGGCAGGACATGCAGGCTCCTGGCTTGGCAATCATCCTGCTGTGTGAGCCGGAGGCATGTCACAGAGCCTCACTGCACAGAACCCTGCTTGTCCTCAGTGTACAGAGCCCTGCTTGTCCTCAGTGTACAGAGCCCTGCTTGTCCTCACTGTACAGAGCCCTGCTTGTCCTCAGTGTACAGAGCCCTGCTTGTCCTCACTGCACAGAGCCCTGCTTGTCCTCAGTGCACAGAGCCCTGCTTGTCTTCAGTGCACAGAGCCCTGCTTGTCCTCACTGTACAGAGCCCTGCTTGTCCTCACTGTACAGAGCCCTGCTTGTCCTCAGTGTACAGAGCCCTGCTTGTCCTCAGTGTACAGAGCCCTGCTTGTCCTCACTGCACAGAGCCCTGCTTGTCTTCAGTGCACAGAGCCCTGCTTGTCCACAGAGCCCTGCTTGTCCTCAGTGCACAGAGCCCTGCTTGTCCTCAGTGTACAGAGCCCTGCTTGTCCTCAGTGTACAGAGCCCTGCTTGTCCTCAGTGTACAGAGCCCTGCTTGTCCTCAGTGTACAGAGCCCTGCTTGTCCTCAGTGCCCAGAGCCCTGCTTGTCCTCAGTGCACAGAGCCCCGCTTGTCCTCAGTGCACAGAGCCCCGCTTGTCCTCACTGTACAGAGCCCCGCTTGTCCTCAGTATACAGAGCCCCGCTTGTCCTCAGTGTACAGAGCCCTGCTTGTCCTCAGTGTACAGAGCCCTGCTTGTCCTCAGTGTACAGAGCCCTGCTTTTCCACCCACACTTCCTGTATTTGGTCTCCTCACAGAGACACGCATACAATAGCTGTAGCAATAAAAATATACACATTTTTTTAAACAATGTATATTACAAATATACATATAATGGTATTATCTACATAATATAAAAAGGTATAGTTAACAACAGGTACACTTTAAAGGGCAGATATCCTGTTCTTGCAAGGATTCTTGCCCTGTTGACAGTGTAGGCCTCTTCTATATAGATCGACAATAAGGGCCCATAAATATAACCCTGTGAACCTTATCTTACTGACTTGTCTGCTGCTCATAAAGATAAAGTTTAGATATGATGGTCTGTTATTGCTCAGGTTAAATATGAAGATAACATAAGGAATAATCTGCTTTATACATACTGACAGTCTTGGTTTTATACAACTCAGCCTTAATTCCAGTTATGTCTTATCTAAGAAGCTCATTATGGAAGATATCATAAGCAGACGGAAGAATATTTAGCACTGGTGCTACCAGTGTTACTGCTGAGCATCTGCTGTGTTCTTCTCAGGAATGGATCATTACACTACAGACATATTGTTGTTCAGTGTTTGTTTTCTACTTAGGAGAATATTACTAACTCTGCAGCCTTCTTTTAACTACATACATCTTAGCTGTAAACTGCGGAGATAGAAAGTGCCACTTACCTCCCTGTGGGAAGAACTGAGCGTAAATATCTTTAAACGTTTCTTCATTGACAATCCCACTGGGACATTCCTGGTGAAGCAAAGAAATAAACAATGAAATGGCGGTGAGACTCACTGTTTGAGGCGTTTTATAAATAATATTTCATATGTATTTCCATTGTTCACTTCTGTTTTCTCCCAGGCTGTCTAAAGAAATTAAATAAAGCTGAAGAGTAGGAGATGCTGACATTCTTAATGCCCATACCATGCCGTTGGGCTATTATGTGGACCTACTTGGTAATATAGTAGGCAGAAGGCTCAGGAGTAGAACTTTGGGAATATCATTGTGCCTTTGTACGTGATACTTTCAATGGTCGTTTTAATTTTAAACATCTTCCTTCATGTGTAAATATCTTCAAAAAGTCTTGACCACTAGGGGTCTCCCTTCTCTACAATCTACACTGCACTGCCTGAACTTGGCAGTGGTAATCTGTCTTCAGTAACAGCTTGATCAGAATGGAACACAGCAAGTAGGATAAGGCTTAGCATGAACTATATGCAGGAGAAGGAAAGTGAGCGGGAGAAAGCCTCAGTTATTTAACTGCAATATGCGAGCCAGTCTGCTAGTTGAAAATGATCCACACTGTTCCTAAAATGTAAATCAAGGCTTCCCACCTATAAGACTCTAGACAAGTAGGAATGCCAGTGTACTAATGCGGTGTGATGTTTACACTGCTGCAGTGTAATTTCCCATTTGCCGGTTCAGTGCACTTTCACTAACACCATTATCATAGCAGATAGGAAAATGTGCTGTCCTGTGATTAGCCAGACATGTAATGGAAAGAAAACCATCTGTGTATATTACTATCAAACAGCCCAGCTCTGGTCTCTTCTCCTGAAATAGATTTAGAAATGGCTGTGTACCATGAAGGGGACTCTCAGGGGCTCATGGACAGAAACGAGAACCCTACAATCACTTTGTAACCACTCTAAAGGGTTAATCAAACAAAACCAGCCTGGTTTCTAAAAATCATTTGAAATGATAGGGACACTTCGAAATTAATGTCTACTTTTTATCTTAGTATATCCTTATAGGGACCAGAGAGCAAATCATAGGTTTCTGGGATCCTGCTCCTTAACCTGTATTATGCTGCCCGAAGTATGGGCAGCATAAAACAGGTGACATTTTCCCTTCAAATTAAGTTGCATGTTGCATGTTTTGAGGATTTTTTTGTGATTTGTTTAATCTAATTTTGTATTTTACTATTTTTGATATCTTGCAGGTTTCATTCTGGCCACTAAGCCTAAATTAAGCTAAGACTCCCTGTACAGATCACTTCCTAGCAGTGTCCTTCTCATCATCACAGATGGTAGTACAGTGAAAGATGACTACAGTAGACAGATAGACGATGGTCACAGCTTAGCCTCCCCCTCCCTGTAGAATGACCCCTGCACAGATCATAGAGCATGTCTAGAAACCTCTTCTATTCATTTCAATGGTTTATATCCAAAATATTGTTGCCTTTATGCATGGGGATATTTTTCGCTAACAAATAGACATTTTTTTTATGTAAGTGTGGTAGGCCTCAGGGGTAAGGGTAGTACAGTCAGGGATTTGCTTTGGTATATCAGGGGTTAATGTTAACCCTATAGTTTGTGACACCAGGCTGAGGGCTAGTATGCTGAGATCACTCTCCGGCCTAGCGCTGCCCTTCCCAGTAACGATAGGTGCATAAGAATAAAGACTGAAGGTCCACAAGGTAGTTAAATTTGAACTTGCATAAACTTCACTTAACGGCTTGCGGTACATCCACAGAGTAGTAACAGTCTCAATCAAACAGTCTCTATATACTTCAATGACTGACAGATGTTGCGGACCTTGACTTTAGATAATAGTCTCGGAATTCAGGGTATATTGCGAAGATCCGTCCGGATTTAGGGGATAGATAAGGTCCGGTGGTCTTGCAGAGTGTTTACGGATTGATACACTCACAATTTGGAATAGAACAGCCATCGCCGCAAGGCTAAGGCCTAGACTCACTGATGAAAGCAGATCCTTTCTCGTCAACAGCCAGGAACCAAGAGAGAGATTAATGGCCGCTGCGCCCTTATATGGGCAGGGGCGGGCCATTTTGATTGGTCCAGCCAACTGTCACTCACCGTCACAAAGGAAATGAGTGTATTACGTCACAAGGACCTCCAAAGGTCCTCAAGCAGAAATACCATAGAGTTTACCTGATCACGTGACCCGCAGGTCCTGCTGCGCTTCTCACAGGTAATTAACTATTTATATACATTTTAAACAGTTAAACTTCCACAAATAAGGAGCATAAGACTAGAGCAATGACTATAGGGGTGAGAGGTGACTAGGGGTGGACTATACAAAAGGACCCCGACGTCCTAGGGACTCTGGCTATGGGGACCTATAAACAGGTACCGTATAGGATGCGGTACCGGGATACCACATAAGGTAAAATAGTCTTCCAGATTTGGGGTGGAGGGGCTCCATATATGTAATATACAGTAGTAGTATACATCTCTAGAACTATAAAAAGTGGCTACAGTATATATTCTGTACAAAAACAGACATACCTGGTAAATATATATATGTAGCAAAATAACAGAATATTTTGTCCTCAGCAACCACTAAAGTATAGCTTAGTAATAAATATACAAGGACAGCATAGGTAATGGAAATCAATCCGCCAGATACTGGGAAGCAATGCATTATACCCGATCCACACTATACAGTGTCTTCACCTGAGGCTAATGATCTATTCCCACTGACAGTCATGGAGGATTGAAAGTCGATTTTTTGGGGGATGGAGTCTTCACAGGTATTGCCTCAGAGAAGATATTGACTTAGATAAACCTTTACTTTGTCTTTAGTCTGTGGACCAACTACACACTATGCCGTTATGTTTGGCAAGTAAAAACTCTTCATTTTCTACTTACCGTATATACTCGAGTATAAGCCGACCCGAGTATAAGCCGAGGCCCCTAATTTCAACCCAAAATCCCAGGAAAAGTTATTGACTCGAGTATAAGCCTAGGGTGAGAAATACATCATCCCCCCCTGTCATCATCCAGACCCCCGTCATTAACATCCTCATCATCATCACCGCCTGTCATCATCCAGACCCTTATCATCATCACCTGTCATCATCCCCTTGTCATCATCCCACACCCCCCCCCTTCATCATCCCCTTGTCATCATCCCCACCCCCCTTCATCATCCCCTTGTAATCATCCCACACCCCCCCCCCCTTCATCATCCCCTTGTCATCATCCCCACCCCTCTTCATCATCCCACCAGCCATCGGCTGTCCGGGCTTGCTGGGAGTTGTAGTTTTGAAACCTCCGGAGGTCCGCAGGTTGAAGACCACTGCGGCCTTCGACATCATCCAGCCCCCTCTCACCCCCTTTAGTTCTGTACAGTACTCGCCTCCGCTCGGCGCTGGTCCGGTGCTGCAGGGCTGTCCGGAGAGGAGGTCGTCCGGTGGGATAGTGGTTCCGGGCTGCTATCTTCACTGGGGGTGCCTCTTCTCCACGCTGCGGGCCCGGAATAGAGGCGTTGCCTGGACGATGACGCAGAAGTACGTTGGTAATGAATCTACCTCTGCGTCGTCGTCAAGGCAACGTGACTATTCTGGGGACGGGCCCGAAGCGCTTAGAAGAGGCCTCCCCGGTGAAGATAGCAGCCCGGAACCACTATCCCCCCGGACGACCTCCTCACCGGACAGTCCTGCAGCACCGGACCAGCGCCGAGCGGAGGCGAGTACTGTACAGAACTAAAGGGGGTGAGAGGGGGCTGGATGATGTCGAAGGCCGCAGTGGTCTTCAACCTGCGGACCTCTGGAGGTCCGCAGGTTGAAGACCACTGAGGGTGGAGAGTTCACTCGAGTATAAGCCGAGGGGGGTGTTTTCAGCACGAAAAATCGTGCTGAAAAACTCGGCTTATACTCGAGTATATACGGTAGCTTGGTTTATGTCAAACATGTTAATTCACAACCCAACACATAACAGGGATCTGAGCCTCCACCAGAATGAAAGTGGGAACATGGCATATATTTACACCAGAATTTGCACCTTTTCTGCCTTCAGTATTATTAAATCCATGCCAAGTTACTACAGCAATCTGAGAAAGGCTATACAGTGGTCACCCTTCAAGCATATACCCAAACACAACAGACCAAAGTATATAAGTAACAAACGTTTGAATCTTTATTAATACAAAAACATATATAAAAATATCATAAAAGACATAAATGGGGAGGTATATCGGATACACAAACAAGAGGAGGCGAGTGTGTCCTAATCACATAACGTTAGTACAACTAAACACATGGTAGCAAGGTGCTCTATATATATATATATATATATATATATATATATATATATATATATATATATATATATCAGTAATAGAAAGTCTCTAAAACCGAGTACAAAAATGCAGCAATAATTAGCAAGTATATCTGCCAAAAAACATAGAATGCACCATGCCTGGACACCTCACCTTAGCCCCAAACGCGTTTTCAAACTTGCTTCCTCAGGGGGCGTGGGTGAGGTGTCCAGGCATGGTGCATTCTATGTTTTTTGGCAGATATACTTGCTAATTATTGCTGTATTTTTGTACTCGGTTTTAGAGACTTTCTATTACTGTTATATATATATTTATATATATTATATTAAGCACCTTGCTATTATGTGTTTAGTTGTACTAACGTTATGTGATTAGGACACACTCGCCTCCTCTTGTTTGTGTATCCGGTATACCTCCCCATTTATGTCTTTTATGGTATTTTTATATATGTTTTTGTATTAATAAAGATTCAAACGTTTGTTACTTATATACTTTGGTCTGTTGTGTTTGGGTATATATTAATAAATCTATCTAGAAGTAGACGACCACTTCCAGTAAATGTCCCCTCTAAATGGTATGCCAACCAGCATGAGGCCATAAGCCACATGAGGTTGCAAGTCACTGGTTGGGGACCACTGCTGTAATGTAACTGTCTATATAGTCGCCATACTACGTGCCTCCTCTGGGGATCAGGACTTCATTGATTTCTGGAGGCCTGACATGAAATTTGTAATATTTAATGTAGATCCCTACACAGGGACAGGATTCATTAATAATGTAAGGGATATCTGCTTATCTGACTACCAGGTTAGTGTTCTGATAATTAGTGTTGAGCGGCATAGGCCATATTCGAATTCGCGAATATTCGCGAATATATGGACGAATATTCGTCATATATTCGCTAAATTCGCATATTCGTAATATTCGCGTTTTATTTTCGCACATGTGAAAATTCGCATATACGAAAATTTGCATCCGTGAGCGAAAATTTGCATATGCGAAAATTAGCATATGTTAATTTTGCATATGGGAAAATTTGCATATGCAAATTTCCGTATATGCGAAAATTCGCACGCCAGTCTCACACAGTAGTATTAGAGCCTTCTTTACACCATACAAGCTGGAAGCAGAGAGGGATGATCACTGTGATGTGTACTGTAATATGGAAAAAAAAAAAATATTCGTAATTACGAATATATAGCGCTATATTTGCGAATATTCACGAATTCGCGAATATGCAATATTCGCAAATAAAATTCGCATTGCGAATATTCGCGAGCAACACTAATGATAATCCAACATGGGACTATCTTGGTTTCTGGAGTTGTACTGTAATAGGTGTTGGTGTGGATGAATGTTAAACAGTCATAAGGCAAAATTTGTATCTCTCAAAGACTTTTGCTTTTTCTGGAACTTTAGCTAACATTGCTAGTAGTGAAAATTCATGCTGTTTTTGCTGTCCGAGTATACACATTTTACACTTACAAGTGATAGAAAAGTCAGAAAAAGGGTAGTTCACACGTGTTTCTTTGCTCTTAATTTTTTTTTTTATCCATGTGAGGATTGTACATCAGTGTGCAATACGACAAATTCTCACAAGTAATTGGTCTTGAGACACAGTGTGTAGGAAATCTTTATTACTAAATACCCTGGTGGTGGGTCTGAGAGCGAGTTATCATTTGTCTTTGTATGTTGTCTTCAGCGTCTGCTGTCGCGCCTGTTCCTCTTCTGTTCCATTGAGGACCTTTCCCCCTGTTGAAGGAGCAACATTTCTGCCTAAAGGCCTTAGGTGGAAGATGTCGCTTCTTCAACAGGGGACGAGGTTCCCAACGCAACCGAGACAATTGACAACTTGCTTTCAGATCCACCACCAGAGAATTTAGTAATACATATTTGCAATGCACTGTTGTCTCAAGTCCAATTACTTGGGAAAGTCTATCGTATTGAACATTGTTGTAGATTTCACACATGGATAATAAAAATTAAGAAGAAGAAACACAAACTCACATATGGTGAGCCTTCCACCCTTTACCAATTTTGATTCTATGCTCTTCTACGAACCCCTGTGGTCTGACATTCTTCTACAAAACCCTCTAGGAGTTGTGCTGCCTGACACCTTTTTATAATACATATGACTAGAGACAACCCTGGGTAAGCGTTATTTTGCCCCCCCCCAGCATACAATCACAGTTATATACATAGATCATGTAATATATATACATCATATACATAGATCATATAATACATAGCAACATAAAGATCTGACAAAGAACTGCTGACCCCAACATCCCCCATTGGAGATACCCCCAGATCTGATCCAGGCAATAGATAACCAAATATACAACTAAGGTATGTTTAATCAAAACAGAAAAAAGTGAGTTCAAAATACCACCTTCCAATAAAAATACTTTGACAAAAATTTATTTAAAAATACGGACAATCATTAAGCTAGATGGATTATAAATCAGAGATGATCAAACAGAGGGCACCTTCAGTATATAAAAAAAAATTACATGAATAAAAATGAAAATAATAAAAATAAAAATTGGGATGTTTTTATTTTCATTATTTTTATTTTCATTTTTTTATGTAATTTTATTTTATATAGTGAAGGTAACATCAGTTTATTGTATATTGTATATATATTTTAAATGTATCTGAATGTTTTTACTCTGCCGGTTAATCCTTTGAAATAATATGATATGTCTTGAATGGGTTAATACTACTATTTTGTATATAAATCCCCTCCTTATCCTGTTTGTCATGCCTTATGAAGCCCCACAAGCACGGTGAAACGCGTTGCATTTGAAAAATAAAAAAGTTATTTTACTTACCGGATGTGTCCGATCTTGGTCAGCACCGACATCCCCTACCGCCCTGTGGACGCCCTTCTCCCATTGTGTTACGTTTAGGTCGGGGAGGCTGCAGACCAGGTTTATTCTCTCATCCACGCAGACCATTGTTGTGTGTGAGTTCACACAACCGCCTCTGGTAAGGGTTTTTTATTACTCTAATCTGAACCCTACAGTGGCAATTTTACGCTATGGAGCGCTCTTCCCTCTTGTTTTAGCTTGGTTGAGGTGGGACGGGACCCAGCTGGTCATAGCAATATACTCTCTGGAGATGGGGCCCTTGGGTCAGTTGAGAGGCGACCAAGGGCACAGTACGAGATCAACTGCTGGTCAGTTTAGCATCCCAGGAGTTAAGCATATGTCACGCCGAGCGCTCCGGGTCCCGCTGCCTTCCCGGAGCGCTCACGGCGTTCCTCTGGCTGCAGCGCTCCGGTCGGCATTGCTGACCGCGAGCGCTGCTCTCTGATCCCGGGAGGGGATGCGATCTGAGGCACGGCTCGTGTCCGCCCTCGGGTTGCGCCCCGTCTCACTCACCTCTCGCCCCTGTCTGCTTGCTCCCGGCGCACGCGGCCCCGCTCCCTAGGCCGCGCGCGCCGACTTGCTTAAATTTAAAGGGCCAGTGCACCACTAATTGGTGCCTGGCCCAATCACTCCCTAGCCTATAAAAACCCACTTCCCCTTCCTCTCCTCGCCGGATCTTGTTGCCTTGTGCCCTGAGAAAGCGTTATAGTGTGTCCCAAGCCTGTGTACCTTGACCTTCTGCTGTTGCCCCTGACTACGAACCTCGCTGCCTGCCCTGACCTTCTGCTAAGTCTGACCTCGCTTCTATCTAGTCCTTGTGTACCGCGCCAGTCTCAGCTGCCAGAGAGGTCGAGTCGCTACTGGGGAACACGACCTGGTAGTTACTGCCGCAGCAAGTCCATCCTGCTTTGCGGCGGGCTCTGGTGAACACCAGTAACTGCTTAGAACCGATTCCCCAGTACGGCCCGCGTCATCGCCTCTCTGGTACAGGGGATCCACCTCCAGTGTCTTCACCAGCCGCTAGTCCGGACCCTGACAGTAGATCCGGCCATGGATCCCGCTGAGGTACCGCTGCCAAGCCTCGCTGATCTCACCTCCGTGGTTGCCCAGCAGTCCCAGCAAATTGCTCAACAAGGACAACAGCTGTCGCAGTTGACCGCCATGATTCAACAGCTCCTGCCTCCACAGCCTCAACCGCCAGCTCCAGCATTTCCTCCTCTCCGAGCTGCTGCTTCTTCTGCTAGAGTCCGCCTGTCTCTCCCAGATAAGTTTGACGGGGACTCTAAAAATTGCCGGGGATTCCTGTCCCAATGCTCCCTGCACTTGGAGATGTTGTCAGACCAATTCCCCACTGAACGATCTAAGGTGGCGTTCGTCGTCAGTCTACTTTCCGGGAAGGCCTTGGCCTGGGCCACGCCGCTTTGGGACCGCAACGATCCTGCCACTGCCTCAGTCCAGTCCTTCTTTTCTGAAGTCCGCAGTGTCTTTGAGGAACCTGCCCGTGCCTCATCCGCAGAAACTGCATTGCTGAACCTTGTGCAAGGAGACTCTACCGTGGGCGAATATGCCATACAATTCCGGACTTTGGCCGCTGAGTTGGCCTGGAACAATGAGGCTCTCTGTGCGACCTTTAAAAAAGGTTTATCCAGCCATATCAAGGATTGTCTGGCCGCACGAGAGATACCCTCCTCCCTGACTGAACTAATCCACCTGGCTACCCGCATTGATATGCGCTACATTGAGAGACGTCAGGAGCTCCGCCAGGAGAAAGATCTCGTTCGCACCAGGCGATACCCGCGCCTGACTCCTCTCTTCCAGCATCCTTTGCAGCCTGTTACTGTGCCTCCCGCTGAGGAGGCCATGCAAGTGGACCGGTCTCGTCTGACCCAGCAAGAGAGGACTCGCCGGAGGAACGAGAACTTATGCCTATACTGTGTGAGCTCTGAACATTTCCTAAAGGACTGTCCCATTCGTCCTCAGTGTCAGGGAAACGCTCGCACCTAGTGATCGTGGGAGAGGCGTCACTGGGTGTAAATTCTTCCTCTCCACGCCTGACTATTCCAGTGCGGATTTCTCCAGCTGATAAAGCCTCCTTCTCTGCGGAGGCATTCTTGGACTCTGGTTCAACAGGAAATTTCATAAAAGCCTCCTTCATCAACCGGTTTAACATCCCTGTTGTCCGTCTAGTCAAGCCCTTCTACATTTCCTCAGTTAACAGAGAACACCTGAATTCTACCGTGCGTTATCGCACGGCCACCGTACGCATGACCGTGGGGGTTCTCCATCAAGAAAGGATTGAGTTCTTTGTCCTGCCTAATTGCACCTCAGACATCCTTCTTGGCTTACCCTGGCTCCAGCGGCATTCTCCTACCCTCGACTGGACCACGGGGGACATAAAATCCTGGGGTTCTTCCTGCCACTCACGCTGCCTTAAGTCGCTTCCCACCAGCCAAGTCTCTGTTGCTTCTCCTTTGCTCGGCCTTCCAAAGGCCTATCAAGACTTTTCTGACGTCTTTTGCAAAAAACAGGCAGAGGTCTTACCACCACATAGGCCCTACGACTGCCCTATTGACTTGCTCCCTGGGACCACGCCGCCCCGTGGCAGGATTTACCCTCTCTCCGCTCCGGAAACGGAGGCCATGACGGAATATATTCAGGAGAATCTCAAAAAAGGTTTCATCAGGAAGTCTTCTTCTCCTGCTGGAGCAGGATTCTTCTTTGTTGCCAAGAAGGATGGGTCTCTACGCCCTTGTATAGACTACCGCGGGCTCAATAAGATTACTATAAAGAACCGCTACCCTCTGCCACTCATCTTGGAACTCTTTGACCGGCTGCGCGGAGCAAAGATTTTTACCAAGCTTGACCTCAGGGGCGCGTACAATCTCATCAGAATTCGTGAAGGAGATGAGTGGAAAACTGCTTTTAACACTAGAGATGGTCACTTCGAATACCTGGTCATGCCATTCGGTCTTTGCAACGCCCCCGCAGTCTTCCAAGGCTTTGTCAATGAGATCTTCCGAGACTTGTTGTATACTTGCGTGGTGGTCTATCTCGATGACATTCTAATCTTCTCCTCCAACCTAGAGGAACACCGCCTCCATGTTCGCCAAGTGCTCCAGCGTCTCCGAGTTAACCATCTCTACGCCAAAATTGAGAAATGCCTCTTTGAACGTAACTGTCTTCCTTTCCTAGGATATCTGGTCTCAGGACAGGGCCTTCAAATGGACCCCGATAAGCTCTCCGCAGTCTTGGATTGGCCACGCCCCTCTGGACTTTGCTCTATCCAGCGCTTCCTCGGATTCGCTAATTACTACCGTCAGTTTATCCCCCACTTCTCCACTATCGTGGCTCCCATTGTGGCTCTGACCAAGAAAGATGCGAATCCGAGATCCTGGCCTTCCCAAGCAGAAGAAGCTTTTACTCGCCTTAAGGCCGCCTTCGCCTGCACACCAGTCTTGACTAGGCCTGATCCACTGAAGCCATTCTTCCTCGAGGTGGATGCCTCTTCAGTTGGAGCCGGGGCGGTTCTTCTTCAGAAAAATGCTAAAGGAAAAAACGTCACTTGAGGTTTTTTCTCTAAAACATTTTCCCCTCCTGAAAAAAATTACGCTATTGGTGACCAAGAATTGCTGGCCATTAAAATGGCACTCAAGGAGTGGAGGCATCTCCTGGAAGGGTCTCTCCACCCGATCACCATCTACACTGACCACAAAAATCTGTCATACCTACAGTCCCCTCAGCGTTTAAATCCTTGCCAGGCCAGGTGGTCATTGTTCTTCGCTCGCTTTAATTTCCAGATACATTTTCGTCCTGCAGACAGACTGTCAGGGCGGATGCCCTTTCTCATTCCACTCATGCCACGGAGGCAGAAACCGCTCCCCAACACATCGTTTCCCCTGAGTATCTGATCTCTGCTGCTCTGGCTTCCCTGGCACCAGTTCCTCCAGGAAAAACCTTTGTCCCTCCACGTCTTCGCCTCCGGACTCTTAAATGGGGTCACTCCTCCCACCTGGCGGGTCACGCTGGAATCAAAAAATCCACTCAGTTGATTGCCAGACACTATTGGTGGCCTTCCCTTGAAAAAGATGTAACTGACTTCGTACGCTCCTGTACGGTCTGCGCACGTGATAAAATTCCTCGCCAAAGGCCCGCGGGTCTTCTTCTTCCTCTGCCAGTTCCTGAATAGCCTTGGTCACACATAGCGATGGACTTCGTCACTGACCTTCCTGTATCCCATGGCAACACTGTCATCTGGGTGGTCGTTGATCGATTCTCCAAAATGGCCCATTTCGTTCCACTCCCTGGCCTCCCTTCTGCGCCACAATTGGCGAAGCATTTTTTTTTTGCACATTTTTCGTCTCCACGGACTGCCTACACATATCGTCTCCGATAGAGGCGTTCAATTTGTCTCGAAATTCTGGAGAGCACTCTGCACCCAATTAAAGATTAAATTGAATTTTTCCTCCGCCTGCCACCCGCAATCTAATGGAAAAGTGGAGAGAGTAAACCAAATCCTATGTGACTACCTGCGACATTTTGTCTCCTCCCGCCAAGATGATTGGGTTGACCTGTTACCCTGGGTCGAATTCTCGTACAATTTCAAAGACTCTGAGTCATCCGCCAAGTCTCCATTCTTTGTGGTGTACGGCCGTCACCCACTTCCCCCCCTCCCTATCCCCACTTCGTCTGGAGTCCCTGCCATAAGATGATTTGACCCGGGACTTTTCCTCTATTTGGAAGGAGACTCAAAGGTCGCTCTCGCTGGCCTCCTCTCGTATGAAGAAACATGCGGACAAGAGATTCTCGCTTCGAAGATTGTCAGAGGTAAAAAAAAAATTCTTGTTGATTGGGAGAATTGTGGTCCCGAAGAGAGGTCTTGGGAGCCAGAGGACAATATTCTAGACAAAGAACTCATCTACAGATTCCTTGGTTCCAAGAAGAGGGGGAGACCCAAGGGGGGGGGGGTACTGTCACGCCGAGCGCTCCGGGTCCCGCTGCCTTCCCGGAGCGCTCACGGCGTTCCTCTGGCTGCAGCGCTCCGGTCGGCATTGCTGACCGCGAGCGCTGCTCTCTGGTCCCCGGAGGGGACGCGATCCGAGGCACGGCTCGTGTCCTCCCTCGGGTTGCGCCCCGTCTCACTCACCTCTCGCCCCCGTCTGCTTCCTCCCGGCGCGCGCGGCCCCGCTCCCTAGGGCGCGCGCGCGCCGACTTGCTTAAATTTAAAGGGCCAGTGCACCACTAATTGGTGCCTGGCCCAATCACTCCCTAACCTATAAAAACCCACTTCCCCTTCCTCTCCTCGCCGGATCTTGTTGCCTTGTGCCCTGAGAAAGCGTTATAGTGTGTCCCAAGCCTGTGTACCTTGACTTTCTGCTGTTGCCCCTGACTACGAACCTCGCTGCCTGCCCTGACCTTCTGCTACGTCTGACCTCGCCTCTGTCTAGTCCTTGTGTACCGCGCCAGTCTCAGCTGCCAGAGAGGTCGAGTCACTACTGGGGAACACGACCTGGTAGTTACTGCCTCAGCAAGTCCATCCTGCTTTGCGGCGGGCTCTGGTGAACACCAGTAACTGTTTAGAACGATTCCCCAGTACGGCCCGTGTCATCGCCTCTCTGGTACAGGGGATCCACCTCCAGTGTCTTCACCAGCCGCTAGTCCGGACCCTGACAGCATATTTGCACGGTCAGAATTGATATGAAGGGGTCAATGAGTTTATTATGTTTTATGTTGAAATATTTATACATATATTTATATATTTGTTAAGGGTTGGAATAAACTTGGTCCGCTGTGGCCTTTTCTACCACAAAACAAGTGTCCATGGGGGGCATTTATAAAAGCATTTAACCGTTTTTTCTTTCATATATTTGTCGCAAAAAAGTCACAACTGCGACTACGCTATTTTCTGTGCGACAATCATCACTAAGAACGA